>NC_044252.1:6487727-6792954 GCF_003957555.1 Calypte anna | reverse complement strand
AGCATGAGAAGAAAGCTGATAAAAGCATTTTTCCAGTTTCCAACCAGCTCCATCCAGATGCAAATTGGAATTAATCTCTGCCCAAATGAGTAAGTGATCTATGGCTCCATCTACCAAGAAACATTACCTACAAAGTTTAAAAAGTTTTAAGACACAAGACTTAATGAAAGAGATCTTCTGAACCTTTCATCGATGGAAAAACCCAAAACATTCAACACCATTAGCAAACATAGTGAAGACATGAAAAGATGTTTTCAAATTTAAACCTACTGATTTTCTGGTTCTTACTTCCAGATTTGTATTAACTTAATTTGAGTTAAACACTATTAAAACACACCATACAAAAAAATAGTATAGATCATGCAGAATGAAGCTTGGCTTTTTGTTTCAGTGAGAAAAATTGAAACGTTTTGCAGGTAGAAAAGGTTTACAAATATAGCTTGAAGTTTTCTAAAAGAGCATCTGCTCTTCAGATACACAATGAATTTTCACAGTTTTAGTAGACTCAAGTGAACTTGAATACTGCCAGAACTCAGAGTACAAGTCTGTAAATAAAGAAAATATGATTCGATAACTCTTCTTTCACAAAAAAACCCCCAAAAAACAGTTTACTCTAAACCATTTTTACAGTACAGGAGGCAAATAGGAGCTCTCTGTTTTCAAATATAATTAAGTGAATTGTTTCCACCAACAGATAAAGGAAAGACATTTTCTTAAGATAATTTCTTTCTTTAAAATGTAGGGGTTTGGGCTGTTTTCTATATAAAGAAAGTATTCTGTAAAAAAAATTTAAAATTCACTATTGCATACTTGCTTTCATACCTTTTGAGAAGACAGATGCTGGTGGCTCTGTGCTGAGAACAGCTTTTCCACAGTGGCCTCGTAGGACAAATACTATACACAAAGCAGAGGAGAAGCTGGAGCTCTACTGCTGGGCTCTCTCATCCTGCAAGCATGAGTTTCTATCAGAAACTATGTTTTTTTGGTTTTTTTTTTTCAGGTGAAACCCCTTAAAGAATGCCAGGCTGCCCAGGGTGCTCTCTGATAACCTCATTTTACTGCAGGTGAGTACTTGTGAGTGAAAAAAGGACAATTAAAACACCTGCTGAGGATGTGGCCTAATTCTTCCTCCACCAAGAGCTGATACCAGATCCTGTGCATCAGTTGCCCAGCACCTCTGCAAGGCTGATGTCAAAACCAAGCTGCTGGTGCCAAGAAGTGAGAATCTGATAATCAATTTGAATTACTGGCTAAAGCTTGTAATTTCTACTCCTGATCTTGCAGAGACATACATGTGATCAGGGTCCACATCTTAATGAGAGCTCGTGGCAGGAGGGGGGAATTAACTCCTGCCCTTGGCTCTCTAAACCCCAATGGGTTACAGCTTCCTCTTGATTCATATAAATAAAGAGATTCTTTCTTTGCAAGCTCTCTTCAACACTACATTTTAACACATCCAAACAAGCATCCACACTTCCTTTCCACCCTATTTAAACCCAGATGCTACCAGGTTTAGCCAGATGCTAAGCAGGTAACCAGCTGTGCAGGTGCTGCTCAGCCTCTCCTCTTTCCCAGGCTGGCTGCAGCCCCCTCCCTGCAGCACCAGGGGCTGCAGCCCTGCCCTGCTCAACCAGTTTGTCAGAGTAGCACAAAGCAACAGCAAAGAGCTACAGCTTTCTGTTCATCAGGGGCTTCTGTACTGCAGCAACAAACTACAGTTGCAAGTCAGACTGTGCTCTCTGCCTGTACGTTTTATTACCTTTCTGATGCTATTGTTTTACTCTCACGTACAATCTGGGAAATAACAGGGGAATTTCCTCCAGCCTTGTGTTATATTTAAGGCTTATGAGGGCTGGGGACATCAGCTGCTAGCTGAGGCCACCAAATTTTGTGCTGTATAATGGCCTTACAGGAGAGCAATGGGATCTACTCAGAATTCCTTGTAGTGCTCTTACAAATTTCATTTGCTTGTAAATTTAGGCAAGCAGCAGAGGTACTAGATGCCAAAGTGCTCTGTACCACTGTGTATCTGCTCTGCAATCAACAGCAGAGGTGTCCATTTCTGCCTGACCAGCCTCAGTTAAAAAAAAAGAAATCCAGTGTGGTTTTGCCACTATCTCCCCCAGCTCTCCCCACAGTCATTAAACAAATGTGACTTTAAGCTACAAAATAGACACAAACCACAGGTGTAGCAGTTTTGCTGTTTATAAAAAGGCAGTTTTGCAGCTATCCCTTGGAATAGCCTCTCTTGCTTATGAGCATGGCAGAGAAAAGAAGCCAGATGTTCTGATGAGGATTTTTAATTTCCTACAAACCCCAGTTTTCTGGGCTGGCAAGATCTAGCTGTCACCTATCTCTGATTTGCTTTTCCCTTCCTTTGTAGCTTTTCAACATACAATTTCTTCCTCTAGGTTTAGATGTGCATTCACACAAGAAGTGCAGGACTGATTACTGTAATGCCCTTACTCTGCTGTGTAAGGGCATTTGAACCTCCTTCACCTGTGTTTTCACCAACACTTGTGACAACCTCAACCTCTGAAGAGCCAAGAGGGAGTTTGCTGCTGCTCCCAGGCCAAGGGATGGGCAGCAGAAGGCAAAGGTTTAGCCTTAAGGTGCTGCCCATGTACTGGATGAGCAGTGACTGCAGCAAAGCATCCACTGCAGCTCTGTGCCCCCAGCAGGCTGCTCACACTACACAGAGAAGGCAGATGAGAGGTATGATGGGCTTGCCCACAAGTTCCTGGAAAACAGGGGTCATTTTCAAGCTGCATACATCAAAATCTCCCCAAAAGCAATTTTATGATGATGTGATAAATCTTCCATGTTCTTATTCCCTTTGTTATTATGACCATCACTAGCTCTGGGCAGCTGAAACAGTATTTGCTAAACATCTTCTGTTGGGACCACTTTTGAAGGAAAGGTGGGACTTTGATGATTTTTTTTTTCCTGTCACTTCATTGTACAGAAAAGCATGTGCTTCCATGGAAAGTATAGATTACCAGTGAAAGCTATTTTGTCCAATTTTTTTTTCAGCCAGACCTCTTCAAAATTTTGTTGTTGCTGTTTTGATTAGCTCTCACCAAACCAAGGTAGAAAATTTATCTAATGCAAATAAACTACCAATTTCTGTTAGTATGTGCAAAAATATCCTCTAGAAAGTCCCAGTTTTTGTTTGGTTTTTTGTTACTATACAGACAAAACCCTTGTCTTATACATCCTGGATGCATTTCATTCCTTTCTGTGGGGCACTGCATCCAAAAATAGTCCCACTGTTAACAGACCTTCCCCCTGTCTATGTGTGTGCTTGGTTTGCTTCACTGTTTTTAACATATATTTGTAGCAAGGATGATTTGGTTGTGGCTTCCAGAAAAGATGCCCTATTACTATCATAATGAAATAAAGGAAAAGATAATTAGTTTTTATTTTCTTATAGTGTTAGTATCTGGGTAGCGGAAACGTACCGCTCTGTGGGTGACACAGAGATGGGATGAAAGAGATGACACAGATGAAAGAGATGGGATACAGAGAGTTTGTGTGAATCACCAGGATCAGTCACCCATGGGGGATGCAGGGGGGATGCTATCAACACGTTGCCCCCCAAATGCTGCTGGTACTGTGCCCCTGGGCAGGGATGAGGGAGGAGCAAGGGGACAAATGACAAGGGGTAGAAGGGAAAAATCTAAAGCTCCTTTATTGTCATCCCTGTAAATCCATCCTGCATATAAATCCCCAAACCAACAAAGCAGTTGTAACCGAAATTATTTTTTAATTTGCTATCTTAGTTATGCCAAAAAGCTGTTCTCATTTTTAAGTACTGACAGGTGCTTGCCAGAGTGAAATAGGACATTGTAGGCAAGAGGACAACCAGGGTAGAATGAATTGCTCTGCTTCCCTGGACTGAAAGGAAAAAAAAACCTTTCTTCCAGCAGGGTTTAGCATTCTGTAGGTAACATTTTACTCTCTGGGCTCCATGCAGAGAAAATATGAAGCAACGTTAATTCTCCCTGCTGCTTTATCTACAGGCAGACTCCATTTTCAGACTGCCAAGCAGCACACAAAAGAAAAAACAGTAAGCATCAAAACTGTTGGAGTTAGTAAAGAGCATGGTGACAGAAAGCAAGCAAGAAAACAAAATCTTCATTACATCCTATTTTGACCAAAAAAACCCTTTAAGACTACTTGCTGGAAAAAACCCTCAGCAAACAAAAAGCACTTGGTTGACACAGTCATAGAAAGAACTGCCCAGAACATGGATACTGTAAGTAACCATACAAATATACATTAATAGTACACTTAGTGAAAATGTATACATTGCATTTGGCCACATTAGTTTCTGCTGTACATGACAGGGTACTAATCTACTTCTGCCAACTGCCAAGCACAGAGGAAAACACTCACCCTAAGCAACTGCAATAGCTACTAACACAGCAGAAGTATGAATACTGATGCAAATCTTAACTGCAAAAAGCTATTTGCAATTTGCAACAGAGAGTGAAGCACAGAAGAGCTAATGAGGATCATTACTGGGATGTCATGCTAACCTTCTTCCAGTCTTCTCACAAACCTTTCTCAGCCAAGTTTTCTATTAGACAGCTGGCTCATCTGTCAGGCTAAACCAGAATTTAGCTCCTGCTTGCAGTATGGTGACCTCAAATCCTGTTTTCCTGTAGGGAAAGATCTTTCTTAAGCAAGTAAGCACATAATAACCCAAGACCTTCTCACAGCCCTCCCTTTCCAGCAGTCTGGGCAAGAGGATGGTGTAGCGGGAGGAGCCATTCTTGCTCCTGACGCTCGACGAGCTGCTGGTCTCTTCCAGGACTCCAGCCACCACACAGCGCTTCCTGGGTAGAAGTGTAGCGGGAGGAGCCTTTCTTGCTCCAGAGGCTCGACGAGCTGCTGGCCTCTCCATGCCTCGCACCAGAGTGAACTGAGGTGCCTTCTGTGGGTGTGTGTCCCACCTTTATTGGCCCCCTGGTCTTGCTCATGCCCAATAGGGGCCTGTCCTAATCAGGCACAGGTGGCCTCACACCCACTCTTTGGCAACTCAAGGCACCTGGTTGACAATGTTTCTCTACAGGATGGGTCTATGCAACGAATCAGAGAGCAGCTATGCTTATTTATATGGTAAACATCCACCAGATTTTGCTGCTAAGGATCCTAGCAGCACCTTTGTTGGGACTGGCAGTAGTGAGGATAATATTGTCTTGGCAGAGTTTAGGAGTGTATCAGCTCTCACCCACTGGAAGCCAAGTGACATAGACTTTTACTAATTTTTTAGAGAAGCTATGTCCTCAGACAGCAAGTTCCCACAGAAACATACCCATGGGATGATGGTTATTTGATGGCTATTAGCAAAGATGCCATTGGATGCTAAATAAAACTGAGGCCCCTGAGGCCAAACCATGGTCATATAACTGACACCTGAGATCTGTTTCCCCTTGTAGTGAAGGATCAAGTGATTAATGAAAGTGCTAATTAAAACTTAAATAATTGATAGCATTACTACTAAGGAAGTACTTATAGCAATGTCAAGAGGCCTAGAAAATCTGGCAGTAATTGAATTAACCATGTCTAAGGAGTAGCACTAAACAATCTTCCCATGTGCATACCTGAACCAAACAAGGCCTGGCTCACCAACATCTGTAACAGAGGAAATGGTGTGGGAGAAAACAGAATAATGTTAAATAAGGAGCAGGGTCACATTGCCTGATGTTCATCAGAAGAGCCACAAGCAACTCAGCTGCATGAAATGAAGGCAGTGATATGTGCTATGCAAAGCAGTGGAACAGATGAGGATCATTTGAAGATAACATTTGAAATGGAACAGAAACTTGAACTATGGATTTGAAATGATCATAAAAGCCCCCTGCCCATTACTTCAGTTCTTTAACACATCTGTAGATGGGTAGAGCTGACAACCATCCTACACAGCAACAAGTTGGAGTTAAGAACTAAATGGTCTGGAGGAAGGGAGGGCAAAGCAATGGCCACAGGGAGAGAATCAATGGGATGTCAGCATAGATGTTTTTATCTGTTAATGAGAGGCCAAGCAGCAGCTGCCTGAGCAAATAAAATTCAACAAGTCTCACTGAATGGCCTCAAGACCACTGCAATATTGTCCAAAATCTATGAACACTCACTGGCCCCCAGAGCTCTTGTGTCTCTCTGACCACTTCCCTGCTCAAGAATTACTTTGCTCTATATCCAAAATCTTCTTTCCAGTTTTCTAACATCAGAAATCTGACAATGAAATATCTTCCTCTAGTCTGTAGGGCTCTTTCCCTATCTGGCACTCATAAGTGGATAGATATGGAACAAACACTGTTAGGACTGGGGAGGGGTACAAGAATTTCTGTTATTGGTGATCAAGATGAACAATTTATATGGGAACTTAGAGCAGTGCTGTTCAAAGCCAGGCTCCTGTCACTATTAAAAAAGAATTACTATTTAATGAGCTTCTGTTTTCATTAATGGTGTGAGAGTAAGGCTGCTTGCCACCAGGTGAATTCTAACAGACAATTTTTAGGCAAATGAGGCCCTCATTCCCTTAATTTTAATATATGATAGAATAAAATATGCTTTCTTACTCTCAGTTTTGTTAAGCAGAATCATCACTGCAGACTCCTTGCTTCAGCAACTGAAATTATTTGGTTTTACTGCGTACCCTTTCTCTTTATGATTTTACTTGGAGGAAAAAGTTTTACGATAAAAATTGAAAGGTTACGGCAAAATAATTAACTGTGCAGAAGTGTTATAATGTTATAATTATAAATACGTTATAAATAATAATAAAAATGATTCACTCCCACTGAACTGAGGGAGAACCAGAGTCAGCTTAGCTCACAGCAAACGTGAGGTTGCCAGGTGGAGCTCAATGCTCTATGAGCAAGTTACCATCAGGAAAGCCAGAGGGGAGATTTCCACATTAACTGGAACCTGGGACATTAATACCATTACACATTAACTGCACCCTGAGAACTGCCTCTGCACTTGCCCCCTCTGGAGGTAAATGTGTAGTTTGCCTCCAGGTGAAAATGGCTTTTGCCATTCCTAATACACAGAGAGTCACCAGGTAGAAAGAGGTTCCTGAAGGGAAGTAATGAGAGAAATCAGCAGAAGCTTTTGAGGGATTCCTCCTAAGACCTGTTGATGGCAGGAGGTATGAATATACTTGTTTGGACTGAGTTACTTGTGATTAGTCTGAAGCACTGGATGGGTACAGAGAGGATCTCTGAAAGCCACGTGTGAATGACAAGGTAGGGAAGATAGAACCACGATGCAAAGGGCAACAGAATGCAGTCAGGAGTGGACAAAAAACCTTTGCAGTCTGGGGAATAATTGCATTTGTTGAGAACAAAGAAAAATTGCAGTGCAGCAGTCAAAAAAATAGTGTGACAGAACTTGTAAGAAAGCATTTCGGTTGCTTGGATGCACACAGAGGTCTGTATCATCAGGATCTTATAAAACAAATACCTTCAAGTTCTAAAAATATCATATATAAAATTGTCTAAGGTTTAAATAAAAGGCAGGACACTGGTATTTTTTCACAATAAAATAGAGTAGTTGGGAGGTCTTTAAAAATATTAAGAGATCTGTGTTAGCCATCCTGAGCCAGACCTTATGAATAAGACACCCATAAGGGGCGGTAGTTTGAGTTTGGACTGAACAAATCATATTTATCCCAGAGGTCAGTCTCAGTCATCTGCATAAGTGCTGTAACTGAATATATATTTGTAGAGAGGGGAGGAGTGAATCAAAGTCAGAACCTGATGAAATCTCTAAAAATCTGTACATGTTTAGCAGCATTTCCACATTGTACAAAACTCTAAGCAAACCTGCAATCATATCTTAACCATCCTAAGCTAAAATGCCATTTTAAAAGGCAGAGTTTGTAAAACTACAGCTAAATTAATTGGGGTGATATAAAACATATATTGAGACTTTTTTTTTTCAATATTGAGTGTAATTACAGTCTCCCTTCAACCCATTGCTTTCCCATAGTTGCATTATGTAATGGCATTATTCCAAAGTCAAAACAAAATAATAACCTATAATAAGTTGAGGCACCCAGAATTTTTTTTTTCAAATGCACATATTCTAGAAACAATTATATTTTGTTTTAAAGGCAAGAACACTCAGTTTTCTGCTTATTATTGGTGCTCAAAGCAAAACAATCATATTTTATTTAGGATACTTACTGTTCCAGACAGGTGCCTAGCAAATTGCTCTGAACATTTTCTAGTGCAATTATGCACAGACTGCTTAAAGGTTGAGTCCAATAAATGGAATTGCATTGTGACATGGTTTGTGCTTATGTATAAGATAATATAAACAGCTTTAACCATCCCTATCTAATGGTGTGCAAAATCCTTAGACTCTGCAGTAGTTATCAACAGGTAGTTCTCTTTTTCTTTTTATAATAAAGCTGAAAGGAACAAGCCATGATTGAATGACTGGGGAGCAATGACAAGAACTGACATTTTAATTGTACAGCACTGCTTGGTAACTTCCAGCTTTTTTTAATTACAAGTGCTCGTTTTCTTGTTTAATTCTAGTAAGTTCCTTAATCTACCTGACTGCTAAACTGCATCTGCTGCTAGGTGGGAGAGGCTGTACTGAGGGAGAAATAGGGGGCATGGAAACATGGACTTTTTGGGAGGACTGCAAGCTTAAAACCTGAAAAATATTTCAATGAAGTTCAGGAGCTTTCTCTCCTCCTCACAGATTACAGAAGCCACAATATCCAGCAAAACAACAGGATATACACATTCAGATAGATTGTTTATTTGAACTTGGCTTGTGTCCATGTGTTCCTTCACATCCAATATTGCAGGGGAACAACCGCTACCATCTAGAAGAATCATCCCACTGGGTTTAAATGAATGCTTTTCTTTCTTATTTTCAAAGAGGATCCTATTGATTCAGTTGCAGCTCTACATAAAGATATGCATGACTTTTCTCTGTAATACACTTAATTAAGAGATTTTTTTTTGGGTGCAGTTGGGGTACATTGGTGTTTACAAATAAATCCAAGTAACATAAATACACAGAGGGAAATTTTCCCTAATATTCCACGTGTGATATGAAAGGCTGCTTGAGTGGTGGTCTGGCTGTCTGGCTTATATTTTCAGTGGAAGTACACTTGTACAGACATAATGTGACAGATCCTTAAATTATCCCCTTCAATTTCAACTAGAAACTACAATAGCTGCCTTTATAACATATAAACTAGAAGAAGTGGGATGATAATCCAGTTGTAATGTACCATATATAATAATCAGACAAACAGTTTAAGAGGAAAAGGAACAAAAGAGCATAACACTTCTCATTCTACATTAATGAACTAGCACAGTGAGCCCAAGCCTTATTTTTCACTTACAGTATTCTTCAGAATCTGAGCCCAGCCCCACACAATCTGAGAGACCCAAACAAAAGGTTCATTTCACCCTTTGCTTTCTGCCCCTGCAGTTTTGCATTTTGTCCTACCAACTTTGCTGTGTTTCCAAAGTCTTTCAAAATTTCTGCAAGGAAATCTTTATGGCAGCAGCATTCAAAGTTTCCCTTCATTTCCAGGGCTGATCAGGAGGGAAGCTGACCCTGCAGGTATTAAGTAGCAATTTGGATTAAAATGCCTCATTTAAAGAAATTACTCCATGAATGAATGGTTATCTTGCAGGAAGAGAAAAATAAATGGATGGACTATTGAGCTGGCATATGTTTGTGGCCAGCAATAGAAAATCCATGGGAATAATTGCAAAAAATGGCAAAAAAGAATTCTACTTTGCAAAAGCAGTAGGATGAACAGGCCTATCCCTGGTTTAATTCCAGGGTAGATTTGGCTCAGACGACTTTCCTCTTTACTGTAGAGAGCTGTAAGAATCTCTGCTTTTATTTTACACATGTAGCCCTTCAGAAGGAAAGCTGGAGATCATTTTAACATGAAAATTACAGTACAGCAAAGAATGAATGCCATTCAGACTATGATTTTCCTTATTATAGTACAGTTTCCCCTTTTTTACTAGAATTGAGGGGAGGAAGTGACAAGAAGCAGACTGTGTCTCAACTTTATGCAACTTAGTTTAGTGCTACAGAAAGGAAAGGGAAGGAGAAACTGCTGAGAGAGAGAGGGATAGAGTGGAGGAAACTGGGGAGGAGGGAGATAACATGACCTGGAAATGGAGTAAATAATAAGACAGTAAGGTTATTCCTAGTAGTCCTGCTCATACTAGCCACCAAAACAAACCATAATATTTATTTTAAAATAGGATATTTCCCCTTTCTCCCATCCTCACTCAGACTTCTTCACTCGCAGTGATGCTTCTCCAGGCTAGGACTGTCTCTTTAGAGTGCTCTCAGAGGCCCTGACCTCAGTCAGTGCCTCTAGTGGGAACCAAATTATAGAAAAAGAGAGAAAGACAAGAAAGAACTCCTCATCCCAGTGATTTTTTCCATGCCTGTGTATCATCTGTCTTTTTAAAATAATATATTAATCCATTGAAAAGGGAATTAGGAAAAAGAAAAATTCTTCCACTTTTTAAAGCAATTTACTCAACTGATTTTTTTCTCTGGCCATTTCATCACTCTGCTTAAGGATATTTCATCACCTATAAAATTCAAACTTTAAAAAAAAAACACTTGAGTTCCAGCAAAAGGATTTTTATCTCCCTAATGAAAATAAATGTCCCTAATCCACTTTACAAAACTTAAATAAAGCCTATAAATGTACTGTGGGTGTTTGATGATGTTTTTCCCCTTTAGTTAGTCATATAATACAGCACTGTAATCTTTTTTTCACCTTGGGTTTTAAACTCTTCTTCCTGAACATTAATTGCTTGCTGACAGGCTCAGCGTGGCAGTCGTTCCCTCTTCTCCCTCCTGCCTGGCAGACTTTCACCAAGCTGAATGCTTTGACAAATCATAGAATCATAGAATTGGCTGGGTTGGAAGGGACCTCAGAGATCATCAAGTCCAACCCTTGATCCACCACTGTTGCAGTTCCCAGCCCATGGCACTGAGTGCCACATCCGGTCTCTTTTTAAATATCCCCAGGGATGGAGAATCCACTACTTCCCTGGGCAGCCCATTCCAATGCTTGATCATCCTCTCTGTAAAGAAATTCTTTCTAATGTTCAACCTAAATAATATCCAAATATTTGGAGACCCATGTTTTCATGGTCTAAAGAGCCACGTTTCAGAAGAGAGGCACTGTCACAATCAGCAAAGGAGAGCACTGGGCATTGCTGCTGCTGTGCCTTAAAGAATCACGACCGTACAGCATGTTTGCACCCTAGAAGATCCCAAAGCAGGGGTGTCCTGAGCTGCAGCTGAACATTTACAGGCAGGTTTCCACTTCACCCACCCTTAGGCTTAGCTGTGCAAAACTCAGTGTCACAAAACACACAGCACAAGATCTGAGCCAAAACTGATTGCCCGGAGTCGCCCGGGGCTCACGCAGACACCGCACCCTCTGGTGTCCCAAGCTTGGTCCCTTGTGGGGGGGGTAGGGGTACCTTTGGGCTTGTCAAGGGCTCCTACATCTTAACAGGCAGGAATTTGGGTACTGGGTACAGTGCTTCTTACATGTCTAATCTTAAGCTTCCCAGTAAACATTAGAAGCACTCTTTTGATTGTGGGTTTTTTGGTAGTTGTTTTGTTTTGGTTTTTTTTCTCTTTGAAAAAAGTAAACAACAAAAAAGTCTTTTATTGGTTTGAAAGATAGACTGGAACCTGACCAAGCTCATTTAATTGCCTTTATTTTTCCCTAGGAAAACAGATCAGTGATGTGCTGCAAAACAAACAAACAAATAACAACAGCTAAGGTGGGAGAATAGAAATATTCTTTGCCAAAATCAGCTAATTTTTAGGTCAGGAAGAGGTTGTGGCTTTGCAGTTCTGCAGCATGCTGCAAATGTTCTGTAAGTGTCTTTCAGCTCATCTGCCAAGGCAGTCAGCTTACATTTTGCTCCAGAACTGACTTTTGGGGGCATTGCTCATCTCCTGTCTGGCTCAATGAGAAAAAAATCCTCTGTGAACCAAGACCTAAGAAAAAGGGCTCCATTACCATTGCAGCATGTATTTTGAAAGCCAGCCTGAAGCCAGCACATTTTTCTGACTTAAAGAAAACCTTTATTGATTTATTGCCTCTATCTTGAGGGCAGAGGGAACGCACAGTAAGTACCACCAAATGAATTATTAATTGCTCAGGTAAAAGAATGAGACCAATCCCATCTTAAACTCCACCAGGACACCTCAGGGCTCTCTACAAGATATTGGTGAGATGGACAACAGATTCTGGAGAACTGAAATATTTGCAGGGTTAACCGAAGTGAAATTTAACTGCAAAAAATGTTTAAGTAAGTAAGGACAAATTTAAGTAAAGAAAAAGTTCATGTTGTGAGATGCAAATATTATAAAGCAGTGCTTCTGTGATACAGGAGAAGTGCCTCATGAAAGCAAGCCTAAAACAGTGCTGAGTATTTGATTACAGCTTACAAATATGTAGTGATTGAAGGCCAAAGTTTACTGATGGATCCCACCCTGCAGTTCTCTCCTGTTCCCCTTGAGCCAATCCACAGCATTCGCCCTGCAGTACTGTCCCTCAAGCTGGAAAGTAAAAACCAAGATCCTTTCTCACAAAGTAAACCTCCCACTATTTGCTACATTCACTTTTAGCAGATTTTTCATGTTTGCTGACATCTTCTAGCTGCAAGAAACCAAAGACAAAAAGGCAGTTCTGAGTGTGATAGCTCACTGTCATTGTGCCATCTGCATAATATTCCTACCATTCCTTCTCATTTTTGAGTGTAACCTTTCTAAAGCTTCATCAGCTTAGGCTTGGTAAGAGCTATACAAACATAAAGATGAATGGTACTGGGTCCAGGGAAGAAGCAAGCACATACTCTGCAAATCTGGTAGTTCTCCCTGCTTCATGGAATCATAATACATTTTAGCAGCTTCTGTGTTGGCTTCCAGCATACACTGGATGCGATGAAAAGTGCCAGAAGAGAAGAACTAAATATTGTTAATCCAAACAGAGAACATCTGAGCATTTTTATTCAAGTCTGCCACCAATTGCAGGTGAACTACAGAGAAATACATTTTGCAGTGAGATTCCCTATTCAGCATCAGAAGACCTTTCTCCATTTCTTCTCACAGAGCTGGGGCCTGTTAGGCAATGACCAGACTAGGATGCTATCAAAGTAGTTTCTGTGTTCCAATATTAAATTTTTTTCACTTAAACAACACACAGCAAAACCAAAAGCAAATACAACGACTGCTTTGCCAATGGACAAGAATGACCAAAGGACTGACTATGTCTTAAGACCAGACCCTGGTGATTAGAGGTTTAGCCACCCCAACAGCCTCAAGCTATGTCACAGCAATGCAGTTTGCAAACAGGGCTGCTTCATGGACTCGTTTTCTGATAGAGGCCACTCCTCTCTATACTGCCAGTCCAGTATCTTTCAGTAGCATTAAATTCATTTGAAAAGATTTTACACTGTACCCAAGTGCCCAATGGCAAGATTTATGCAGAAGGAAGATAAAGAAAAATCAAAAGACTTCATAAATGAATGATCAGAAGGAAACAGACTGCACGGGAGATTTTACCTCAAGAGAACAGGCAAAACACCACAGAATCACTCCCAAGAGGTTAAAGGGAACTGAAGGAGGCAGATGAGAGGTGAACTTCATTCTCAGTCATACACACACAGAAAACCCAGCCCACAGACCTCTCTTGCTCTGTCCCAGAATCCAGAGGGACGAGGCACAAACAGAACCAATGAGTGAGAAAAGAAGAGAAGAGGAAGTTGGTATGAAAGAGATTTGCTGTGTGTCTGGAGAGGCTTTATATTCATCGGAGGAGCACAATCCAAATCACATCTCAGGACAGCAGAAGTAATAAAAAAGATTTTACCACCAAGCAAAAATGATGAGGCCTCTCTGTCAGTCCTGGCCCAGTGGGAGAAATCAAATCTTTCAACCAGCAGAGAAATTCAACTCAATTAAAGAAGGACCCTAGGCACTGGCAATGTCTGTGTTCTGGACATCATCATCATCAGAGAATTACTGGGTTTTCAAATGCATCTCAATCACTCCTTGCTTATTGTGGAAATTAGACTATTTCCATACTCTTCAGTGTATCTATAGCATTCACTAAGCAATTATGACCATTAACATGATCCAATACATTGCTTCAGAGCTCCAGTTGCTTAGAGAGATCACAAAGGATTTTTCCTCTCCTAAGGAACTGTGACATTCCACGATGACACAAAGGACACTTGATCTGACTACTATATCTTACAGAAATGTCTTGGGGAAGACTGATAGCTAATCTGAGAAAAAGAAAATAACTTCACCTAACAATTTTTTTTTTTCCCCTAACTCTGCAGCATGGGCACCTCACTCCTGTCAATTCTCAGCTGGCAAGAATTCTGGTTCTTTGGGCCCCAATGGGCAACTACTGAAATGTGTTAAATATTAAAAAGTAGCACAGATTTCCAGAAACCCATCAGTATTTTCCTAGAGGTTTAGGAAAGAAGAATTGCCACCTTATAAGTAGAGAACTTTTAAAAACATGCAGATCTTCAGTTAAGAAATTAATATAATACTTTTTTTCTTACAAAGATAAAGTTTGACAATAGTCTGCTTTTAGGACTCTTGACATGGTAAGACAGACCTAAAGAAAACCTGCTACTGACTCATCAGTTGGTGAGGATTCTCTCACATACCAGCTGGGAATGTCCAACCTTTAACCAAACTGTTCTGTAAGTTTTCTGGCCTTTTTGACCACATGGCTTTACAACCTGCAATGAAAGCTTCTGTCAAATGGTCCTTTTGAAAACTCCTAGCTAACACCTACATCTTTAAAAATACAGAAAGAAAGGTATAGGTTTCAGTAAAATAGCAGTTGTAAAGGATAAACAGTTGGTTTATACTCTCAAAATAAGGGTGATAAACCAACTGTTACTGCTTGATGCTCCTTCCCAGTAAAAAATAAACTCTCCTCACATTATCTTGAGCACTTCATTTCACAGAACAAGTAACTGAAAGAGGATTCATCTGCTGTTATAGTTGCCAAACACCTGACATATAAATCATTAATCTCTCTTAATACAGCAAGGACACGGGCAAGTTTATAATGAGCTAATGTCACAGGAATAATGATAATGATAGTAAAAATATAACAATTGACATCAATATTAAGATGTATCCTGTGCTTTTCATAGTCACTTTCCTGATCTTCATTCTTTTCTGAACTTTCATTCCCTTCAGCAAAGGGAATTTTGGCCAAATGGAACTTTGATTTAGTAAAAATGGAAAGGGTCTCATCATCAGGTTAATGAAGAGCAGAATAAATTGGAGGGTGTGTTTCTGAAGAACTAAAATTATATCAGTATTCATAACTTGTAATAACAAATGTTGATTTCAAACCAGCATACATCCAGTAATTTACATCCTCATAATTGGTTTGTTTTTAAGGTTATTGAACCTGGAGAGACTCAAGCAAGCATTCAAATTGCTATCCTCATTTCTGTGGTTTACACAAAATCAGATTTTGGAGTTTGAAATAAATAAAAAAATTCCCTTCCTGGTGTTGGTTGTGTAAAAATTCACTTTAGTCTATTCAGTGCAGCAGCATTGCTGCTGAGAAAACAAATCAAAACCAAACTCACATATAAGAAGAGATGAGAAATGAAGCATGACAAATTCTGTAGTTCTAGATGAGAGACATCAAAAGCAAGGACATTTCTGCAATAGCCACGAGAACTCCTGACCATAAACTGAACTGAAAACACCAGGTAATTTTCCCAAACTGAAAACAGTTTCCCTGCCACCCCGATGCAGGTTGAAGCTACTGCAGAGCATGGGTTGCAGCCCTTCAGTTCATCACTGGCAGCACAGACATTACCAGTGGGGAAGGAGATAAGTTGCTAATCACATTTTGGAAGAGTTTGCAGTGAAAACTAAAAGCTTTTCTTTTTAGAGTGGATATTTTACAATGGTGATTGGGCCCAGAATTCCTGGAATGGAGGGGGGAAGGAATTCTGCCCTTTTATCAGCTCTGGAACAGTCACTTGTGATGGTGACAGCCCCACTATGATCAGTACTGTGCCTATGGCTGAAGAGAGCTGTGACTCCTTGTCAACTTTCTCTCTCCCTCCCCAGAGCTAATTTTCAGTGCAGATAGTGATATAAGATGAACAAAAAGACATTTTATGGATCATTTGTAATAATTATGGCAAAGCAGGGAAATCCAACTGCAGTTTAACAAAGTAAGAACTTTGGGAAGAAGCTTTAACACTTCCTTTATCTATTTGCTACATGCATTCTACTTTTCCATAGCTGGATTTAAAAAAAATAAATAATCATGAACTATTTAAAAACTCTTTACATCTAGAGATGTATTCATACCTATTAGAGCTAAGACAGGAAAATAACAGGCAAAGCTTTCAATTTCTTGGATCAAGGGCCACATCACATGTTAGAAGATAGCAAGCACAGCAACAACATCACAAATTACTGTAAATTGAGTACCTACCTGTAATTTTCATTTCATTCTTTCCTGATAGATATTAGCTTGAATTTTAATACACAGAATTTTTGCCCTGAACAAGCCAGCACACTGAAATACCAAGACATCTGTTTTGATGTTTCTGATGATCAGGAACCAGATCTTTCTGATGATGGCTCACATGGCTTTGGGCATACTGAGGAGGAAACCCAGACATCCCATTTAGGGGACTCAAAACTAGAAAAAGAATCACTGCCATATCTGCATGAAATGGAGCAAGAAGTCATTTAAGCTGGAGATAAAATGGGAGGTGAAAGAGGAAAGAAAAAAGGTGAAAGAAAATACATAATAGAGCAGCAGGTGGACTACCACGAGTGATCAATTCCAGTGACCCTGGATTGGTTCTTTAATTCTACTGCTTCACTCTTAGGACCTGGTTCAGTAGTGATCTCATCTTTGGAGCCTGCTACTTCTCCTTTGTGAGGGGAAACACTTTGGGGTGCACAGAAAGAAGTGGTGAAATAACTCTGTGCAGGTTAAAAACCCCCAACAACTCAATTATCCAGGTTCTGCATTTAATTATGGCCATGCTTAGTCATAGGCTGGAAAAGGTGAGCACAGTCTGGATCTATTTTTTATATAATTTGAATTCCAGGCTCAGTTTCAGCCTGCACACAGAATCCTTGCCTGCACATACTTTCCCAGGATGTTTCATCTGGCAGCAATGGCTTTGTTCACACTGGTGTGCCAGACACTGTTGAACACCTACTGCATCTCTCTCTTGGGGGTGATGCATTCCTGTGGTGGGTAAAGTGAATCCCCTGTCCAGGGTAATCTGTAATCAGCTGTTCCTCTTTCAGAGTGAAAGCTGAAATACAAATGTAAATGGTACAACAGTGCTTGCCTTTCTCTTACTCTTGCAACCTGTGAAAAGATGTTTTCTTACAATACATTTCATCTACATAAAAAGCACAGGACATCTTTTACCTTGCTGCTGACACATATTAGTATCTAATGCAGAAAACCCCTTTATTACTAATTTTTAAATAATGAAAGTACTATTCCTTCTCAACCCTGTCATATATTTTCATCAGTTTCTGTCCCATTATGGCAATGCCCACTGCAGTGAAACGGGGTTTGGAGAGAATTTATCACCCAGGGAAAAATTATTTTCTTTTCAGTGAGATCCACAGCATTAAAAAAATTATAGCACCATATGCTCTCTGATACATTTTATTGAATATTGAATGTTAGAAATGTACATAAACCAAATTCTGGATAGTTTTCAGCTTCCCATTAATGTTCTGCCTTGGAAGCATTACTAAGGCAGGCTGCCAGACACAGGGTAGATACACTGACAGGAAGGACACAGTCTTAGGTTGTACCTTCCCTTTACCGAGTGGTTGCAGGCAAACGATGCATGGCTGCTGGCACTTAAACAACAAAGCAAGGAAGCAAGGAAGGGTTTTTTTGTTCTAAAACATCTTGCACTCTCCTCTTCATAAGCTAACCATGCATACTGTCACAGCAGATACGGCTCTGAGACTCCTCTGACATTTTTAGTTTGTAGATGAATATTGCTCCTTTTAAATGTCTTGATAATTTTAAAAACACCCTACAGAAGGACACCCTATAGAAAACCAGGTATTTCCATGAATGTTGGTTGCTTTGCTGGAAGATCCCCATGATGGCTATGGTCCTCCTCACACATCTTCCTCACCCAGCTCACTCCCTTGCAATTGACAATATCAATTTTTTTTAGGAAATTTAAAACCCAAATACTCATTCTGAAGAGAGTCAGAAGGACAGCATTTCTGACACTTCAAAAAATATTTGAAATCCTGTTACCTTTCATCACAGCACAACATCAAGGGTAGGACAGAAAACAAAACTACCGTTTACCATTGTGCCAGAAGCTGGCAGAGTAATCCAGGATAAACCATCTTATTTCACTGAAGTCATCTTTCTTAATCCTTGACATAGGGCTTGCAATTCCCATATTTTTCAGCTCATATTGAGAGATCAAAGATGCTCTCAGCATACATACAAAATGGTTCCTACACCAACAATTGAAAATCTTGAGTCAATTAAACATGTCTCAAAATACCTTTGGCATAAAAAGCTTTTTGGAAATAACCAGGTTGAAACTTAAAAGCTTTAGGCAGTAATGAAAAATGCCAACATCTCAAGTGTCCTGGAGGTGGTTGTGCCTGAAAGCAGTAAGATATTTTTGTTGCTGGAGCTCTCCTTTCTAGCTGAGCCCTCTCACAAAGTGCTTGAGATGGCCAAACAAATATCTAAATAGGGAACCAAATGTTGCTGCACAGCGTACCTTGTTCAGCCTCTCCCAAATCTGCCTACTCAGATAAAAACCCAAGAGGATCAGAAAGCCCATTCTTGTATGCAATATCAGTAATTGTCAGTCAGTAAGCAAAGTGACAAGAGGAGCCAGCAACACTGTCACCTCACTCTGTGCCATGTTTGCACTATGGCATTACTGCATTGTAGACTGCAGTGGGGGTAAAGTGACTGCAAATGTGTTACACAAATTCACTGCACACTTTGGGTGAAGTGCCTCACTCTCCTTTTTGATCTGAGAACTGTTGACAGCATCAAGGTGAAACAAAACCTCAGAAAAGACGGAAACGATGGTGCAAGTACAGACACTGAAGACCAATCTCCTTCCTTGTACAACCAGTGGGCATTCAACAGAAATAAGGAAGGGACTCAGATACTTCACATCTACCTTTTGATAATGACTCAAATCATTTGTTCAAGGTTTTTTCTCCTCCTGTCTTTTAATTTTTTTATTATTGTATTTTCAATTAACTATTTTAAGAAGATCCTAAAATACAGACAACTCAGCCCTCTGAAGAAAGACAGTCTTACAAATGATGTTAGTGTGCAACA
Source organism: Calypte anna (assembly GCF_003957555.1). NCBI lineage: Eukaryota > Metazoa > Chordata > Aves > Apodiformes > Trochilidae > Calypte > Calypte anna. The sequence goes on along the minus strand of NC_044252.1, from coordinate 6,773,531 downwards.
GCATGATCCTTTCAGGCACCAGGAGTCTCCTAATGAGCAGCAGCAGACAGCAACATCTGCCTCTCGACAGCCAGATGTAGAAGGTAAAAAATCTGTTGCTGAATGATTCTTTTTTCCAGATGGCAAAGCACAACCTCCTTTCTCTTCCCAGATACTTAGCTGTCCAAGAGGGGCAGCACCCATTACACAGACTGGTTTCTTAAAGGAGGCAGGACTCCAAAGGAACCACATGAAAGGAACAAGGAAAGAAGACCAGAGGAAGGCCTCCTCTGCATTTGGCACTGCTGGCTCTATTTCTGCTGTTGCTCTAGTGAGCTAAATGCCATCTCCATCCCCTTCAGTCACTGACAAAGTCTTCTCTGCCCTGCTGAGCTCCCTGGTCTTTCTTTTAAGCACATAGCCTTCCTCAGGCAAGCAATGCCCTGCAACAGCTCCTATTCCTGCTGCCAAACAGCTCTGTATTAGCATCAGCACCTCTGCTGCCCTTACTGCAGGTCTCTGACCTCACATTTCCAGGTGAAGTGGTAGCAGAGGCAGTGCCTCCATTTTGCTGAGAGTCCCTCCCCAGCACCTGGGCAGCTGTCAGTACATGCTGAGGAATTCTGAGCTCCACCAGCACTTCTCTCCCTCCACAGTACCCCATGCTCAGAGCATGGTCTGGGGGCAAAGCATTTCTAGTCAAACCATTTCTGTGCTGCAGATGCATCTCTATGGGTATCTTTGCTCTTCTCTCTTCCTCACTACTGCACTGATCACAGCATATTTCCTTCAAGAGAGATAATGGCATAACAGCCTTCAGGCTAAAAGAAATATGAGTTTACACCTGCTGAAAATGTGTCCTTTTGTCAGGGAAAGGGAATTATCACAGATTTTTCCTCACCTCTAAATACCTCTTCCCCCATGATTCACATTATAGTGTTATAGCATAGGTTTTCCCTAGCAGGTAAAACTACAAAGAGTCTTAATTTCTTTTCCTAGTTTCCCCTACTGGTTTGGACTCATTACTACTCACAACCTTCGGAAATAAAATAGTTTTTCAAACTTTGATGCAATATATACCCATGCTAAAATTGTAAATACACAATCACTTAAAATAGACTTAGACATCTATAAATCACAGGAATAACACCAATCCCTAGGTATCTGTACAAATATCTATTGCACCTCTGGAGATGACATATGGCTCCAAACTCATTTCCCAACAATTTTTATACTCATAAATGCAGTTTTGCTAAGAATCAGGGTAGAAATGGTATGTCTATAAAGAAACCCCAAATTTGTTTGCCTTCTACCTTGCCAAAAGTTTAATCAATACAAAGTTACTAGCAATCTAGTTCTATTTAATAGTAAAATGCTTAACTGTGATGCAGGAGAGAGGACCTGGTTTCATTTTTCACGTTCTTTCTACTTCCTAGCTTCTTTGCTTGCCTTCTTGTAGCACAGCAGCATTTGTTGCTTTTATATATTTCAATTTATATGCCTTTTATATATCACTTGTACCATACACTGCTTGGTAAAAGTTTTATACCAGCAAGAGTGAATGCACTGAAAATTCCATACTCTTCCCTAATATCACATTCTTATCTTCAGTTTGCATCCTCTTAAAGTTTACAAAGATGCAGACAAATACAGACATACTGCAATGTTCTAGGCTGATGGTTAAATAAAAGCAAAAGAATTTTTTTATATGTGAAGGAAATGTGTCCTAAAGGATACCTGTACACTGATGCTTCACTTTTCTTTTAGGAGCCCTTTACCAACACCTTGCATTCCTTCAATTACTCATTTGGGCTCAATTAATAATTAAATATCTAGGTACTGCAAAGTATGGATTTGTAAACAACAACACTGGATTTTAGTTCTCTCTTCCTCTTAATTTTAACTAATTTATTGTTTATCTTGGTAAAATGACTGTTCTTTTCTCCACTTATGCATTATCTCACCAACTATCAGTATTATGCAATGCTTTCCACTTGTACTAAAGCTACCTGTGTGACTTCCCCTGTTACTAATTACTTTTAAACCCTTTCCTGCTGAATGGTTCTTCCCCAAGAGGATCCAGCTTAATATTCTGCATAAGCAACTGAGTGCCAGAACTGAGATAAAGCTGCATTTTGCTCCTCAGAGAAACAAAACACCCTCCCAAATTCCTGGTTTGACCTTTAAAAGAAAGTTTGGGGGAAATGAAGGCATGCACTAGGAACTACACACAAATTTACACATGAAATGACTTGCTTCATCAGTACAATATGGCTTCCCAGTTGGTTTGGCAGAAGTCTGAATATGCAAAACAAGAAGAGCATCTGGACATCTTTTCAGTACTATCAGTAAATGCAGTCCTCTACAGATGGAGAGCTCAGGGGCTTCATCTCAGCAGGGCTGGCCTCACTCAGCCACTGAGAGCTAGATCATCCCACAGAAATTCATTTCACTTCCTATAGTTTGGAAAAGGGTGACACCAGGTTGCTCCTGCTCCCAGCTATGCTCTTTCTCTGCCCAAAGCCACCACGAGCCAACCCGGAAAAAGTTCAAAGGAATGCACTGCCATTGTCCATCCTCCTGATAACAGCTCTGGGCCACTTTGATGGGTTTTCAGCTTCCAGAGAAGTATAAAGTAAAATTTCCCACCACCAGATTGAAGTGTGGCATTTTCTCTGCTCAGCTCTTTGACATGAAGAAAAGTATCAGTGACCCTGCCTTCATTAAGGGCTGATTTCTTCATGTGCCTTTACTATATGTTACAGTCAACCACAAACCTTTACTTCTGTTGCTTTTTTGTACCTGAGTAAACTTCTCAAGAGGCTCCACACCCAATCTGTATTTTGCTAGAGTCCCCAGTAAAGCCACTACACTCCTGCAGTGACTGCAAATGAGACTATTAACCTTTCTATTGCTTGACCAAGCAACTGCTGCAGATGAACACCATCAATTCTGTGAGCTTGCAAAGCGACTACAGCAAACAAGCAGGACATCAGACTGCAGTTTCATGAGAGCCTGGGTCTGGAAATATGGCAGACAAAATGATCTGGGATCAGCTTACGGAGAAGAATACCCCTCTCATTAGAGAGGGTTTACTGCTTAAGCCATAGCTGACTCAAGAGAAGCCAGAGTCAGTAATGGTAGAACTGGAAATGATAAGTCAGCTTTAACACTGCTCAAGCTGTGCTGCCATTCCAGATGGGAGTTTAAGGCACAGCCTATGGAAAATTACAAGACTGAAGAGCCGTGCTCAGCAGACTCCAATTACACAGGGAGAACTTTGCTACCACTGTGTCTCCACACAGTACATTAGAAATTATGCTGGTTGCCCTGCTAGAAAACTCCAGTGCAAACACTGCATGAAATTGTACATTTTGTATGTCCTAGTGCTCCAAAGGAGCAATAGGTTTGGGAAATTACTTGTGCCAGAGGTTCCTCTTACGAGTGCTGATAGAAACAGCCCTGGATTCATTGCACACATAGCTACATATCCTGGTGACGTTCCTGCTGTGTCAGGAGAGCTGCAAGCCACTGAATTGATGCCAGTCCTGAGCTCTTCAGTCTTGGTGCTACCTGAATCTCCTTAGTTGTAAAACCATTGGAATTTTGCCAGTTAGAGACCAGAGGTGACAGCAAGTGAGCTAGTTCCAGCACTGAGCTCTTCTGCTTGGTTACCTGCTTGTAAATATGACTGTGAATTTTGCAGCTGCTGAGCATGCTGCTGTATTTAGCAGCAATGCTAAAGGCAGAGAGTTTCCTGTACTGATTATGTGAGTAATAGGTAGTTAGATTACTTTAGTACCAAATATTAGTACAACAAAAGCTTTAGTTTTACCTGAAAGCAAAACTGGAGTTTTATTTATAGATTTATAAATTTTGAGAGCACTGAAAAATATTGTGCTAAATGTTTGTTTCCTGAATTCCAGGTCAGCATCACACAGAGCTTTTACAATAAACTGTATCACCTGTCATTTTCCATGATGGGTGCTGCATCATGAAAGCTTGAAACAAATGTACAGAAGGATTATCAAAGAAACAGCAATTTCAGACTGGTGCTCATCATTACTGGTGACAAGGAGTATGACTGCAGAGAATTGTCTTTGCATGGACTTGAGAGCTCACCTAAGCTGTAATGATTGATACTCATCACCTGAAAACACAGAAGCTGTATTTGCAGAACTCAGTGGTATAAATATGGATGAGAATACTACAGGAGGAGAACAAAGGCCTTACAATAATTAACACATGTTGGATTTTACCCCCATTTTATGCCTGGGCATTAACAGGCATGGACCTACACTCTTTTTTTGTCACAGAATGATGCCCACGATTCTCAAACATCAGCCTTGCAGGCATACAGAAATGGGAGAACAAAAGCTGAATTTTACCAAATTCCCCTTTGGCAGAGAGTGAATTTGTCTTTTCCTGGGCACATCAAGTGTCTCCACTGAGACTGAAACCCAACCTAGACAATGCCATTCCCCTTGAGGAAGTTGAATCACCAGGAGACCTGCATTCCTAACTCTTGGATGCCAGTATGAGGCATCATATCTTGACTGTGCATTCTTGGTAGAGGTTTTATGAACACTGGCTCACTGAATCTCATGCTTGTTTTTGAAAACACCTTCAAAAGACTCGAAAACCAGTTTTGAAAGAGTAGCAAAGTGCTTGTGTTACCAATGGTTGTAACTATAAATGCTGCAGGATTATGTGATTGATTTATTATCTACCCTGTCTCAAAAGCAGACACTACTGTATTTGCATCCTTTGGTAATCTGCATATTTTAATACTTATAAATGTTACAGAATGCACGTACTAGAGAAAAATGCAGAAGTAAAATAGGTTCAAATACTTTACAGATGACTGTTCTTTAATCAATCAGAAATTACTTAGGTGGGCAGGGATGTGAATTGTCTGATGATCAAACTGGCCTGGATGTAAGGAATTGAAAACATGATGACTTTCCTCATTTGTACCTTACCAGTCACTAGGGACCCAAGATGATGACTTGGTATCATCAGTTGCACAATTACCAATACACTATGACAGCTGCAGGAGAGTGATTTAAAGGTTCTTGTTTAGTGAATAAGATGAAAAAACCTGTACTTTCTGTCCTTAGCAACTCCAGATGACACTGCTCCTAAGGGTACTTCTACAACACTTCAGAATTCAGAATTAAATTTCTTTATAACATGTGTGATTTAAAGTGATTGACTTACCATTCCTAAATGCTTAACAAGGAAATCACTTAAGGACAGTACTAACAGTTCCTTTACAGCTCCATGGCACAAGTATAGAGGTGCCCATCACACAAAGGAGTGTCCCTTACTCTGCATGATAGGTTCTGGATTAAGCTGTTGTCAGCTTTATCTGACTGTCCTTAGACATTACAATGTGCAGGGTGTAAGGTGCTGCTCTGCTTGTGGGATGGAGCAAACACATGGACCCTTTTCTCAGGGCTTTGCAGGTAGCACCAGCTCCAGATGACATTCAGATCAGAGGGGACAGTGCAGCCCCAAACCTTCCTAAGGACAAAGCCAGGGCTCTTCACAGGAACAGCAGGAGCAAGAGACTCTCTTTTAGAAGTGTTTGACAAGTGCTGTACTATGTATGGCACAAGGTCAGTCATCTGTGTTATCATGTAAATCAAGGAGAATTATTAATCATCTGCTCTTATGTGCTGATGCCTGAGAATTTTAACAAAGACACAGAGCAGTGCAATTAACTGAGGAAAGAAAATGAGAGCTTAGTTGCATTTAAATTGGATCTTAGTTGTATTTCAAAACATAATCATGGTCCAGAGAATTGGCTGCTTTCCTCCAGCTGTCACCTGCTGGTTTGCTCCAGCAGGTGTCCCTGTGATGCAGGGTACTCCCACAGGGGACCCGGCGCCAGTTTTCTCATAGGGACAGTGTGCAGGGACACTTTCCAGTGCAATTCTTCGCTGCAATATGGGAGAAGACATTATAGAGTAGCTGGGGGCAGGCAAAGTGGCTTTTGCTTTATAAAGGCTGCTTTCCGTAACTCCCTCCCTGCTTGAAGCAGCAAGGGCTCTTTGCACTGCTCTCTGAATAGCCCAATAATAACAATAAATAAAAAAATCTTTGATAATCTGCCTGAAAAATGTGTGTCACGATAATAGATTTAACTGGAATGACAGTGTCTGCAGGATGCATATGGCCCATTGGGCACCCCACATGTCAGCTGGAGCAGAATCCCCATCCCTGCTTCGGTGAGGAGAGCTGCTTGGGGAGGACCAGGCTGTTTCTGCCTAAGGAGCTGTTCTGGGAAGTCCCTCTGTACCTCACCCAATAGGAGAGGGATTGCAAGATCCTACAGCCATTGAATTCTCCCAGCATCTCCATTTCCAACTCATTCTAAACAAGACAAAACTGTAGTTGCTTAATCCATATTTTGTACATGTACCTGTGCGTATGTGGCTGCTTCTTGTCTGGACCACTTGCCTACTTTTTGGCTGTGCTAGTCACTAAATGTATTTTATCAGCAAAGCAGCAGAAAAGAGAGTTAATTAAGCCTGCTATATATCCATGGTTAGGCTGCAAACAGGAGCAGGCAGGCGAGGAGGCTCTTTCTGGCCTGTGTTTTACTGATACGTCAATTAGGAACAGCAAGAGCTGGCTTCCTGCAGGCTGGAAGGCTTCATTTGGGCACAAGAAGTGCATAAAGGAGGCTGAGATGGATGCTGCCTTTGCAGCTGCTTGCTGCCAGCACTGGCTGGGGATGCTGCCTCAGCAAGCATAAGCACTGGCACTCAAGCCATAAGGTGCCAAGTTCTGGCAGCATGAAATTTGCTGTGAGTGCCTCAAATATAAGGAATTACAGAAATGGGAAGCAGTCTGTTCGTATTAGATGTGACATGCTTATTTCTTTGGTGTTGGGGATGAGATCTCACTTACAGACACCACAAAACACAGGGAAAAGCAACCAGGAATGCAAGGCTAAATGTAAAATTAAACATAAAGCAACCCATCCCTTGGGCCTCAGCTGCTGTTATATGCCTAATGATGTTGATTTCTTCCAGCTGGAGTATTGGTCCACAGTACTGGAAAGAGCTAGGAAAAATAATGATAGGGAGCCTTTTAACCCACAATTTTTTTTCAAATAAGAAAAAGGATTTAATCTAACCACATCTGCATGTTTGCCCAATTTTAACACTCAGCTTTTACATTTTTGAGAACTGGCTATACTCGAGGGATTCCCCTCTGTGCCACTCCCCCTTCCTACTCTGGGCAGATAAAGTTTAATTTATGTATTTGGGAGAAGACATTTCAAGGTTCCAGGGTATTTTTACTGTTTTACTTGCCATGAGGACTGGTGCCACGCAATCCAATGCCACGACGAAATTATTTCCTTGTCTGAGCTGCCACGCAGTGTTCTCTATGCATTGTGATAAACACATAGAACAGAAGAAAAAGGGGAGGTTATTCTGTGTCTCAGGCACTTCACAGCCAGAGGCAAATTGCAGCAATCATCAGTTCTTGCTTGATTGGTATTCAGGACCTGGTGCCATTCCTCCAACCTCTAATGCTGGGTGCTATCTGCCATTTAGCCACCCTGGTGGAGCTTGTTTCTCAAGCCATTACAGCAAACTCTCAAGGCAAAGGGAAAGTTGGCTCATGAATACTGATGTAACCCTCTGTCATACTGACCTGTCTGTGTTCCTGTTACCCGAGAAATAAAAAACCCTTACCTTACAGGCACCTATTCACCATGTCACATTTTCTTTTTGAAAGCTTTTCAAGGTAAGACATCCAATTTACTGCCATTTCTTTTTCTGCAACCTGCTTTCAAGCCACGAAATTTCTCATGAAGTATTTCTCAGCACACACAGGAGTTTTGCAAGGACAAATACTTATTTGCAAAAGTGTCACATCTTGGGGGACATCACAGTGCTTTGGGAGCCTATGAAAAAAGGAAAACTATTTGATAAAATAACTATAGCTCACAAAATAAAGGGTTCTATAGGCATCAGGTCAAAGCCACCAGCACCTGATTTTCTGTTACTCTAAATTTAGGCAGATAGAGTATTTTTCCCTTCAAATACATCAAAGCAATTGGTAAAGCACTAGCTGTCACAATAGTCCTAGGAAAAATGTGTTAGCTCCACCTTAACACAGGAGGGAACTGTGGTAATGAAAGGTTCAAACAGCCAAATAGTGAGTGTTTAAATCATAAGGCTGGTATCTTGCATCTATCCTCCTCTGCCCTCTATGGTACTAATTTTTAATTTTTTTTTTCTCGTTTTTGAACAATGTAACTCATTCCATGCCAGGGGACTCTGACAAAGTCTGTTCTTGGTGTATCTACTTTTCCCACTCAGAAGCTGGAACCACTCAGTATTCTGCAAAACCAACCCCACAACCCCTAATAACTCAGAGGCAAGGCATGTCCCACCCTCATTTTCAGAAATATTGTTGGAAGGCAGACACATTTTAGACAAAAATGTTTCTTAGCCAAGCATTGGCTTGAATTCTGGATACTTTCTTCAAGTTAGTCATCACATCCAAAGGTCTGTGATTGTGAAACCTAAGATCCCTGCATTTCCTCCCCATGGCTCTAAGGTGGGGTTTTGTGTTGTGAGGCTGATCCCAGGACTTCAGTGCATGCATGGGTAGTGTTCCAAACTCAACCAAAACTTGAATCCCTTGGGCTACCCAAGAGTCTCTTTTCAAAGAAATTACATGATTTGTCCATTGACTGCAGCTGTGAAGGTTTTTGTCCCCAGAGCTCAGAATGCCTACAAAAGGTCACAGGTGTAACTTGGTTGAACTGTGTAGGTCAGCTTGGCATCTCTGGAGCTGATAATTGGGCTGGGTGGACCTAGTGCTGTACCAGCTCAGGACCACAGTTGACCAGACTGTTTATAAAACCTTATAAACTTTCTACCAACCCTGACCCTTACAGTTCCTTATAATGTCATCAAAATTCAATATTTTGTATATACCTGAATTCCTAAGGTCTTTCTACTGCAGGGTTTATTTTTATGGGTTTGCTGAAGTTGCACTGAAAACCTGCGTGAAAATTAAATTAATTAGCAATGTTAATAAACCAATTAAGTTTTGTTTTCCAGCAACAGGTCAGGATTTGGTACTAGTTTTGTTGAAGACATGCAACATGTATGCAAACTGCTTTAGATCAGTTTGATTAGGATGAAAGGCAAGTTTTAAACAGTCTTACTTTGTATATGGCTTCTAGTGAAATCTTGTTGCTCTAGTTGACTCAGGTTGAGCAGTCCTGCAGTACAAGAAAAAGAGCAGCTATGAAATCTGAATGTTGGCTCCTTTCCTCAAAGTTTAGATGTGGGGTCCTTCCTTATTCAGGTCCATCTCTAATTTGTGGATACCTAGTGATGCATCCTCACACTGAAGTATCTGGTAAAGGCAACAAGAATTTTGGAACTCATTAAAGTCTTGATAAAAAGCAAAGAAAAAAGCCATGTTTTTAAAAGGGACAAGATGAGGGTCAGATTGTGTAAGAAGCCTTTCTCCTGAGCAAGCCTTGTGTGGCTTTCCAAAGGCACCCTCCTGTTACCAGGCAACCAGGGCTGCACTCCTGCCTCTTAAACTGTAACCATCATTGCAATTTGCTTATTAATTCTTCAGCAAATGGAGGAAAGTTTCTATGCCCTTTGATGGCTAATGTACTTCATGGTTCAGGAAACAGCTCTTAGTTTGGTAGCTTCTATTTAGAAGAAACTCAGACCTAAATGAATGGATGACTGAACCATCCAGGGCTTGCAGGTCACAGGGGGATAACAAAGTTCTGATTGCTTCCACTAAGCTGAGAAAACATTTTCAGATTTTTTTTTTACTTCATGAAGAAGTATTTGACCAGGTATTTGGATTGGCTGAAAGGCTTTCTTAATGTTTGATCAGATTGTTTCTGGAAAAAACCAAAACACTTCAAAATGAAGAAATTTGATTTCATGACTCCAAAATGAGAGGTTTAAATTTTTTTTTTCTATTATAAGGCATTTCTTGCTTAGGAGGTAATAGTGATTTTAGATTATATTTGGCAATTGTTTCATTTGAAGAAAATCTTTAAATCTGAAATGTGTATATATTTATTCATTTAAAGCCAGCAAAAGGAGAGCCAATTTGTGTCTTGCACAAATCCCTATCAACTCACTCTGCTGTGAAACATTCTTCTACTTTTATTTTAAGCAATTAACTTTTGCTTTCTTCTCATAACACCCCCCTTGCCCTGTAGAAAAGAAGATAATCTGAATGAAGAAGTGCCACCATATTGTGGGAAGGGAGGAAAGGGACTATTTGGAGCAGATGCCCAGATGATGCATTTAGATGATCTATTAATGTATTTTAAGTTTTCCAATAGAGCAGCTGAGAGCTAAGTGACTTCATTACAGACCAGCATTATGACTAACTGGAATAGGGACCCAGTCTCTTGAGTACCCTTCTGGTGCCTTATGGGGCTTTCTGCACAAAACTTATTATCTTAGAAATAATGTGTTCTTATTTCTCACGAAGTGCAAAGACTTCCATTTTTTTAATTGCAATTTAGGAGTAAAGCTGAATATTTTAGACACAAAAGCAAACCACAAGGTTGGGTCTAGTTTCTTATAACAACAGATTCTTTGACTTTTCTACTAAACTGGGATATGCTGGGATAGTTATGGGGTGCAAACTGTACTGCCTGAACAGAGACTCTTTGGTGGTTTTCTAACCATTTGAGAGTCACAGAAAGAAGTGGGGAGAAACCTGAGGCAGGCAAATTAATTTAAGTTCCATGTCTCAGCTGGCTCCAGCCCTTGCAAAGAAGCAATAAAGATGTCAAGAGGACAACTAGAAGCAGTAATTCAGGGCAGTACTAAGAATACTTCTTGCTGATACCAGTTTTCAACTGGTGTTAAATCCAGAGTGAAATGTAAATGGGCTAACAAAGAATAAATACAGAACCAAATCATCACCTTATGAAAATGAGAGTATTGCTACTGAAATAGCAGTATTTACATGGCCTATGCCTCACAAAATACCTGAGAGGAAACAGCCTCGAGCAAGGAGCTACAAGCCTGTAGATAAACCAGTTTCTTGCTGAAGAATTTACAACAGGAAAAGACATTCTGTTTTAATCTACTACAAAGATCCAGTTCAGTAATTTTTCAGTGACAATCCATTTTGAAAATTATTGCATTATGCTTTGCACATGCCTACATGAAAAATAAAATAAAAGCTAAAATTAGAGTCCTTAATCAAGGCCACACTTAGTCCTAAATCTTGATGAGCAGCTCCAGTTATTATCTTCTATTTTTAAAATAATTTGATAGATTTTCCTATTCTAAAGAGATAAACTGTAAATCATTTCTGCTTGTTTCAAAGCTTTTGCTCTTAATCAGTATGAAACAAATGAGCTCTGACACAAAGATGGGGAAAGGAAAAAAAAAATCACTGAGAAAAACCAAGTTCTCTCATCTACTGGAATATTCTGGCTGGAGAAAACACTCCTTGTTGTCAAATTGCACAATATGAATCTTCTTCTGAAATAATGGTACTTCTCTACTGCTGTTCATTTGTATTCTTCTTGGCTATCATATCTGTCACAGCAATAGCTTACAGCCTTGGTCAACAAGGCATACAGAGGGGTCCCAAGGCATATTAATGCATGCGCAAGGGCTTCTCATGGCCAAGGAATGGGCATAAGTTTGTGACCTGCAGAACCATCCCCTGTGGTACCAACCACCCTGGCAGAATCTGTCTTGTCCACTGCAGTAGTTATGTGACTGCTGTAAACTACTGAGAACACACATCATGAACACTGACCCTCCCTCACAGGCAAGAAAAAACATTCAGGGAAAGGTTTTCTACTCATTATTGAAATTCTCTTTGGTATTACAGTTCCTCTGTGGAAACCATGTAGTGAAGAAGGTGTACAGGGTCTCAGAGGCCTCAGCCACACACATGGTGGGAGACACTGGCACATCCCTAGTACAAAAAGGGTTGGTGCTTCCCAGCTGGGTGAGCAGAGCTTGAGCTTCTCTGGTCTCTCCTCACCTCACTCATGGTCAAGGGAAATGAGGATGGAAGATGGGCTCCTCCAGGAAGGAGCTCAGGGGGAGCTCCTGAGTCTGATTATTTCTCAGAATAATCAACATTTCCCTGCAGGCTAACTCAGGGGCTGATTTTTTTCCAGATGCCATTACCAGCTTGTTTAACCCTTTCTAGGCTTTGCACAGGCCACACATGTGGCTGTCTGCCAGGCAGCAACTGTTCACTTTAGCTGGAGCCTGTCATCTCTTACAGCACAGCACCTGGCCTTTGCTATTTTGCTTCTCTGGCCAATATAGAAAAAAAAAAAGTTGTTCATAAGAGAAAGGTAAAGATTACTAAGCTAAGCCATCCATAATGCTAATATCTTCATGGTCAGTTAATGAAGTTTTGCCAGTTACCTTGCAATCAGACATTTGCTTCCACCACTGTGGTACACACTGACCTGGTACACATGCTTCCAGTGATAGGGACCAGAGGAAAAATACAGGGATAACTGAGTACCAGGCTGTCCCCATCCCAAGGAGGCATCTCATCCATCTGCCATGGTAGGGGCAGTGCCTTTGCCACAAACCTGACTGTCATGCCTTTCCCATGGGATGGGGATGGCTTCTGTAGCCTTGGCACACCATAGGATGATAGAGGGGGGCTCTGTATTTTATAGCAAGTCCTAAAGGCACAAAAAGGGTGAATCCTTTCTTAATTTTTAGCTTCCTGTTATAATTAGAGAACTTAAGTGTCCCTACACAATTTGAGGTAGAGAGGAAGTAATTGTAAAAAAAACCACAAGACCCAAAAAGCCAAATCACTGATGCTATGGTTTTCTCATGGGCTCAGTAGACTTTATATTTCTAAAAAAGGTAAGAATAACTCCATATTGCTTTTTCACTGTATCAGCTGAATGCCTGACAGATGTTAAATATTATTTGCTTTTTGGCTTTCTATTTTGCCTAGGTTTAACCCAGCCTATGAAACCTTAAGGATATAAAACATTATCAAAATAAAAAGCACCACTAGCACATCTGCCATTCTCAACATTCTCATTAAACCACAGAATTTCCAAAACCAATGAAATACATTTTTACAAAGAGAAGGAACTTCTCTGTTAATGAAGAGGGATGTGAAGAATCTTCTCTCCTAGATCACTAAAACCAGTCAACCCACCAAGGGTTCACATCAGAGACAATGAGGAAAGACACGACCTCTTCCCACAAAAATCAGCATCAGAATTCAGTTCTGGGACATCTATACCTTCTGAAGAAAATGAGCTCACCCACTGTGGGAACTCCAAGCTGTGTGACTACAGTCACAGCAAGGGTGACAAGGCTTTGCAGAACCATCACAGGATTAGGAGGTATATTATAGTTTTCATTTTTTTGACCATTACTTGCCCTTGATTTTAGCAAATGGGGCATGGGAATAATATGAAGGCAATGAAAAGCCAATTAGACAAAACTAGTAGGAAAAAATCAAGTTAGACTTGCTTTCTCTTTTTTCCTAGCTAAACTGCACAGCTGTGAATTGATAATGAAGTCCTTAAAATAAAAGATCATCTGGATCTGATTCTGGAACAATCCTCATATTCAGCAGCATACCATCACCTTGCCTGTATGCAGGAGGCAAACCAAAAAACCCAGACAGATCTTGGGATGAAATGTAAAGGGGAAGGACTCAGATCAATGCATGGAGAGCCATCTGAGGGAACAGTTTCTTCTCCTTGGAGTCCAATGTGACTTTACAATCTGTTAGTGCACCTGCATGTGCCAAAATTCTCTCTTAATATTACTCTCTACAGGATACACATTGCCTAAAATATTAAGTCTCACAGAAGATCACGGTCTCACATGTTTATGTTAGAGCCAGAGAGGAAGGGAACAATGCTCTTCAGGCTGCAGCATCCAAAATGAGCTCATCTGCCTCCCTGTAATAAATAAATAAATAAACGTGGCTATCTAGAATTTGCTCCTGCTATTAAAATTGCAGACATGCTCTGGGTTCATCCTTAACTGCTTGTTGCTTACTGATGATTCCTCGTGCAAGACAAGCTCCAATTTTGTTGCAGCATGAATCATAATTCACTGTGCAGTTTATCCTCTGCAGCTTATTTTTTAATTCCACACATCCCTGCTTCTCTTCTAGTGGTTCAAGGGCTTTTCATTCTTTGGGGTTAAAAAAATGAAGATTTGGACTTTCATTCTTATTGCAGTCATTATTAGAGCAACACTAAGAAATTAAATATAGCTTAGTTTACTTATTCAGAGATTTAAATTCATTCCACTTCCTTCATAAAATTAGCTGATCCAATGGCCAAGCATCAGACATGGAAAAATACCTTAATTTGTGACAATGTGAATAATATAACGAGCTATAGAAGCTGTGCCTTGAGGTTCCCTAGGAATGGAACATAGGGCATTTTGTCCAACCAAAACGCTGAATACTGATGTCAACCCAAAGCAGGCTAAAGAGCTGTGTTTTTTGCCATATAAACAGATCACCTTCTCAGGCCTTTTGGAATCAGAAAGTGACTTGAGAAATCACCATCAATTAACTGAGTAGTACCTGAGAATGTCAGGCTTGACCTGGAGCAGCAAATAACGAAGACAACACCTCTGTGTCAAGATTCCCTCGTGATAATAGAAGGACAGCATACATGTATTCTCTTTATTTTTCTCCTGAGGAGTAGGGCACTGGCCCCTGCTGAAGTTGCTGATGTTTCTATGTCTTGTAGACTCACTGAAGATTAGGTTTCAGTTCCTATTGCCTACACAATCTGTTCCTGTCCCTGCTGGCTTTTTTTCTGCCTCCTCTCTTGCTCTAACTGCAGTGTCTTAAAACTCTGAGTCCACAGACTCAGCTTTCTCACCTGGAGTGAGAAAATACAGTGGCAGGTGATGTTGAGCCTTTGGCTCTGAAGTGAGGATTACCCCATTTAGTGGCTTACAATAACTCTTTGACTTTGTTTGGGGCTGGCTGTCTGACTGCCATATGAACTTCTGCATCTTTCCTGTCCACTCAATGTGCTGTGTGGGAAACCTGGAAGAGTTACTTCCACTTGTAGACAACCTCATAGCTTTCCAAGAAAGACAGAGGACACCACAAATCTACCAAAAACCATGAGCAAAATACCTGTGCTTTTCAAGATGCAGAGGCTTCCTGTCTTGGTCCTTCACCATACCCAAATTTTATCACATTCCAAGGAAGAGAAGTCCCTCTAATTCAAAGGTTGCCATGTGAGAGTTATGTGGCTGCCCCATCCTTCCCCTCAACCAGTGACAGAAATGCAGCCTCTAGTCACCTTGCCCCCTATACATGGTGATGTCTCCCTGCTGATAGGGAGAAGCTCTGTCCCTTCAAAGCCACCACAGAGGGGCTGAGGGGAGCCAAGCACTGAGCCAAAATGCCATTCCTCACTGCCACAACCACACATGCTACTCCTGCAGTCACAGAGCACCGAAGAGAGGAAAATGAGCCCAGCTCTTCCCTAGGTCTGTTGTCCACAAGACTTATCTGAGGTTGAGAAGGCCCTTCAGGCTTTGCAACAGGTTTTTCCAGGACAGTTGATGGGCTGGTGAGAGAAAATCCAAGTACCAGTAAATTGAGGTTAAAAATGAAAAGAAAAATTGGAAAAAAAACCCCAAAACTTAACTCTGGAACTCCAAACTGTGAACCCATGACTGTAAATAAAAGCAGCAGGTGACTCCTGCCTACTCACTTCTAACAGCATCTCTCACCAAAAACAGGCACAGCCCTCCAGGCTCAGAGCAGAGCTTGCAGCCCAAGCAGCTACTTTGCTCCAAGCCCCAGCTAAGTCACAAACCCATATTTGATTTAGTCCTGTAGAATTACACTGAACATCTCCAAAGAGCAACATGGTTAATGGGGAATAAAGAAATACAGCCAAAAAAACCTCGTGAGAATTCAAATGAGAACAAACCCAAAATATGAGAAGCAAAGGTAGAATAGGACAAAGAAATGGATAGGGAGGAAATAACAGCCAATATTCCTTAATAGAAAGCCAGCTGACATATGACATAGGAGAGGTGACATCTGCTAACAGAGTAAGAGCAGCACTTGTTACTTCTCTAAATGGAAGGGGGCAGCTGGAGTCCACGTCTGGTACTGGTTGAGGAGCTCAGTTGCACAAATTTTCTTCCTCCTCTGCAGCTCAGTTCCAATTTTCAAGTGAGGGCAAGGCTCTTTGTTACCTCCACACAAGTAATATCATCAACATAACCTTCTTTTCCCAATGTCTGCTTAGTGTCACATCCTCTAGGCCACAGTCTATCAATGTGATGGAGGTCCAGGCTGTATAGCTCTCTTCAGTTGATGAACCCCATTCAGCTGCAGAAATTAAGCTCAGGATTTGGTCTTTATATGTCTACATGTTCCAGAAAATCAACCCCTTGTCCTAGTCTGAGGATTAGAGTTCATATGGTCAGCATCTGAGACAACATGGAACAGAAAGAAAAGAGTTGCAAGAAATCATGAAAGTGCTAAACCATGATCAAGGGGCTGAAAGAAGAGCAGAACATGCTTCCAAATAGAGGAATAGCTACAGAAGACATTAGGCTCCTACTCTGGACGTTTTACATTTTATATAGCTAGTGAAAATCATGTCTCTCAAGGAACAATTTGCCTGAGAACTCTTAAGTTTGGCCACTTTTGTCCAGTGGTCTGTAGCATGTACATGATGACAGTCTCTATCTACAGTAGTAGCACCTAAAATTTCTTAGGAAGTATAACAGAAAAGTGTAGTGTATAGAACAGAGGCAATGAAAACAATGTACCAGCTATGGGGATTAGAAACAGGAAAAGCATTGGGAGGGAAAACATAGCTCCAAACACTTCAATTTTAAAGCCTTCTTGCTTCTTCTCTGCCTCTGAGATGCTGGGATTTGTTTGGATACCCCTCTGTGTCACACCAAGCTCAGCTGAAGTAGATCTCATGCATTTCTGTCCATAAATTACACCCAATTCTTAGACAGGTTTTTAGCAAGCCACAGAGCTCACTAGCAAACTCAGTACTGCCAGGGCATTTGCAAACCCATCCACAGCTATATAACAAATAACTATTCTCCTTCCAGAAAGGCCAAACAAGCCCATAATTGCAATTGTTATACAATTACAATGATTGCAGCTTTGCTGGACATTTTGCTGAAACGTCTCTGCTAATCAGTGAGGAACAGAACTGACTTCTCACAAGTGCCAATATCATCCATTTAAGGACCTACAGTCAATCTTATTAACAAGGTAAGTAACTTTCCCTGCTCACATTCTGCCACCTGTGGTATTTAGTCATTCCCTGTCTGAACCAGACAAATTTATCCTAACAATGCTGAAGAGCAACCAAATCTTTAAGGAAGAAATAGCTTGGCTGTAGGCCAGACTCTTCTAATTAGTCTATACAGAGCACAGTAAAAAAGCCACCTAATTAGACTGGTCAAACTAAAGCTCACATTGCTCAACGCCACACAAGAGCTCCATCTTTCTCTGCTTACACTCAGCACATTCATGTAAGAGGTAAAATACATTCAATTCCAAATAAAAGTGGAAACTTACTGAAGGAGAATACATCTTGGAAAGAGATGTGTAAAAAAAAAAGAGCCTGATGGTTTTGTCACACCCGTGGGAGGCCCTCTTCAGCAAGCCCCTTGCAAAATGTCTCAGCAAGGTTTGGCTGCTATTGTAACTTGGGGAGAAAGAAAAAGAAAAAAGAAAACACAGAGGCTGCCCTGATGGTCCACCTGTTTCTTTTTAGTTACTGCTGCCTGGGGATCCAGGTTAGCTAATTACTGCAGTCAGCTCCAGTTGTTGGCTGTTTCATGGCTTTCTCCTTGATGGCTGCTGATCTGGACCTGCCAACAAACAGGCATCAGCAGGTGCAGCCATGGTGGGTGCCAAACTGAACCTGGAGCTGTGACAATTATCCCAGCAGCTCATTTCATGGGCTCTGTGGTCTCGTTTTTTCTGATCAGCTTCAGCCTAAGCTTTTACTCACTTCCTGAAAATGCACTCTGTTCCCAACCTGAGCAAACCTCTGCTGTTGTGAAGGTTTTACACACTGAGTTTGAGAAATATATTTCTTCCTAAATCATCAATAACTGGGCTATTTTTGTCCTGTGGTCCTCAGGATGGGAAGAACTACACAAGTGATATAACTATAGTAATGAATACTTCCATCATGGGTATCAATGAAAATTTTGGGATAAAAGCTGAAATATTTATTTATTTTGATTTGAAATTCAAGTCAAGATTTGAATCAAGGTAAATGCTTTAAGGATAGGGGTCAAATGCATCACTCTCTTGTGCTTAACATCTCAGTGCAATTCTTGGACAACTGAAAAGTCCCACTACACTGCAGATGTCCACCTGGTCTTAAAGACAGGATGAAGTAAAGGAAAAATGTAGTGGCAATCATAGATAATTTTCAAATATCTACTGAAATATAAACTATGAAAAATCCACAAAAATAATGCTATGAGTTTTCATTTCACAACAGCTCATGATCTGGTTATTTGACTCTTTTTCTATTTTACTTTACTTTGTAAAGATTTAGTTTTCTGTAATATTTTTGTTGCCATTGTGTAATTGGAACCTTGAAAAACACCTGAACAAAGCCAGCTGAAATTCCAAACTAGTAACTAGCAATAAAATTTATGAAGAATGTGAAAACACCATAGCAGACAGTATAATTACACAAAGTTTTATGGCTATATGCTGCAGAGAAGATTAAAACTGCCCTAAAACTTGCAGCCATCTATTAGCTTCTTTCAGTTCCCCAAAACTTTCTTTCAGGTGTCACTGTGTAATAAGAGCAGAGTCCTCCTCTCCATGGCTCTTCCATCAGGCCTATTTTTCCTACTGAGTGAGAGAAGGAAGCTGTGTCAGGCCTGCCCCATCAGTAGGTACCTTAGGGTGACAAAGGACTCCCTGTATCAGGAATTCCAAGCACTGCAGACATGCTCTGAAGGAAACCAGTGATGGTTATCAGCAGTAGCAAGTTCTCTCCTATTTGTCAGCTTTCCCTCCTTTGATATTTTCACACATCTCAAACCCAGTTTGCTAGTTTGCAAGAGCTGCTCCTTTTCACAAAATCCAGCCCTTCACAGAACAGGTATCTCCCACTACACAAACCCCATCATGTTTCAGGCAGAATATTCTGCCACCTCTTTCCAGTCCATTCCTGAGTGCAACTGCATCCTACAGCACCAAAAAAACCTAGAATCCATGAGAGCTGATGCCTCTTCTGAAGGGATGAATCTCACCTAAGCTAAGTAGAATTTGTATTCACTAAGTGAATTATTATTTTCAGAAGCATTAAGAGATCAAAAGAGGCATCAAGAGCGATGTAAAAACCTTGAGGTTTCTTACTTATCTAACAGCACTGTAGTGAGACAGGACCAGGTGCCCTGAGTTATTGATGAGTGGGTGTGGGTTCACCTGTGTCTGGCCTCCTTCCTGAGCATGTGCAGGAGCAGGGGGCCAATAAGAGAGCAGCTGACACCCACGGAGAGGGCTCTCACTCTTCAGTGAGGATGGAGAAGCCCACAGCTCGAGGAGCCCCAGGAGCAGGCAAGAAGGGGTAGATCCCGAGGCCTCAGGAACAGCCCTAGGACATCGTCCAGGAATGGGCTAAACCCCGAGGCCTCAGGAGCAGCCCTAGGAGCAAGAAGGGCTCCTCCCGCTACACAGCACATTACACATCAGCAGCATGCCACCGTGGTACAACAAAGTTCACAATACTGAAGAAAATGCCAACTGCAAAAAAGCACTTGCCTTTATTAAGCTCTTAAGCTCCCCAAATTTATCTACTCCTTCTGCTTTATTATTGCACTTTAATATTTGCCCTTGCTCATACTCTAAAGCCTCTTGGAAACATGGACTCATGGAAACAAATTTTTTATTTTAACACACTGTCAAGCCCCAAGGTAGCTGTAAAGAAGTAAATTTGGCTACTGCCAAATGTAGATGGAATTGTTTCAAATGCTGAAGGTTGTTTGTTGTTGTTGGGGTTTTTTTGTTTGTGTGTTTGGTTTGTGTTTTTTTTTTTTTCCTTGAATGACTTAATAATATAGCTACTAGCAACATTCAGGAAAACAGCATAAGACATATAACAACACCAAGCTTACTTTGTAGGTCAGAGGATTTGACCCAAGCATTTCAGAGCCTTAAGAGATCACTGCTCATAGAGAATGAGACCTGTCTATTATTTTGATCTGCTTTAGCTGATTCCTTCTCACTTGAAGTGTACCAAGATGATGGGTCTGGTAGGGCACAAGGTCTTTGCAGAAATTACTTCTGAAAATCTCTACAGCAATAGATGTCATGTCAATCAAACTGAATCATAACCATGCACTTAGAATTAGACATTGTTTGCAGATTTAAACAGCTGGATAGTTTATTCTCTAAACCTTTCTGCAACCTTCACTTGTAGGCTTCCAGTTTGGCAGTAATGTCATTGCATGCCATAAGGAAAGCTGTTGCAGAGATACCCTCCATAATTCTGCAATTGGCTTCACTTGAATTCGACTCTAAACATGTAAGCACTGTGACTGTTTTTCAAGGACAACCAACTGGTTATCTCAGGAAACTCTTGCTCTTGATTCTCTGTATGTTCCCGATGCACAGAGCTACAAGAACATTCCACTGTCTCATAGATTTGCTGCTCAACTTAGACAAATCACTTACTTATTGGAAAAGCAACTATTTTCTTAGATAGGATGTAGATGTGGGCCTTTTGGAAGAAGATGCCATCAGAATACAATCCTTATTTCCTGTAATAGTATGTATTTTTAGCTGATATAAAACTACAGGGTAACTTCAGAATTCACCACAGGCTTTCTTAGAATGCATTTTTATTTAACCCTAATTTTTCAAGAGGCTCCCCTATGAATGCTGCATGAAACCTAGAAGAGAAGACATGGCTGATACAGCTCCTTTCTTCCCTGTTTTGCTGCCTGGAACAGAATCTAATCACATTTTTCTAAATACCTATGAGTAAGTTTAGTGTAAAAAAAAAAAACCAATGGTAGCCAAAAGTGCATGCGATATGTTCGCTTGTGCTCATCCTCCTCCAATTAATTCAATTAATTGTATTAATCCAATTAATTCAGCACACTTGATTTCTGCTGACTAGTCAGAATTGAATGACTTACTTTTCCAAAACTCTCAAGATAATCATGATGAAGGATATTGCCTTGCAGTTGATTATCCTTTGGTTGCAAGTATACAGCTGCTCTATGTTAAGAATCTTCTGTTTGAAGGCAGATAGAAGATATTTATTGTGGGCTTTCAGTTTTTAGCTGTTCTCTGTATTTATCTCCCCTCCCAGGTGTGCTCTAGTCCCTGACTGATGCTCCTTAGTATCATCTACTGTAAACAGTAGATATGAACAGCTTCTCATGTCCATAAGCCACTTCCATCCTGAAGACAAAGACTGTAGCAGAGAAATCCAAGGGTCTTGCCCCTTGTCCTCCTTTATATATTACAACATAAATGGTTCTGACTCTTATAGTTCAGGATTCCAACTTCTGCTCAAGCATGACATGTTGATTAGATTTATTTGTATAAGAGCTTCTTAATTTCAAATCTTAATGGAGCTGCACGCTCAAATTGCTCATGTATTTCATTTAGATACCTTCTGAGTGAAGTATTTCTTCAGGTAGCACCCTGAGGGCTGGATCACAGCCCTAGAAGAAAATCAGTATGTGACAGAAAGGATACAAGTAGCAGTGGCAAAACAAAGGGAAAAGAAATACCCAATATTCAACCTCAAAATGCATTGTGACCTACATTCCTGCCATCACTTTGACCCATTTGCTTATATATTTGTAGCTTCTCATGCATTGTTCTCTCACAGTTGAGGAAGATAAAGTATTAGAATAGTTGCTATGATGATGGTTGCTATAGGATGATAAAATTAATTAAACTAAATGCATTTGGCTGAGATAGGACACATGTACAACTTTGTATCCAAATTTGTTTTTTGAAAAATAGAGCTGAAAGCTGAAATTTCAATAAAGGGCTGATGGTGTGTCAAGTGTTGCACTTTGTTCCAAGCTAGAACACTGAGATGTCAACAGAAAGGGTGACCTGAGTTTTTTTCTAAGTGTCACAGCTTTCTTTACAAATGAGTCCTCTCAAGGATATAGTAAGAACCAGTCTGGCTTGTGAAGTTTTCTCTGCATTACATTTTGAGTTGCTGTAAATCATTAACAGTCCCTGAAATGCTACAACAGTTGCTAGGCCAAGGCAGTTCAATTATAAAATACCCACATTGCCAGGAAATCTAGATCTAGGTGTTTAAAAGAAAACTATTTAGAGCAACAAGGCTGGGGTGGAAAAAGAAAATATAAAATCTAAAATATAATTAATGCTACATTTTTTCCCCAAAAGATAATGTCTAATGAATTTCTGAGGATCTTTCTCACTTCACATATGGTAAATACTTAATTGGAGACAGATGAAGCAACACGAAGATTAATATTCCAAAGTTGCTGGCTATTCTGATGTGCAAGCAGTATATTTTTTCTCACTTAATACATGATTCTTATCTATTTACATGTCATATTTTTTACTTTTAAAAAAAATATTACTTTTAAAATTATTATTTTTTAAGCAGCAGGCTAGCTGATTTATTTTGCAATGTACAGAGTTCTGCACTGTGTCCAGCTGCTGATGCTGGAGAGCATTCACTTTTCTGCACCTTGAAATATGACAGTTCTGAAAAATTATAGTTGCCTTTTACTAGACTGCTGGATTACAGCCAGATCACTCATCATACACCATTAGGATATGTAAAGCAGAGAATTAGACTAAAAAATTGAGTGAGACACTGCCCTATCTCTAGAGGAGAAAAGCTGGTTTCTCTAGATTTATGCTGCTAAGTCTCTGATTATCATTTCTGAGATGCACAAATTTATTTTCTTCTACCCTTTCTTCTATTATTGTTAAGATTGCAATGTGCAGCCAAAATTAAACTTCAGGACTCAAAAATTGGATGTCTCTCTCAATATCCCATCTTTTTGACTCCCCAGCTTTTCACATTGCACCATTACAATTGCATGCTTGACAGCTTTTTCATTTTCATTTCATTTTACTGCAAGTGCTCTTAAAAGAAAAATAATTATTTTATGTCAAATATGATGGGAAGGTCTTCAACAATACCCTCCACCCCCCTAAGTATGGGAATAAGTTTTTTGTAAACATGCCCTTAATTATTTCTCCCAGGGAAAATTCTTTAATTCTCCAATGACTGATGGCAAAGTATTCCATGAGTCCTTTCCCTGTGACTTTTTCTGAGTAAGAAGTCAGATGGCTTGGTTGTTGCTGTGCTTCAGTGAAGGTCTGTGCAGCTCACCAGTGTTGTTTTAACTTCATGATTTAGAAATGGCCTCTCAGTTCCCTGAGCTGAGATGATTTTGAGGCCTCAGCAGTCTGGAGGACCTATTAAAGCTTCCCATGGTGGCAGCAGTAACTGGGAAATACAAGTAATTTTAAATTGTCTAAAAATAATTAAATGACTGTTTAACTTATACTAAGGTCAATTCCAATTCACTCACTGCAGACTTTATATGTCAACACCTCTCCTGCCATATGAACTGACAAATAGATGAATGTAACTGGAACAGAAGTAATGAAAGATGTGTTGATCCAATATAATGTTCCCTCTGCATCACCTCTATGATATACAGCAGCTCTAACTGTCCCACATTTTACTTTAAACTTTTTTCTTATAGCCCTTGCAGTCCTAAAACCAGTTTGTTTTTTGTTTTTTGTTTTTTTTTCAGAATCAAAATATTTTGGAAAAGTTTGGAAAAGTTGCATCTGAGAAAATGCCACTTGACAGAGACAAGTCCACCACTGCCTGGATTGCTTTCTGGAAACTCTGCCTTCTGCAGTTTAACCATTTTGCTCTAAAGGCTGCCTAGAGACTACTACACAATCTCAGGTAACAATGACAGATTTCAGTCTACAGCAGTTAAAATGTTTCACCTCAAACTTGTTTTTAGACAGAATGCCAATATCTGTCATAATCAACTTCAAGCTTGTGCTGAGTAACCCCCTTGTCTTAGCTGGTCCTCCTCACAGTTCTCACAAGAAAAGATTTTCCATTTATTTGTGTGTATCAACCCTTCAAAACTGAAGTAGAAGCTACTGGATGAGAGAATAGACAGTAAGCAAGTTCTGGAGATGCATTCACAGCACTGAAGGCACTTGGTGTTTGCTTACCCATTAGTTTAAAGCTCTGTATTTGGAAAAACAACTACACCTAAACTACAAGTCCAGTTACACACTCACCACATTCAGATAAAACAAGATATATTATACTGAATAATCAATTCTATTTGCCAGTGTTGATGCTCACAAACTTCATGTTTCCATTGAAATGTTTTATTTTTTCTACATTCTTCTACATGCCATGTTTTGTTTTATATTAGATATCTATTTCACAAGCCAGGTGAGACTTCTAGTGGAATTATTTAAAGTTTATCTCACTGCTAAGGAGCAAGATCTGTCAGTGTCTTCTCAATTATAAGTATCTTAACAATAAAAACAGATTAAAAATTGAATAGGCTAGAGCTAGGAATTTTTTTCATGTCTTTACATGTAAAATAATACAATAAAAGCTCATGGAATCATATGGGAGTATGTTTTCTTTTATCCTGAGGCCATTTCTATAGGGAACATCTAACTGAATAGTCAGGGAAGTTTCCACTTCAGAAAGGCAGAGCTTTACAGAAAACACTGGATCCCTTTATGCATACCAGCATGATGGCTTTAACAGTGGGAAGCTATCTAGAGGATACTGTGGGGACTCTCCTTTTTTTAGATTTCTGGGAGAAGACACCATAAAATGCTTCCTTCTATAATGTGGATTTAGATGGAGATGCTGCTCAGTCATGAAAGTAAAAGCTCCATAAAATCTGAAGGAAGCAGAGTATAAATTGAATCTAAATGGTTTCCAGCATAGTAAAAACAAAAGTATTTCTTAAAAATAAGTTTTCTTTTCAATCCCCCCTGATAGTTTGCACTTGCACATTTCTATATAATTTTGCTGATCAAACAAGCCAGTTGAAGAGAGTAGGTTCCTATCTTCTGAAGATGAAACAGAATATAAATTGGTGATTACTAACCATCAGCTGCTCATCTTTGCTGTAATTATGGTATTTGGCCAGTAGCTTTTATAGAGGTAGGTTAGAATTTATTGCTCATCTGAGATAACTACCTCATATATGTGAAGTTTCTGAGCCTGCATTGGCTATCTCAAAGGCATTAGTAAATTAATACCTCCATACACAAAAGCATTGCAGATTCCCAGGTGCCCATTTATTAGTATAAAGATATTGAAAACTGGGCAATTCATGGAACTGGTTATATGAAACCCACCTTTTTTACTCAGTATAATACAGTATACTAGTTCTAGCTTAAATGGTTTGGAAAGAAGGTTGTCTACAATCCATCACTAAAGTGACTTTAAAAGTTGTAAAGAAAAGAAAAGCAAATATATAGAAAAAAAAGTCTGATTCTGTTACTATGACACAGAAATATGTGGCATTATTCATAATAAAAGGTGATAATTCCAAGCATTATATAAGGAGAGCAAAATCTGACTCCTACCCAGTGGAGAAAACAGAAAATCAATACCTTAATTCACCAGTATGCCTTGCATCATTTCACTAGGACTGTACTTCAGCAGAAGTTGCTGCTATACAGAGAGCAGATGCCAAGTCTACTATTAGTTGACAGACCATGGTTTCATGGATGGTAAAAGTGTTAATTTGAGGAACTGAAAAAATACTTCACACAGAACAGTTTGAGAAGGTGGACAATGAGACACTATGTCAGACTCATCACTAAATCACCCTCAGCCTCCCTGAAATATGAAAAAGTCTTTGAAAATCAAAAGCTAGTTCTTTTCTAAGTGCAAACAGAAAGAGAAGCTTTTAAAATTAAAAAAAGAAAAAAGCAACAAACATAAGAGCACTTGTAAATTAAAGATCTTACTGTGGTTTTGGTGGATAAATCCTCTCAGGCTTGGTTCAAATCCATTTCAGCCACTTCTTGGCTTTTCAGCAGATTGTACAGTCCCCTCTATACACCAAGAAAAGCCTCTCTGCCTCCTTGCACTTTTGGCAGGATTTCTGTCCCTCTTTCTTCTCAGCAGTCTCCACTGTGCCACAGACACTCCTGTTGCTGGGCTCCTGTCCCTGTCTGCCATTGAGTTCTGGAAGGTGCTCCCCAAAGAACATGTTCAGAAGCTCCAAGGACAGAGAGTCTCCCAATCTCCCTCTCTGAAGAGTCTCTCTCCTCACAGTTGTTTAATTTCTGTAAAACATAGCACATCAACAACAACAAAAAGATCTTGAACACCATGATATAGAAGAAACTGTAGAGACAAGATGAACCAGGTGCC
Organism: Calypte anna; assembly: GCF_003957555.1. Classification (NCBI taxonomy): domain Eukaryota; kingdom Metazoa; phylum Chordata; class Aves; order Apodiformes; family Trochilidae; genus Calypte; species Calypte anna. The sequence continues at coordinate 6,747,112 of NC_044252.1, read as the reverse complement.
TCGAATTGCCAGTGAGTGGGTGTGAGTCCACCTGTGCCTGATTAGGACAGGCCCCTATTGGGCATGAGCAAGACCGGGGGCCAATAAAGGTGGGACACACACCCACAGAAGGCACCTCAGCTCACTCTGGTGTGAAGCATGGAGAGGCCAGCAGCTCGTCGAGCCTCTGGAGCAAGAAAGGCTCTTCCCGCTACACTTCTACCCAGGAAGTGCTGTGTGGTGGCTGGAGTCCTGGAAGAGACCAGCAGCTCGTCGAGCTTCAGGAGCAAGAATGGCTCCTCCGGCTACAAGAAACTGCTTTTTTCCTTACATTTTCCCACATTTCCTTTTATCTCAGATATCCTTTCAACTTTCTACATAATTTAATCCATTTGTGACAATCTTAATTAATTAAATCAATAAAATTCTAAAAATATATCAGACATCATATAAATTATGTGCAGACTGGGACTCTCCTCCTGGGTAATGGCAACCTCATGTCGAGCTGTGTGATGGGAAGGAAACTTAACCAAACAGCTATTTATCAGTATTTAGACTGATTTACTACACTGCTCAACATGAAGTACTGTGACCCAATGTGCTCCTGAAGAGATTAAACTGCAAAGGCAAACCATGCATATAGACAACAGCAGATTATAGCAGTTGAATTCCTGCTTCCCTAGACAATTCTTAGGTCTCCAGAGACCTTATTGTGGCACCTTTGTATCTTAAGTATCCAAGCATCAAGGAAAAAAAACCAAAACCATTTAACATTATCCATAACCATGGTTAATAATGCTGAAATTTGCTTTAATTCACCACCAGTGGAACTGTTCCATAATTACATAAAACATCATTTTTATAGAGAGCACGGATTTCAAACAGCAACTGTGACTGAGTACTGACACTAAAGCTTTAGGAAGAAAAGCTTTTCTTAAAATTTTTTTAGTCAGGTGTCATCTAGAACACAAGCTTATTCAATCACTTGACTGTCACCTCTGACCCTTCCCTGCCATTCCTCCAGGTTTTGAAAAGACCCATAAATGAACAAACATGAGATTCAAATCAGTGCCAGAGCTGAGGGCAGGCATAGCAGGCGTCTTTGGTCATCAGACTTCATTTGGCAGATGACCAATTAACATGTGCATCCATTAGAACCATCTACACCAACTGCTGCCTCTCCAGTCATGCAGAGTTGGTAGGAGAATTATGGTGGGAGAGAAGGCTTTGGAAGCAGGGAGAGCAAATTCTGAAAGGAAATGGGATTCAAAATTATTTCTGCTGTGTAGCAACAGTATATAGTGATTGCAGTGACTGAGTAAGGCTGCTAACCACATGCTTTGAACAATGATTTCATGGTTAAAAACCCTGTGTTTGAGGCAGTAGTGTCACAACACAACTGTTCTCAGGACATAGGGAAGGCAAAGCTCATGAGAAGAGGTATTGCAGTATTAGAGCAATGGGTATAGTTGGAAAGATTAGGCCACTTTTCCTCTACCTTGTTACTTATGTGGATGAAGCTCCTAAAGCCCCTACCTCCTTTCTCATTCTTTTCTTCCTTTCTGATTTCCAGTTTTCAGGCTGTACCCTTAATGTACTTCTCTCTCCTCTCCTTAAAAACAGGATTCCTGGCCTGAAGCCTCCCAAATACCATCTTACAGTCATCTAACAATTAACTTAAATGACCAGATTTAGAATGCAATTACTTTAAGCCATTTCTTTTAGAACACCAATAATACTTAGGTGATTACCTCCAGAGGTCCCTTCCAACCTCAGCTACTTTATGATTCTATGGTTGTAATTTACAATCATCACAATTCAAGAATCAAGACATTCTGTCTGCTGAGAAAAGAATGAATGATAGAAGATCTAAACAAATCATTGTTTTTACCACTTCTGTTTAGGGTTGTGAACATTATTGTTGAGGGAATTCCCCAGAACACGAATAAGTAGAAGCCTGGCAATCAGTAAGGAGCAGTCAGTCAGTCAACCATCTTGCTTTTATAGGCAGTCCTTAGGGTTTTCCAATTTTTCTCTCCCTTAGAAACCAAAGCATGTCAGAGAAATTAATTTTTTGTAAGGGTGGCTGGCAGAAAAGTTAGCTCAGTTGAATCATTTACTGCATTTCAATGCAAATAAAATCAGCCCTTTGCTGATGCAAACTCATTTAGAGGTCACTAAATATATAAAGCTCAGAATCAGAGTATTTTGGACCATGGGCATCTTGTTCCCTACTGTTGCTGCAGTCCTTTGAGCAGACTGCTGAATGACTGCTATGCACAGCAAACACTTAAAAATGACAACTCAGCTTTGGTACATGCTCAGACAGCTCATAACCTCAAGCACAGGGCAAGCAGTGAGAATTGGTTATGCATCAGGGGTTTTGATGAGAGAAAATGCAGTGTCTCTTTTTTTTTTTTTTTCTTCCTGGATTAAACTGAAAATACAGAGCTTTTCCACTGTTGTTTGTTTTTCTCTTAGAGAACTCATTAAAACAGATTGATCTGGCTGATTTACAGGAACTCAGGTTAAAACAATAAAGAACAAAAATGCTTACTAAGAAGATAATGCAATTTGCTTTGCTAGTTATATCATTGCAGGTGGGCACAGTTTTAAGTCTCAACATTCCCACAAAAAATATCCCCAAAGCATAACGTTAATAGGAAACAGTCAGAGCACTTTCTTGCAGAAAGGATGATTCCTGGAAGCAGAATATTTCCTAGTGAAATGAACTAAATTAACATTTAAAATTAATACCGTGTGACTTGTACAGATTCTGTAGACTAATTGACCCCATTCACTTCCAGTTAATAATTGCTTGCTACTTTTAGGAAGAACAAACTAGATTAAATCTCTACACCATCAGGTAATTTTATTACTCAAATGTCATCAAATATCTATAAAAAAGAAACCGTATGATCTGAGATCAGAATTTCTATTCCATTCCTCAGCTGAATATAAATGTGCATAATTCCATTTGTCCCTCAGAAAAGAAAGTGCAGAGGCACAACTCAGACACTGATATTGGGCAGAAGCAGTTTGTTTAGCAACATGGTGCATCAGCATGAATTTGGACTATGTTCTTGCTAAGAAAGAGCTGTATAACATGTAAGGCCCACTGCAAATGGAGAATCTAACTCCCAATTAGTTAAGAAACCAATCTCAAAATTAGGTCTGTAACTAGATGAACATGGGCAGATCCCTCATGTTTCTTTGCTAAGGGTCCTGAGGAAGAGAAGGAAGACACCATTATCATAGAGGACTCAAAGCTTTCTAGAGGAAAAAAGCATAACTTCACAACATAACTTTCTGATAGAAACTGGAAAGGTTTGATTGTATTTACAGATAAAACAAGATAGAAAACCATAGGCATTTGAATAGGGACAGAATAAAATAAAAAAAAAATCAAATGCACCAAATGTTCCCATCTATAAATTGAGAATGGGGTGTTTTCCATACTTTGTATAAATTTATTTTTTTATAAAGTAAAATGTAAATGGATGGAGAACAGTGAATATGTGGAGGAGAACCTAGGCTTCATGAGAACCTGTCTGATAAATGGGCTTTCCTTAATTATAAACATTATAAGTCAGCAAATGATGTTTCATATCCAGCTCAGCAAAGAAACCTAAAAATATAGAGCACAAGTCTAAGAACTGGTGTTAAAGGAAATATATTCATCCTTCCAGCCCAAGTCTGCTTGCCCTGATTTTTAAATGTTTGACTTAAAAAACACGTATTAATGATACTATGGTTAAACTACAAATGAGTAAGAAACCCCAGCTTTCAAACCACAGGTCTCCAAATGATGTACTGGATCTCCACTGCAGCCATCCATCTGGGGATAGGATGGATCTCTGCTTCAGTTGGAGGAGAGGACTTTGAGGTAGGGAGCAACAAACAATTTATCTAAGGTGATCCTGAGCCATGATGCCTGAATTTCAAGTCTGTGCCCCTTTGACTACTAATATTAGTAACACAAACATCAATGCAGTCTGGTATTGTGCCAGGTAATGCCCACTCTGGTGTTGGAACAAGCAATTCACATGATCTAGAGAGAGCAAGCAGATTAATTTCTGCCATCAGTATATATAATGTAAAGAGTACATAAATTAGTGGTAGAAGAAGTAGGAAGCAAAACTTCCCATTCCACATTGGTCTGAAGTGTCTTGCTTTATAGCCAGTGCTCAGTTTGGTGTCATGACATTTAAGGTAGATTACATTTAAACCAGAGATGTCTGTCAGAGTGAATTCTTGCCTGACCCTTGATGGATGACACTGACAGGTGGCATTTCAGGACAGTCTGTGCACTATTTCCAGGTTGTACAAGGGGGAAAAAAAAGAGACAGAAAAAAAGTAATTATGATCTCCAAAGTTCCTTCTGCCTTCATGCATATTCTATACGCATTTCCCCTTCACCTTCCATGTTATTAACCATGTATTTAAAAACAGAATAAAAACTACCACAGAAGCCACCCATCTAAGCCAGATGGGAAATGTCAGATTGAAATCACAGGCTGCAGCATGTAAAAGAACTCGCAGCCTTTCCAGTTTTTTGGTCTGATCTGTGAATAAAGTGTGGATACCTGGGGGAAACATTCCCTCTTCAAATGGCTTTGGGTAGCATAACTCTAAATAAGTACATAAGCAAGCCATTTCTCCTAAAAACTTGGTAGTTGCATTCATATTATAATTGCTAAGTGTCCAAAACAACACATTAATGGTAAGAGACATGACCTATACATAGGTAAAATTCTTGTTTTTGTTTGTTTGTTTTTTACCTTGGGACTAGGTACAGCAAAAGTTAAGGCAGGTCACAGCCCATACAAATAGAAGAATGGACAGACATTTAAATCATGCTATAATTTAACATAGGGAAAAATATAGTTATGTTTCTGCAATGGTCAGCAGTGCACTGTTTGTTGATTGCATTTTAATTACTAGATAACATTTCCATACACTGATTTCATACACTGACCAATATAATTTTTCTAATAAATTAGATTGATTTCTGAAAGGAGGCAAAAACTCCAGCTGTGGTCAGAATAATTCAAATGGGAAAAAATTATAAATTAAAAAAAAAATTTGATTTCTTGTCAAGGTTTTTTTTAGTATTATTTGAAGTATTTTACCTGGAGAAGAGGGAAGCAGCTTAAGCCAGAAAGACCTCATCATTCCAATATATCTTTTTCTGTCATATTCCCTATGAAAACCTATATTGTAGAAGATAATTTCAATGAAAGTGATAATTAAAATGGTTGAAGAAAACATACACTCTCTTACACTTGTGCACATGTGTGGCCATATCTATAACTGATTATAACTTGTGACAGAAGGGATCAGAAAAGGGAAAATCAAAGCTTATCCTTATCAATCATCTAAGCTTTTTGGTATGAAGTGGCTTGGATTGTTGCCCTGGATTTGCAAACCCCATCCCTGATAATATGATTCTGTGACCTGTCGGAAAGGAAATTGCATGCCATGAAATACTGCACAACCCCATAAATAATTGGTGTTTCCATTTTTGAAAGTAAATTGGTAAAACTGTTATTTGGGTAAGTTCTTTTAGTCTAAGAAGCTCTGTCAGATTTGTGATGCTATTTCAATCTTTCACTGTTGGAATTATAAAAAACAGATTTTCAAACTGAATCCCCTTGCCAGCATGAAGGGTGGGTAAGGTTTAGAGGAGTTACAGGAGGTTCAGAATCCACATAAATGTTTTTCAGAATACTACAAATATTGTGAGGGGTGGCTTTGTTTGTTTGTTTGGGGTTTTTATGGTTTTTTTGGTTTGTTTTTTTTTTTTTTTTTTTTTTTTTTTAGATTTTTTTTTTTTGATTCTATTCAAACTAACCATTCCTCTACCTGATTCACTGAGAGGAAATACACCCTTTGGTTGTGTGGCATATAGGATCTTCTGCCCCCATATTTTAACAGTCCCAAAGCAGCTGTCATTAGCCCCAAAGGCATTCTGTATCTCTGTGCTATTAACACACTCTCCTAGAGAAATCCCACTGAAGTACAAATGTGAGTGATCAACTGATTCTTGGCCTTTCATTTGAAAACTGTAATTCTATGACAGATACTCATGAGCTCATCTCCGTTCCACATCAACATAGTTTCAGGTCAGACATTGCCAAAAAGAAATGTGAATTCACTTCATATGAACTTAAACTGAAAGCAAAGCTAAGTCATTGAAGATTGGATGGATTTAGACAGCATTCAGCAAATACTACTTTAAAATACATGCAGGAATCTTAAGTGACTCTGCTCATCCTGGAGGCCTGAGATCCTGGCAAGACTGCAAATGAAGTCAGGAAAGCAAGACTGGTTGCTAGAAACATGACACTTTAAAACCAAGGCAATTGTCATTTGAGGCCCAACATTTGCCATGGGAGAATAACATATAAATTAGAAATAGAATTTCTCAAAAATCCAAAACATCCTACAGGGAGTATTCTATTCGTTCAGATGGAAGAAATGAGTCTTGGCTTATTTCAGTCTTGTTTGTTAGGAAAGCAATTAAAAAGTCACACAGAGTAAAGCTTTATCAATTTGAGCTGTCTATGTTTCTATTAGTACCCCAAATTGCTTTTGGACACAAATTAATGACAACGATATAAAAATCAGGATTTGATTTTGTACATTGGCAAAATTTGCAGGTGCTTCCAATGAAGCTTGAGGACATTATTATTTGGTAGAAATCACATGTCTGGCCTGGAATAAAAGACTCAAAGTGGACAGAGTTGACTGCTAAAAGATTGTGATTATGAGGCAACAAAGTACAGCTAGGAGTGTCTCATTATGATGATAAAATTGAACTGTGGCATCATAACAAGAAAAAACAATCTTTCCAAAGTCTACAATAAAATCCAAACATATGGTCAAAGAAAGAGCATTTTTACACACTGCTGCTAAACTTCATACTTTAGTATGTCCACCAATTTGCACATGGGAGTGAAAAAAAAAAGAAAAAGAAAAAAGAAAAAAAAGAGAAAACCAGCTATAAACATACTAGTTTATGCTTATCACACAAGGTAGTCACACTACTGGGTTTCCCTCTAATAGATTATTTTAAGTTTGGAAATCTAGATCTTTTTATTTTTCTATCATGTGGCAGATGAAAATGGCAAAACCCTAAAATTTCCTCTCTACTGGAAACTGAATGAAGATTTGTATTACTTTTTCATTAATAATAGAGTACAAAATTCTGGTCCAGTAACAAAAGAAGTCATCTAGTTAATTATATCAACATGCTATTATTAACAAACAGCAGCAAGCACAAGTTTAAATGTTCCACACAAACATTCAAGTGAGTATTAATATGAGAAACTGCTCAGCAATAGAGGTAAAATAAATGTGCCAATGTACATGCAATGGTGCTGTGGGTAGAGGCAGATCTCTTAGAAAACAACAGCAGTTACAGAGGAGTGTAGCACATCTCTTTGGAAAAGGGTTTCTGTGAGCCTGTCTTCCCTTGGGTCACATCAGCCTCTGCCAAGGTTCAGCTTGGTCACTGGCATGGGATCAGTGACCCAAAACTCCTCTGCATCTCCAAGACAGAGGACGTAGTCACTAATCAGTCCGAGCAGAGACAGGTATGATAGGTAATAGTGAATTTCTTCACCACACATTCATTTGCATGGAACTCAGAGCTTTTCTTGGAGACATATCAAACAGGCATTGCAAATTTTACCCTCTTAAATGTTGAGGAAAAGGTGATTTTTATTGTGATTTTTGAATAGAAAATAGGCCTAAACGAATAAGAAACTCGAATCTACCAAAACAAAGTTGACCTCATCTACTGGAATGCATAAAAGGTGAGTGAAGAAACCAGAGTAGCAGATATTAGTGACTGTACCAGGTGTAAGAAGTTTTGTAGTGTTAAGTGCAGCATTCACATGCCTATGTAGGTTACACTGTACTAAAATAGAATTGCTCACATAAGGTGGAGAATTTGGATCCTGAGAAAGGTGACACAGAAATCTCTGCCTGTGATTTACTGATTAGTAATGTCAAGTGAGGTCAGCTAAGCAGCAAACAGATATCTTAGAGTAATTATGCCTTTCTGTTAGGAATACACAAGAAATTCTTGGTCGCTAGAGAGGAAGCACAATTTTTTAGATTCACAGAAATTGCAGATGAAAACAGCCAGGAAAGAACCATATTAAAAATGCCTCTCCAAACATTTCTTCAGCAGTACAGAACACCTGAATATGTATGAATTTGAAGCAGAGCCAGTATTTTCTCTAGTATAACTTGCATGCTTGATTATGCCAGAAGAGTTCACCCATCATTATTTCTCTTTGTCTATCTTAGTAACTGGCTTTTAAAAAAATACACCAGGGGGTGGGGGGAAATCAACCCCCCAGACAAGCAGGAAACACCTGTGCCAATACTGGATGCTGCTGACAGCATAATGCAGACCAGATTTCCTTTCCATATCTAGGTGTTAGCTGGCTAGCTTGATAGTTGCTCACCAGGAATGCCATCCAGGGCATCTGAAGGTTGCTCATGATGAAGCTTTCCAATCTGGAAGATGGGTAAGAGGCCACAAAAACAAAAGTTGTACTGGAGCCACACCAAAAAACTTTGTTTCTAAGCTCTTCTATCTTTTCAGAGACAAGCTATGAATTAAAGAGCATGAGGAGTATGGTGCAAGGTTCAACAGCAGTTCAGATGTAGCAGGAATGATCTATGAGCACCGTGACACCTAACTCATCCTTATAGTGCTGTTAGGAGCTTTCAAAAGGAGTGATGAAACACCCCTGGTTTTGAACATTGAAAAGCAGTCTAAAAACACAGTCTGCCATGAGAGCCAAAGCACTTGCAAGGGGATCAGCAGATCAAAATGAGATTTTAATGTGCATAAGTGCTGACTGAACTATTTCATTTAATAGCTCACATATCTTTGGCAGACAGTGAGTATCCACAGCACACCAGCAATAGGGTAAGTGGACAAACTCATCCTGTAGGAAGAATTAAGAGTCCCCTTTTGGTAATGCAACTACCTTCCAGAAAGATTATTGCAACAATGTTTTTGAGATCTCCAGCCCAGATCTGAACAATACCACTGCAAAACCATTTTACTTTTGTGGAATTTTAAAAAAACCAACATGGGACTTGAATAGAACTGGATGGAATTACCACCCAACAAAGACTCTAGCCTATGGCTGAAAGGTTGTTTCCATCAGAAATATTTAGAGCTCTGTTAAGTGGTTCTGACAGTAACCTGGAACTCTGGAGACTTAGGTTCAGTTTCCTGCTTTGTCACACATCACCAATGAAGTCTGACGAGGTGACTTCATCCATCTGTGCCGAAACTTCCAACCAGTAAACTGGGAGTATTGTTCCTGACTTCTCATGATAAATACATTAGGCAATTTCCACATGCAGTAGAGCAAATAAAGCTTCTCTGCCTACATGTATCCCCCTGTTTTCTGTTACCTCCTACAGAAAATCCATTTTTTTCCATGCATCTCCATGACATCTGTGCCAGACAAAACCCAGCGTGTGTAATACCTATTCCAAGTAGCAGTTGGCCAGCCAGTGTCTCCTTCCTGACTGGCACACAAGCTGCTCCCAGACAGAATCTACAACAGCTCAATTCTCCCAACTCGATATTTAGTAAACAATGATTTATGGTTTTCTATTCTGTTCAGCTTGCATTTTTCATAAAATATGTAAAAGCATAAAAGTCTGTAACTCCTGCCCTCCTCTAACTGTCTTGTGGGTTCAAAACTTCCTGAGAAGTTATAAAGTACAGTTAATTTTTTTTTTTTAAGCTCAGGTTAAAAATTAATAGAAATTGGCTTGGGAAGGTATAGTTACATTAACAGAAGATTTAAGTTTTTGAATTGTGGTGATTTTATCTTAATTTCATGGGATTTCTGAGGTAAATTCCTCAAACTGATCAACTTGTTGTCAATTAAATACTCAACTCTTAAACTATCGAATTAATGCACATTCGGAACTCCAGGCCAGCAATTTTATTCCAATAATGTTCATTGTTTTAGTTCATTCAAGATAAAGAAAAAAGAAAAAATTGAAAACAGAAGAGACACAGCAATATGAAGATCTGATGGATTGCATTCACCTACCATGGATCCGTCTTACCCAGTTTGGGCCCTTTGCAACACAAGCACCATTGAGCTGGAGCCAAGCTACACATTAACATTTATCCTGATTTATTAACTTTCAATGTAGCTGCAAACAGAACAGTCTTTGATATCTTCATTATCTAACCTAGTCTTGCAAAAATGAAAAGCTGGTTCCTGCATTTTTCAAGCATATATCTGGCCTAAATGTAAGGAGTACTAAGGCTTCAAGATACATATTCATCTTGGCAGTCAACCCTTGAGAATTCTCATTTTCATTAGAATCACAGAATCATTCAGATCAGAAAAGACTTTTAAGATCATCCAGTCCAACCATAAACCTAACATCGCCAAGTCCACCACTAAACCACGTCCCTAAGAGCCATGTCTACACCTGGTTTCAGTAAGTTTTAAGATTTAATAAATTAACATCAGAAAATTTTTAGTTAATCAAAGATTCCCACCCTGATGTTACCTTTTGAAGCTAATACAAGCAAATACCAACTTAAATATTACCTAAAAATATTGTCACTTATATCATCAGCAGAATTAATCTGCTATCTGCTAAATTTACAAAGTGAGCAGGCTAATTCTAAACAGGTAAGAAAAGAGGGATACAAAAGAAGAATGAAAGAGAAGGCTGCACTGCTTATAACCTGTGTCCTTTGAAATGGTAGAGCACGACCTGTATTGAGCATCAGGATGTGTTCTGATGGCCTGAGCTCATCATAGAGGAAAAAGGTTTCTCAGTCAGAGTAATTCCCTGATGAACTCAGTCCGATGTTTCCCACTCACTTGGACATTTCCTGGTTTTGGTTTTCCCCATAAGGGAGGTCATATCTACAATCTGCAAGCAATCTAAGGATCTCTAGAACTTTTATCATTTTGAAATGCACAAAAGCCTTTTTTCTCTTTTAAGAAAACATGATTCCAGCCAGTTTACATATAACAATATGGACCTTGGAACCTCAGGTTTAATCTCCAGAAACCTCCTTTGCACAAGATGGACAGAGGGATTTTATTTCTGAATGGTTCATGGGCATGAGAAATAGCTCCAAGAGCACAGGGGAAAAAAGCACTTGGATCCTGCATGAAGCCTTGCAGTGGACATTCAGCTCAAGAACATATTCTTAAGCAAGCTATAGCTTCTCTAGTATTGGCATTCTGCATCTTCTTTGGTACACTACAAGACAAAAAAAAAAAAAAAAAACAAACCAAAAAACAAAACAAAAAACAAAACTACAAAAAAACAAACCCCCCAAAACCAAAAAAAACCCACTTTAAACTGATTTTAGATTGCATTACATAAAACCCATGCATTGTTACTAAATTCACTTAAATATGTCTGTCATAATTCACTTAAGTATATCTGTCTGTTCCTATTTCTTATGAAATCCTGAAAGGCACAGAAAAGATGTACTACACTGAAATGAAGTTCAGCATATTTTTATTATACCACTCTGCCTTTGCACTGCTCTTTCATCCAAAATATCCCTTAATGATGTTCTTTACTGATGTTTATGTGCCACCCAGTCAATACTAAAAAGACTGCCTGTATATAATGTGATCATTGCTTCACTGTCAGTAGTAATTTATAGTGAATAAAGAAATTCACCATTTTAAATACCAAGTCAGGTCTTTGGGTAGCACTGAGCAACTAATTTAAAGAAGATGGGTGTAGTATCCTGTATCAGGGGTCACACAGAAGCTACAAATATCATGGCTGGTTGCTGGAAACGCTTGGGTTTTTTGCAGAATTGCAGAATGGCTGAGGCTGGCAGGGACCCCTGGAAATCACCTGGGCCAACCTCCCCCACTCAAAGCAAGGTCACATGCAGCAGGTTACTCAGGACTGTGTCCAGTCATGGTTTGGGTATCTCTGAGGATGGAGACTCCACAATGTCTCTGGACAACCTGTTCTAGTGTTTGATAATCCTTGCACCAGAAAGTTTTTTCTTCTGTTTAAAGAGAATGTTCTGCAGTCTAGTGTCTGTATCCTGATATCAGAGCCATGTGACTGTGAATCCTATCAGTTTATGCCCTAAAAAGTCTTCTTTTAAGGATGCAGTGATTATAGAAGCCTGTTAAGACACAGGCAACATTTGCAAAATAATGGCACAACACAACTGACACACTGGGATCATTAGTGCAAAAGCACCAGTTTTCTGAGATACTTTGCTGAATGCTTTTAGTGGGTTGGCCCAGGAACTGCAGAAGATAAGATGATTTGGTTTGTGGTGTGTAGCAATCCTCAGAATAGAGAGGCAGCTTATATTTTGAGGGATAAAAAGAAATTGTCTGCAGAAGAAAATTAATTTGATTGTTCTCTAAATTTGTTTGCTATGTAACAAAAGCCACACAAGGCCTTCAAACTGTGTACAACTGTTCTCATGCAGCTCTGTGAAGAGTCATGAAATAGTCAAAAAAGACACAATTTAAATGCACCAGAATACAATTACTTCATTTCACAAACATGCTTCAAATTAGGATTTTTCAATTTGTATTTTAAAACATTTGCAGTCCATGCTAGAAAACACACCAGAGAACAACTCTTCTTTGAAAAACAGCAATGAATTTCACAAGGATAAAGAAAGAAAAATCATTTACTTTAATAAGAATCTGAATGCCAAGTTCGTTGGAATATAATGAACTAGAAAATAAAGAATTGTGCCAGTCCTGCCTAAAAACTACACAGGTGCTTCATTTTATTCATATAAAGTTTATATCAACTTGTACCTCATTCCTGAGCTCACTACACAGATGTGCTAACAGGCTGTCTCAGTCCCCTGTAGAGAAACAAGATAAACCAGGTGCCTCGAGTTGCCAAAGAGTGGGTGTGAGTCCACCTGTGCCTGGTTAGGGCAGGCCCCCTATTACCAGGGGGCCAATAAAGGTGGGACACACACCCACTCTTTGGCAACTCGAGGCACCTGGTTTATCTTGTTTCTCTACAGTCCCCACAGATTCTCCTACCCAACACAGCAGCACATTTGCACACTTGTAAGAACTGATTGCTTTTTGTCATCCTTGCAGGACATGGAGTCATTTAAGTAACCTGACTGTATTTCTCACAGCTTTCCTCTACTAATCAAGAGTATAATATGATCCAGTGCCACAACAAGTCTGTCTTCAGTAATATGCACTTTTCCATAAAATAACTGAATTAAAATCATAAAATAATTTCAAAATTATTTGAAATGTCTTGGGGGGAGAGCAGATTTCATGACATGACATGACAGCTCCATGGCCTATTCAGTATCTTGTTTTGATCTTGGAAAGCTGTGTTATTTCAGCTATTATGTCTTTGATACATTAAACTCTGAAACACCTTCTTATGTGCTTGGAAAACACATTGCACCATGAACTTTACTGAAAATTAAATAATTCATCATTACTATGTAATCATCAAGAATTTTATGTAGAAGAAATAATAATTTTTCTTTGCCTAACTTTTCTCTCATTTCTCCTCTTCACTGAGAAAGTCAGAATTTTAAGCCATCACCTCCCATTTTCCCATGTGTTCTCTCCACCCTGATTATCTATAAATGAAGAAACAACGGTTTAGGTGAAGATGAATCAGCACTGCTAATAGAAGAAATGAGGTGCCTTGTTCAGGAAACTTCTCTTATAATCATGTTTCCTTCTGATAAACCCACAGTAACTCAAACTCCAACATATAAGACACTTCGGTATACTTCGATTTTTATTGCTTTCATTTCCAAGAAGCTCTTTTTAAAAAAGATTCATTCTATTGTTTTTCCTCTCTCTGCCACAGGCCAGACCTGTTAAAGAAAGATGATAAAATAATCTCTCTGCAGTAAACATGATTAATGGTATTCATGGATTATCACTGATATCAGAATCCAGAGCTAACACTCCCGATCCATGTTTTTTTGTAGGAAGTACACTATAGCAACACCACACAGTTGGCTTCCAGAGAGGACAGTTTCCCTGCTTAGTCTATCTACTGATTACCATTATACATTTATATCCATTTTTGTTTAAGTGTAATTTTTTTTCTTGTCATGATTAATATACAGCTAGATTCACATATATCTGCCTTCTGTATGGGAAAAAAAAACCCTCAAAACTACCATCACTAAACCAAAGAAGATATCCCAGAAACTCAAGCACTAGACAAACGAAGTCCAAATCATAAAATAAACAGTAGTGCTTTAATTAAACCAGTATCAAAGTATTTTGTGGTACAGTTCTTTATGAAGAAAATGCCTCTCAGGCAACCATAAATATTCCAATGCTTTTCAGTGCTAAGAGGAAAGGAAACACAAAATTTGTTTCTTTCACCTGTTCTTTGTGAGGCTTTTTTTTTTTTTTTCTTTTGATAGATCAAAAGCCTTACTTGGATGGTTTGTCTTTCTCAGGGTGACTGCCACTGAGAATGCCCTTCTGTGCTTCTGATACTCTTCAAGTCACTTCTTGGAGTTTGATAAATATTGCTCGTGAAGCTGTTTCAAAGCTGAACAGTTTTTTTGTGTCTCTCCTTGTGTATCCCCTTTATTGCTTATTGTGCTTGTCATATGAAGGAATTCATTCCTGTGGGCTCTCTCCAGGATATAAATCCAGAGTAAAACACAAAATTACATTTGGGCTATAGTCTGTATAGGTCTACTCCCAGGACAGGATTAATTTTCTAAGGAATGGAGGAGTGATTTAGCTCCATATATACATACAATAATGTATATTTATTATAAAAATAAACAGGGATTATAGTGGTCCCTGTAAGCTCAAGTCCTGGTAAACTCACCAACTTTTTGTGTTGGTATACTGATCCTCAAATATCAGTATGCACCCATGCAGCTAAAATTCAATTATCTTTCACCTCAGACAAGCTGCAAAACTATTTTTAAGTGGGTGAAGTATATGTCCAATTGGTTCTGGCAGTGAATAAACTTAGAGCCTATTCTAGTTTGAACATCAGTGGAAATACAATACTAGCACAGACAGACCCCAAAATTTTTCTAGCTGTTTATGCCTGAGTCAGTACAAGTCCCTTTGCCTAGCAGACTGCAGGACTTGCAATATATAAGCAGAACAGACCTGGTATTTACTGAGAGACTTTTATAAATAAAGGTTGCAGTTTTTAAGTAGTCACTTTTCAGAGCAACTTCACTGTCTAAGCAGTAGAAAACAGGGAGAAAAAAGCCATCTCACAGTGAAACTTTGTGTCAGGTTTTACAGCCTCTTTTGACAGACCATCCAAGTAAGGCTTTTGATCTATCAAAAGAAAACATGACCATCATCATTGCCACTGCCACAATTCATCCAGATCCCTGCAATATCAACATCATATTAACAGATTCAATTAAAAATGGCACTAGCCCAACTACACCTTAGTGATCGGCACACTGAAATGCTCAACCAAGACACCTTCCATGACTGGTGAATAATGGAAAATTCACACCCTGAGCAAGTTTCCATGTTGTACAACTTCTATTTTAAAAAGAAAAAGAAAAAGGTTCTGGTTTATCTGGGACATTAGCTCCACTCTAGAGGGTAGAAGTTGAGTTCTTTCTGCTATACCCAAGTCCAGAACAATTCTGCATATAATCACATAAAGGTATTTCAATATACTTGAATGTGTTTCTCTAGTCAAAATGAGCAATAACATTCCAGAGCCCTCTTCTAAGCAAGCAAGACTCAACTGTAACATTGATTCTAGCTCACTGGAAAACAAATTTTCACCTCAAATTTAATTTAAACTCTTCCCAAGAACTGATTCTAGGACTATGTTTTTACATTCAAGGAATTCCTTGATCAAGACATTGGCAGCAATAAGTGACACACAACTGCCCATGTACAGCTAAGAAAGCTCTCACTTTATTTTAAAGCAGAGGTGTTTAATGCCTCCCTCCTGTCTTAGCTATCTTGGAAACAGACTGTAGTGGTCATGAGTGTGTGCACAGCTGGAACATTAGAACAACCTTAGACAGGATATTCACACATAAAATACCTGGGCAGGGTGTATGAAATAAGCTCATTGCTTTCCGAGAAATCAGTGGGAATTTGGGCACTGACTTCAGAAGCAGCATCATTAAGTGCCTATTGATGTGCAACCTCATCACTGCTTTTGCCTGACAGTCAGGAGCTTTGGCAGTGTGCCAGGGGAAGTGCTCTGCTGCCTGCTCTGCCATCAGCTGGTGCTCCACTAAGCAAGTGCAAAATTGCTCAGTTACCTGCCCTACAAGGTGATTCACTTCTTGCTAGCTGGAGGCAGGCTTCCCTCATAATGGTTTTTTAAGAACTATTTCAATTAAGAATAAAAAGCATGGATAAGATTGTTAATTAGTAGCCAGTTTCTCAGATTACGACTAGGAGAATGTGTGCTTGGCAACATAACCTCACCTCAAATTCTGCAATAATGAATGCACAGAGAAATAGCACTGCCAAATCTACAGACATCAGTCACAGCCATGGTATCAATATTCCGAGCATGAATGTCACCACAATTTTGAGGTGATTTGTTTCTTTCTGATGGGTTGAACCATAATTCTGGCATCGAACAGACCTAAACTTCAGGATATCAAATATTCACATATTTTTAAAATACAAGACAAATTTAATTTTTCCTAAGCTGCAAATCTATGCTTTGGGGCATTAGTTGTATTCTGAATTCTATGTATTCTATGATTCTATTTTCAACAAGACAAGAGGGCATGGACTTAAGTTGTGCCAGGGGAAGTTTAGGTTGGATATTAGAAAGAATTTCTTTACGGAAAGAGTGATCCGTCATTGGAATGGGCTGCCCAGGGAAGTGGTGGATTCTCCTTCCCTGGAGATATTTAAAAAAAGACTGGATGTGGCACTCAGTGTCATGGTCTAGCAACCGCAACGGTGGTTCAAGGGTTGGACTCGATGATCTCTGAGGTCCCTTCCAACCCAGCCAATTCTATGATTCTATGATTCTATGATTCTATGAATAGCTGCCAATGTCTAATTTCCTTTCTTTCTTCCTCTGAATTAATATTTAGATTGTCCTAAGGCAGCCCTTGGACTGCAACATGCTGGTTTGTTATCTGTTGGTTAAAGAAAGCTCCTAAATACAGAGAACAGCAGAAGAAAAGTTATTCCACCAGGGACAAACATGAACTTCTGCCAGCAAAGTATGTTTGCTTATATGGCTGACAAGGTGAAAAATAATTTTTCATAAGTCACCATCTATTTCTTAGACAATGAGCAGGGGCAAGTGGAGGCCAGTCTAAACGTAAATGAAAATTTCATATACAAAAAGCATTATTTCAATAAGTGCACATTTTAAAGTGAACTTAGGTTGGACATAAATAGCTACCAATTCTTCCTCCTTTTTTTTGTTAAATGAAGTTTTCAGAGGTAAGACTTGACCTGCATAAGCTACAGAAACTTGAGAATGCTTTTATCACTGTACTCAGGGAACCAAAGAAATATATGCTTTAATTAAAAAAGTATCTCTCAATCCAAATATACCATTCTTGCCTGAGCAGTGACTGGAAGTCTTGAGTTTCCATGAAACATTTTTTAGAGCATATATTCAAACACCAAAAAAACCATGAGGCTTCTTGGAAAACAAATGAAATGCCATCACAGGAAAAGAACTGAAAATGAAGATGTGAAAAAGGGAGGAGGTCTCATGTACTTCTAGCAAATTGTATGACAGTGTAAATGGGATGACAGACATGGCTTCCAGTGAAACTATGCTTTACATATTTTCTGTAAATGTTCCCATATATCATCATTCTTTCTGCTTTTAATTCATTTGACTCTAAGATCTTACTCCCCTCCAGTTTTCTTGGCAGGTAAGGAGATGCCTATTGCTGTTTTAGAAGTTGTTCCAACTAATAAAAGCTTTTTCTTTTAATTAACTAATATCTCTTATTAAATAACAGAGCTCTCAGATGCAGGTTAAGGGAAGGGTTACAGCTAATGAAGTAAAGTGATGTTGTAAGCGTCAGCTACAGATGTTTGAAAGGATAATCACTTCTACAGCTCAGAAACACTGGTTGACCTCTTTCCAGACAGCCAAATTCCAGGTACTCTGCTTGGAATTTAAGCTCCAGCAGGAAGAGGGGATGAAAAACTAAAAATCTGAAGCTTTCTTTGAGAGGAAGATTTCAGCCTTTCAACCACAAAGCAAAGATGCACTGAAACCAGCTGGGACTGTGCTTCATTTTCAAGGTTCACAGAACTCTGACACCAAAGACCTTCACCATTCTCCTGAATATTAAAAATGCTCTTTGCATCCGAGATGAACATTTTTGTCATGTTCACATAATTGTCATAGTTTGCATGTGAGAGACTCAGAACTTCAGAAAAATTACAAATGAATTATGCTTCAAATTGAGCTTGATTTCTCCAGGTTAGATTCTAAGTTCTTCTGAGGAAAACTGTACTTTGCCTGACGATATAAACCATGCTGCCAAAATCCTTAAGCTCACTAGATTCATGATTAGGAATTAAAGATGACCCCCCCCCAAAAAAAAAGTTTATGGGAGGTAACATGTTGAAGCACTAAAAGAAGCAGGGGTAGGACTGCTCATTAAATTTGCTCTGTATCTTGTTGTGAACCTCCCCAACAAGTCCAGTGCTCTCAGGAGATATGTAGGTACTTAAACACCTACGTCTTCATCAGACCTACATCTTCCATTTAATGACCATTTACTTCCTTCTAAATGTCTCTCTTGGAGGGAGTAACCAGGAAAAATGTCACAGGAGATATCCCTCGTGGACATGAGGCAATAAAACCATGATCAGGTGCAGGTTTTAAATTATTATTCAGAAAACAACAGGAGCACTTCATGTATTGTGAAACAGTTACCAAGAATCCTCAAAGTCAGCAACTGTTCAATGTGCAATAGTGATTTTTTTTTTTAAATTGCTTGCTTGAAAGAAAATGCAAAATAGAAAAAGATTGGGCAACCCCAGATTCTTTTTTGAGTGTTATCAGACCATCTCATTTCTTTGCTTCCATTTCCTCACATTTTAGAAAGAGTTAATGAACTCAAAAAGCTGGCCTCAGAATTACAATAAATATTAGACAGAGACTCACTAAAAATGTAAAGCAACACCTGAATGCTTAGTAGACTCCTCCATATTAGCAACAGATGAGCAGTGCACTACACTTGGTGGTCCTGGTAATCTGTTAGATATAGGAATCTACTTTTTCAAAGCAGTTAGAGTTGGACATGGTATTTATCAATTATCCAGACAGTTGTCTCTGCATTGACAAGTTTTGCACATCTCAGAATGAAAAATGAAACTAGATTTTTGTGTCTGCTTCCAAATCTAGTGGTATCCTAATGGGAAACTTGTCAGAAAAGCTGATTAGGATAAACGCCCATAAATCATGAGTAACCTGGTTGAATTGTAAAGAGGCAGAATTTTATCTGTTACTCAGAGAGACAGCCTAGCAGGAATATGATATTGGCATTACAAATCTGTGCTGAAGCATGAGACAGAATAATGATGGTAAGATAATTATCACCAGAAAAATTAAAAATGCAACCACACTTTCCTCCTCACCATGAGACAAACAGCTGGCTTTTTATTTTATGTTTGTCAAGGACTTTAAATTGTACAACTGTTAATATACCGCTTGACGTGACCCCAGTGGATGAGCAGATCAAGGTAACTGTGTCTTTAGGGGGAAAAAGACAGTTGTGAAACAGCTGTGGCTATTTTGATAGAAATAGATATTTAATAAATTGCTGCTACTTGCAGGTACAAATGGGAACAGGCAAGGAGGTATTCAGGTTGAGGTGAATCCCCAGGTGCTACAGGCACTAGCTGGTGTCATTACAAGGAGGCTTTTAATTATCTTTGAAAGGTCATAGTGATCAGGGGAGCCTCCTCAGGACAGAAAGAAACCAAATGTCACCCCTATCCATAAGAAAGGCAAGGAGGAACATCTGGGGAAATAAAGGGTGGTCAGCCTCACCATAATGCCTGTGAAGGAGATGAAGCCAGTCATCTGGAAAATATTTCCAAACATATTATGACCAAGAAAGTGATCTGTTCTGAAGAGGAAGTCATAATGGTTGGTAAAGGTGACAGTCTTCAGCTGAGAAAGGCGATAGTCTCCTACAATGAGATGACTGATGTTGTCTATCTGGACTTCAGCAAGACTTTGGTCATGCTCTTCCATAACATGCTCATCATCAAACTGCTGAAGCCTGTACTAGATAAAAGGGCAGTGAGGGGGATTAAAGGTGGCTGATCTGCCAGGCTTAAAGGGTTGTGAGCAGTGCCATGAGCTCCTACTGATGGCTGCTCACTAGTGGTGTGGCCAGAGGTCAGCACCAGAACTAATACATCTTCATTAATAACCTTAACAGTAGGATACAGTACTTCCTCAGAAGGTTTACAGATGATACAAAACTGGGATCAGTGGGTGACAGAGCAAAGGTTGTACTGCCATTCAAAGGGAGACTGATAAGCCAGAGAACTGGGCAAACAGGAATGTCATCAAATTCAACAAAGGAAAATGCTGAGTCCTGCATCCCTGCTTGGAGCAGGCAAGCTCAAGAAGTGCCTTCAAATTTCTGGTATTCTGCAATTCTCTATCAAAAACTGGAAGACAGATAAAGGCAAGATGTGGCACAGACTCTGTGACCCTGACTCTGAATAATTCCATGGCAATTGATAAGCATGCTTGAAACTGTTCAGGAATGCTTTTCAGAAGAAGTAAGAGTGGCTCTGTTATTTCAAGAATTATACTCAAAACATCCCTAAACTTTATAAAGTCAGCAGCAGCAGAAAGTATTTAAGACAGGCATGTTAAGATTCTTAAATTCTTTTACCAACAATGATACTGTTCAGATGATTCACTTTGCCACACATTGTCCCCAAAACTCACAGTATGTTGCACATCATGGAGATGAAATTTTATCTCAAATATCAACTTTTGGGTAAGGATGTTTAGATTCAACAACTTTTCTCTCAGTCTTTAGAAGCAACAGTTGATAAATGTTTGCTTAATGACTTTCAGAAATATTTTTCTGCTTACATGATGTACAGGGAATCTGTAGTCTTCCCTAAAGGCATGAAATATATAAAAGGTCAATAGAGGAGATAAGACAAATAGCCACTCCTCTGTGCCCACACCCAAACCAATAAAATAATTAGAAAACTAAGGTACATCTTTCAGGCTACTGTAGGAACTAAAGGAGAAAAACCAAAATGCTTTATGTGGAATGCCAAAAAACCCAACCTATCATTATTTGTAGAAGACAAGGCAAATCCAACAGTAGGTGTCTGCAGACTGATCACATAGGTGGGGCATGAATGGCAAAATAATCCAGAGTAGAGAACCCTTTGGGTTTAAGCATGTAACCCAAAATAAAATTAACTTTATTTCATTTTTTAAAAAATAATAGTTCTCTCACCCCAAGCCAATCACTGATGGCTATAGTATTAAACTATGAGATGATCATGAAACTGATGAAACTATCCCAATGTCACAAGGCAGACAGCAGATAAACACCTTCAGTATTTGACTTTGTCAATAGCATGAGTGGAGCAGGATCCCCAAAGCAATGGCTGTTACTTGTCTCTGTCTCAAAGAATGTTGTCAGCCTTAGTAGCCAGTCTTACTCTGAAAAAGCATTGACAGGATGAGATCTATTAACTAAGATGAGTGTAAAATGGCACCTTTTTTTTGTTGCTCTAAACAGGTTGTAAAGAGAAGGGAAGGACAAGGGAAGGCTATAAAACAATCTCTGTTTTGTCAGGCAGAGAACAGGATTTGCACCCAGATCATACCAGGAAGAGAAGCCATAAAATTAACACTGCAGCTCTTTGGTACTTGCCAGGAAAAGATTACTCACAGCAATGAAGGAACAATTAAAACAGAGTTACATGAGTGGATTTGCTAAATCCTTTGTCATTCCTAGTCGCATGAAGCAAGTATTTACCTCCTGATAGCAAGTACCTATTTCAAAGTGAACTGCATTTTTGATTTCTAAATAGTGACCAAAACACCTGCTGGAAGGCCAAATTATGAAAGAAGCCAAGAATTTCATGTGAGGAACTAAATAAAGCAGTTTGAAAACACTGAGGATTCTATCTACCCTTCCAACATCAATAGCAAAATGCATGCCAGCTTCAGAGGTAAAGGAGTACTGGCCACAAGCCACAGAAGATGAAGTATAAGCCATGCAGTGGCTTTCAATGAGTTATTCCAACAGTGTTAGGTTTTGGTTGCTTGCTTGGCTTTTAGTTGGTTTTTTGTTTTCTTGGGTTTTGGTGTATTTTTGTGGTGTTTTTTGTTTTTTTTTTAATCCTTCCATTTGCCCTCATTTAAAGCTCATGGAATCATTATAAAACCAACGTGTTGAAGATGCTATAAAAATATGGCAAATTCTTAATCAACAGGAGTGAAAAAGTCTTATTCTAAAGAACTATTACCAAGATATATCCTGACTAAATGTAGTCAAGAATCAAGGCACTATAGAATGACATAAAGTGACTAAAAATTTTAAATAGCTTATTAGAAGGCAGAAAACTATGAGGATTATATTTAATCTTTATTACAGCAGATACATTTTCTTCCTGTTTGATCAGAAGCATCTACAGAAAAAAACAATTTTGATGAAACACAATACTCAATTACAACATCTAAGCTGAAGACACTTTTTAAAGTATCACAGCTTTTTGAAAGCTCTCCCAAGGCTGGCTCTAGATTACATTTGAAATGTAAAGTTTTTTGATTAAAGCAAGTGATTGTTAACCTCCCACTGCTATTGGTGAGTATTCATTTTATTTAAGATCCCAAAAGAAAGGGAACTGGTGATGCTTCTCAAAATCTGGGGGGAAATGTACCTTTCTATTTTTAAGCATAAAATGGCTATGTTTCCTTACAAAACCCAGGTGTTTTTTTCACCTGTTTATTTCAAGAGATTATTTCAAGCAAGGGTACATGTAGCTGAGCAGTCCTTGTACGTCCAAACTCAAGTTAGGGTTCTGTCCTCCACAGGGCACCATGCTCCTTGTGACAGACATTCCCTTACATGATTTTTTCTTTTAATATCACTAGATAAGTGAGGTAAAGAATAAAAGACTGCAGTCACATTTATAATTTAGAAGCAAATAAAAAGAGAAAAAAGATGTATTATTTAACTTGAAATTGTAATGAGTCCCTGATAGGCTTTCCTTGTGGTTAACTCCCTTAAGCCTCACTGTAAAACACAGGCTCAACATTTTGCCCAAGCTGCACAGAAGCCAAACCAAACCTTGCTGAAGGGTAAAGCCAGGACCACTTCACCATCTTCATCACATAAACCTCATCTGTGTACAAAGTCTTTACAACTATTTTCTGCTGGAATGATACAGGCTAAAAACAAGAGGCAAGTTACAGGCAGGTATCCCTACAGGCATCCTTCCCTAATGTCAATAACAGGACCAAAATTCTACTGTAACAGATGTTACAAAGAACTAGCAATACCTCTCCTATTTTTAGCAATATTAAGAGATTTAAAACAAAACAAAACAAAAACCAAACAACATAACAACACAGCAAACAAACACTAACACCTATTAGATTTCAAGAAAAGGAAGGTGTAGATCTAACTCAAAGAGCTGCCCAGTATTATGCTGAACAAATCCTTTCACTCTGCACTGTCTCTTTTTTTTAATGTCCTTAACTGGGGCAACCAGCATACCCTTCTCCCAGCCTTCATCTGTCTGCTGTACTTTGTGAGTACTGTTTTTGGGTCAGACACAGTCTAATGATGGAACAGTAGACTGCAAGCACAGCAGCAACTGTGCAGCTTCTAGAGACTCCTGCAGAAATCCAAGCATTTGCATAATTCCTCTCAGTTGCAGAACATTTCTGGGATGTTGGAACTTCTTCACTGGTCAAGGATTACATTTCCCATCTTTTGCCCTCACACTTTCTACTGAACGTGGTGGTTTTGCTGGTCTTTGCACAAGAGATGTCATAACTGAAGAACAGCACGTATGGAATTTATATGGATTAATTAGTAGGTGGATCCCACAAGACTCTTTAGGAAGCTACAAGAAATATTCTCTGAACCTATAGCTACATGTTAAGAGAGCTCAAGAATTCATGGATTGTAATTGAAGCATGGAAGGGACACAGCCACCTGAGACAAGATTCTCCTTCACACCAAAACTGACACTTAGGTATACACTTCAGTAAAATATAGAGAAAAAAGACTTATACAACTTTCTATTAACTATTTTCAAGCATATTTCTAAAATGTTTTTTGGGAAAAGGGAGTCTTTAGGAAGAGGGGTTATCTCTGCACAACATTTGAGAGAAGCCAGTACTTTGTCTTCAAAGGAGCCCTTGAACTCTAAAGCAATGATGTTCATCATATCTTAGGCTATATTGACAGAGATATAATGATATAATAATGTTGATTATTGATACTACCTGTAAAACCACAGAATATTAAGGACAGCTTTTGTTACCCTTGACATTTTAAGAAATGTATATTTTTGGTGGATAGGTGGCTAGAACAGCCTCATGCTTTGTCTTGTTACCTGTTGGAATGTAATTACACTTGTGTATCAGTGTTACGCCCTGGATTTATTCCTATTACAAATGTAACTCACTATGCTACATGCAGACTATATAAAATGTGCAAAACTAAATATTTTGGCTCATTTGTCAATTTTTGGCTGTAACAATCTGCTATTGCTCTGTTCCACATAAAATTGCTCAGCAACATAGATATTTAGCAAGTATGGGGCATGAAGGGGTCATAAAACTGCCTTCATTTGCTCAACACATTCTCCTTAGCCCAAGAAATTCCCTCTGCAAAATCTTCTAACACAGAGGAATGTCATAATCTGTTCTCAGTATGGGGATGGTTCCTGTGTGAGCAGCATTCCAGGCTGGGGAGGCAGCCAAGCTCTTCCTAGAGTAATCTCCTCATGACAGAAGGGCAATCATTACTAATCCAGTGGTAGAACCTAAAACTGACTGGGTATTTAGGCTCTTCGTTGAATAAACATAGCCATTATTTGCTTGGTCCTGGCTGCATCATAGCTTGTTCAGATCATTCAGTATATTCCAATTATTAAAGCAGAACAGGCACATATGTGCATCTGGTATATTCAACAGCTGGTCAAGAGTTGAGAACCACATATAAAATAAAAAAACCTGAATGCATAGCCATAATTATTTCAAAACATTGGTTATCTGCAAAAGTAAACAAGAAACTGGGATCATTAAGGACTAAAAAGATATATACCATTATTCAAAACAGATTAATTATTCTGAATTATTTTGCCTGCCCAGTCATCATCTGCTATTTTACCTCTCACATTTGGAAAACATCAAGTATGTAGCCACTGTTTGGGAGGACAGATTTTTTTTTTTGTACATTTCTATAAAGGATGTCTACAACATGTTCACAACATACAGTGCTTGTAAGAAAGTCTGCCCTTTGCACTAGCAGCTTATTTGTTTTCCTTCCAGTTTAAATATCACTTGACTCTATCATCTTGTATTTCACAAGGGACTGCCTCAGGCCAGCATGCTTTACCTCAAAGAATTTCATGCTATGCTGGCATATTTCTCATTGAAGGTGTTACATATCCATTTAATAATTATTTTAGGAATGCAGGACTGGTACCACTGTCTGAAAATTTCCTAATACACTGTTGGCAAACCACAAGATCCATTCCTTTCAGCCAGTCTTCTGCAGGCATAAAACCCCAATGGCACTGAATTTCAGCTTCAGCAGAGGTGGAAGTGTACCTCAGAGACTAAAAACTGCTGACAGCAGCAGAGCAAATTCATCATCAAAAGCACTTCCAGCATGTGATGCCAGGCAAACTTTGCATTAGCCACATGGCTGATGGAGCAGTGCAGCTTGCTTTATTAACAGCATGCATTCAGGAATCAACACGTCAGCATTCTTTTCTCTATTTTTAGCTCCCCAGCTTTCAGGGGAGCCTTTATATTAATCTGAAAGTGGGGTTTTCTCAGTGATGAAACCCTAGCAGTAAATTATATCAATTTACAGTACTACAGTAGAGCTGGAACAAAACTATAGAAGACGCTCCTACTCTGACTTAAAACTCCAGTATCTTGTGTTTGCCAAAAATACCAAGTAGACACAGCACAAGAGTAAGGATATTGGCAAGGACTATGGAATTAACAGAAGCAGGTGTCCATATATCCTTCAGGCAATGTCCATATCCCAAGCCTCCTCATTCACAGACCACAGCAGAAAATGTGGTTGCAGCCCCTAAATATTTTATTCACCTAGCTGAGTTTGCCAAGTTGTAACCACAAGTAATTTCTGTTACAAATGATTTTTCATAGTCTCTAAACCGAGTTGCTGTCATAATAGCAAGTCATTGTGAAGCTTATCATCAACTTAAATCAGGTTATACACAAAAACTATGCTTGCCCATACTTTCTTGTGTCATGTGTAATTGAAAAACCTGGGGTGAAATTCATCTGTTAATTCATCAGCAAAAAGAACATAATACAGCCATTAGATAGATGAAAGAGGATGCATCTATCAACAAGCTCACCCTTTGATTAATCAGGTGAGAAAGACACCTACTGATCACAGGAAAATAGACCGAAACAGATGTTGCAAAGTTTTCCTGTGACTTGCATTATTGTACAGTGACTTCCCTTTGTAAACATACTTCAAAGTGAAATGCAGCAGTAAGCACAAGTCACAGTGGAGGAAATACACTCACAACCAGTGAAAAGCTACAAAAATAAAACTAATCTATGGGAAGAAATCAGAGGCACTGTAATCAGTTTACATGTACACATTAATCATGTGTACACCTGGACAATTTGATTTTAAGTTCAGTGATCTCACTCATCACCCTTGTTTTATGCTAACCTTTTTAGAAAGTAATTTTTTTTCTTGTGATATCACTGAGAAAAATACACTCTTGCACTTCCTTCCTTCTCACCACCAATAGATAGTATACTAGAATGAAGCTTTTACTAAAATAAATCAGAAATCTGTCCTCCTCCTTCACCACAAACAACTGACTTCACATTATTAGGAAAATTACTCTTCCTGCAACTGGCAAGTTTGTCATTCAAGGAGCTAAGCAAGGACTTCTTTGACTCCAGCTAGTAACAGTGGCAAACAAGTTCAAATATCTTGTATGATTTTGATAGTTTTTCCTTCGTGTTTCAACTGCCCTGAAGAAGTCTTAAGCAACCAATATTTACCTACATAACATTTTTTTTCACCTTTGCTCTATAGCAACTGTTTATACCAACCCTTGTACTAGGGGTCTACCAAGTGGTCATTACAGTAATAGCGGAACAGGAGATTTTCTGCCATTTGTGTGCACAAAGAAGTCCAATTACTCCTGTGCCCTACTAAAAAAAGCATCTGTAACACAACACATGGCACTGAGTGTGTTCATTACTGCTTATATATTAAGCACACTTTCATCTGCCCTAGTCACAATCTAAATTTTTGCAGTCTCCCTCATTACAGGATCTCACCAGACCTAAGGGTCTAAAAAGTTCCTGGACTTAAAAAAAAAAAAATAAAATAAAAAAATTCAGGCAGCTCTGTCACAGCTTTACTTCCTGAATTCTCATTTCTTTATTCCAGTTTGAGATCAGGCATAGTCTTCTAATTGCTACTAGCATTATGTCTGTTGTTTGGAATGTCCATAGCTCTACAATCCCATTACAGGATTAGACAGTACCTCACGTCTTCCACTTGAGCAATTTTTATAAGCACAGTTAAGAAAATGTGAGTCCTGAAAAACCATGAAACTCGAAACTCTACTCCATTAGGGATCAAATCCATGCAAACAACTTTCTATTCAGAGTACACACTGCATATATACCCTTTTATTTTAGGAGAACATCACCGTTGCTATTGGCTAGTTTTAAATTCTGTTCTTTCATTCAGATTAAGTTGCTGTGAAAAAATTTTACAAAAGAGGGTCCTTAGCCACATAGGTCTAGAAAGCCTAGAAAAAGTCATTGCAAAGTAGGATTTTAATTACCAAATGTTCATTATAATAGGTACTATTGTTTCCCTAGGAACATGCAAACAGAAACCTTAACTGCTGTCAACAATGTCACAGCCCCACTTAGTATAAAGTGCTGTGCTATCCCTGTATGGCTACCACTGTCCATATTCATACAAAATTCTGTGTTTGCATTACAGATTGCAAATATCCCTTGAGTATTAGCATCACACACACACCCTACAGAATGCTCAAACATTCTCCTTCCCCCAAACAGTGCAAGGACATTAGAAAGTACAGCTTCCACAGAAAGCTTACTCGTCAACAAAATTACAGAAATTACTAAAAAGCAGCAAAGAATCAAGGATGTTGTACATGGTGGGAAGCCTTTTCTCCTTTGATAAATCTCTCTCTCACTGGAATAAGGCTGTAATCCAAACTGCTAAAATACTTGAGCAAAATGACACTTGGTGTTTTCTGTACAGCTCCAGAAGAACAATCATTAATCTGACTCACACCGTGTCCTACTGTGGTCATGTACATGACAACATTTGTAAGCTACTGATCACCAGGAACTTTAGCAGTACATTAGGTTGAGCTCTGGAAGTGTTAGTTCCAACACTAATTTTGACAGTACTCAAGTTCTCATTGGCATTTGCCACAGAGAGTCATATCCAGACTGGCACAAGCAGCTGTTACAAGCTTAGTTTAAGAAATACTGGGAGGCTACAGATGTGGATACATGTACAAATTCTGAGAACTAAATTTTATACTGTTGCATTACCACCTGGCAGCTCTTAAGTCACCACCAGGGCCATTTCTGCATTAAAAAAAGGTGAAAACATCAATCAACAAATGCAGAGCAAGCTGTGCAAGAAAGGATGCAGCAACATGATTTTGTTTTGTTTACATATTGTACTGAGGTAAACTATTCAGCCCTAAAAACTACACTCCTTTCAACCCCTCAATTTACAAATAATCCCTAAGGTTCTAGGTTTAGTCCACACTCAATGTTAGAAAATCTTTCCATCAAAATAAAGAAGTAGGGGGCTGGAGTTATAGGCTAAGCCTGTCTCTTCTTAGTGGTTCTTGCCCAACTGAGAAGCACATATTGTTAAGATTCATTATGCCTTAATTATTCAGTCCCATTGATGTATTACCTGTGTGCCTAATCCAAATGAGGATTAATGAGGCAAAACATTAAGCTTTGATGTTTACTCTTCTGTTTATGGAAGCTGTCCTTCACTTCTGTTGTTTGTTTTCTTTCTCTTGGTTTTGTTGTTTTGGTTTTTTTCTTCTGTGAAATGGTGACCTTTGTTTCCACAGTGACTGTAAATCTGCACAGGTCAGACAAAGTAGCACTCAGATTGGTGTCTCTCAAATGAGATTTCATCAACAGCATCTTGCCTTTTGTCATTGCCTTAGTGCTCCATCCCAGTAGCTCAGAATTCTGTGCTTCACAGCCATCCTCCCACCAGCTTGACAAAGAATAGAGAGTGAAAATTATAAAGAAATTGCTCCATCTGAACAGGATGTCAGGACAGCTGCCAATGGGAATTTTCTTCTAAATGCAGTAACTTGTTGTGCATTGAACAGGTCTGACATCATACCATTGATTTCAAAATATAATTCTGCTTACAAACTGAGGACATAACACGAACCCAAGTTTTGAATAGATCTGTCACAATCCCTACTTAAAATAAATCCTTTAAAACTGAAACTACCACTCAGCCTCAGCTTTTAAATTATGTGTGTTCACAAAGTCTCTGGGCTTAAGAGATTATCTACAGACAATCATAAAATTGCCAGTTTTATAAACTTCCCATTACCTTCCACAATAAAATTACACAGAAGTTAACATCAGATATGGCTCTAGGTGTAATATAACCACACTGATGCAGTCAGAGAGCATGCAGAACAGGAAGCAATGTTGTATTTGGTACAACAATACAACAGTATATAACAATATAACAACATACAAAATACAACACTTTTGTATTTTGTTCTATTTTGTACAATGTTGTACTTCAGTCTACAGTCTACTTTAGGCTACAGTGTTAGAGGCAACAGCAACTCAAAACTAGGAGAGGGTAAGGAATACATTCTCTCCTCTAACACTGGTGATCCTCCCAGATCTGGCTGGAAACAAGTTAGTGGTACAACATGACAAAGCAATCTTTTATTTCTCAAAGGCCATTTTCTCCATAAAGACACTGGACTCCCCGTTTTCAAGGGCCCCTTTCAAGGGGCCTTTTCCTTATATTTGGGTGACTGTGAGAAACGGGGAAACTGTCACGATTTTTTATAGATCACATTGCCTTTTGCTACTCTAGGAAAGCTTTTAAAGAGGTTGAAAGCAGGCAAAAAGTCAGAGCAGGGTGGTTAAAATTTGGTAGAACACAGACAGACCTTAGGAACCATGGAAGTGGAGTCAGAGGGGTTCCTCACTGTGTTCAGAGAAGGATCAGTCAATCTTTCATCTCTGGTGCAGAATTTGACAGTTTCATGAAGGGCAACAGGTAGTAAAGAAGCAATACAACAACAATAAACAGTAGCCCTCTCACAGCAGGCTAATTCATTGCATCTTCAGCTGTACCTGACAAGCTGCAAGAGGCCCATGGATTGCCTTGAAGAGACTTGGTTCACTGCTCCATACAACACTTCATTTCATAAACCAGAACATGAAAATTTAAAGCTCCTGAACCAAATTGCCTAAATAAAATCAACATGCAATGGGGGTTTGCCTCAAAAGTTTATATGGAAAGCAAGGGGCCTGAGAGCAATTCAGCAGACATTATTGTTCATAGAATCATAGAATTGGCTGGGTTGGAAGGGACCTCAGAGATCATCAGATCCAACCCTTGATCCACTACTGCTGCAGTTACCATACCATGGCACTGAGTGCCACATCCAGTCTCTTTTTAAATATCTCCAGACACGGAGAATCCACTACTTCCCTGGGCAGCCCATTCCAATGTCTGATCACCCTCTCCATAAAGAAATTCTTTCTAATATCCAACCTAAACCTCCCCCGGCACAACTTGAGACCCTGCCCTCTTGTCTTGCTGATTGTTGCCTGTTGGCTACAACTGCATTCCATAGCTAGTTTCAAAGTATTGAAATTTGTCAATTTGCAATTGAAATGAAAACTTTTTAAGCATTTTTAATTAAATGGAAGGTGCGTTGTAACATCAATTTTGGTCTGAAACCTCAGCTAATGATTCAGAAAGAAGCACTTGAGTGTGGATTATCTAACAACGTGACAATGATCCTCAATAGGGCAGATATTGGAATTGAAACTCTCTTCCTTATCTGAACATGAACATATCTTGATCTGACAATGAAACCTCTGCATAACCATGAGCCCCTCTCCTTCTTTCACCACCAGAAACCCCATCCCTTGCACAATCAGTAAAATCTATAGTTATATGGTATGTCATTCAAATGGTACCAGTCATCTCAATTTTTATACAGCTAGTATGAGTTCCCCTAAAGAAACCATTGTGAGACAAATCCTTCAAAAACTCCAGGGGAGTGTGTCAGTGTGTACTGGCTATGGAACTAGCAGGCTGTGTATTTCCTAACTACAGTTCCTCTGTACTGAAGCTTTGAGCCAATCAATAAGCAGATGCTGTCAGTTGAGATTCTTAGTAGGGATTACAGGAGTTTGGTTCCCAACCAGAGAAGCCAGAGCAGGAAAGGCCTTTCCCCCCAAAAGCTGGTCCAAAAAGATTTTGTTTTTAGTCTGCCAGTATCTAGTCAACTGGGAGACAAAACCCAGCAGTTGTTTGCTACTGCTTTTGAGAGACATGCAAGACACACTTCCCATCATGCCAACTCCATCTGTGTTCTGCAGTTTGGCAAAGTCAACTGCTGATTTTTCATCCTTCCAAAAAGAAGTGGGAAAAATGATTCAGTGGTTCTCACAAAGTTCTCACAAATTCAGTAACTGCAGTTTATGTAACCCAACTATGATGCCAGGGAAGAAAGCTCTCTTAGTTCTCACCTTTATTCTGTAAAACTCAACAAATATTAAGAGCAAATATGGTTAAAAACCTGCCTGTACATCAGGCAATTTTTCAATTATAAACTGCTATTTTATTTGAATCACTTCATCAGTCTCAGTTATCAATTTTCACTCACAGCTGCTAACAAAACTCTGATTTAATAGTAGCAAATGATAGAACTAATATGATACATATTCTTTGCTGAACTGAAAGAGGATGGAAATTATATTTGAAAGAATTAGATTATAGCTCTACAAACAAGCAATGAAAATCATACTACAGCAATTCTTACAAGCACTGAACCATTTTCTGATGGGGTTCATTTTCTAAGCTGTGCATTGTCATGATTGTGTAGTCTGCTCTTATGGAAGGTACACCCAGTCATCCAAGACTGAAACAACTGTTACTTAAAATTATTTATGGAAATGTTCTAAAGTTAAGAGTATCAGAAGACCTGGGGCCACTCAAAAGCCAGCGATCAACCCAGTTAGCCCACTAATGTATCTCCAACAGGCTGGGATCAGAACTTCCAGGTCTTAAATACCTGACGTAGGCAACTGCAGATTAGGGATTTTCTTCCCAGAATCTCAACTAAGGATTGTCCCGTTCCTAAGGCACAAGAAAAATATATCTGCCTTTCAAATTTCAGTAGCTTCATTAATCAACCTCATTGGCTGAAGGAAGCTGCAAAGGACATGCATAACCTAGATCATGCTGTTAAATCAAAATCTCTGGTGAAACCCATTGCATCTTATTCCAATTCCTTTCAGATATAATTTGATGATAATATAATGAACTTATACACAGGGTTGAAGCACTCTGAAGAGCTCAGACACAACCCTGACTCTAAGGAAATCTGATTATTTGAATCATGGCCTAAATACTAACAAATACAAGAAGTACAACAAACCAATTTCTGCCTTTATTTATGTGATAAGGTAGAAAATTATCTGTTGCGAGACTGCAGAGTTTTCCCCTGGGTGCTCTTTAAGAATTTTTTTCTTCTTTAAAAATACTCATAGAAAAAGCCTAACACAAAATCACCAAGACTGATTATAAAAATATGGTGTGTGGGAGCAAGAGCACACTGTTTTCAAATAGAGCTCAGTTTGTTTGCTTAGTACCTAGAGGGAAATAAAAATGAAAGCAAGTACACAAATAAATATTAAAACAACTTCCCCCTGCTTATTTCCTTTTAGCCAAGCTGATGAGTCCAGCCAGGCTCTCCCCATTTCTCATCCATGTTTCTTTTGGAAATACTGATCAAGCATGAGAAGCTCTGAATGTATGCAAGCACCTCTTTCATCTAAAGCTTCAACTGTGGTTTTAAAGAATTAAAAACACACATATTTAAAATAAACAACAATTAAAAAAAAAAAGGTTGTTGCAACAAATCTGCTTTTCTTTTACTCCCCAGTGGAAAGAGCAACATAATGGTGTCTCCATTAAAGTAAAAAGCATCTATACCTGAAGGATCTCTTCACTGACTCTTGGGATGGAAGAATTTGAAAAAAGACAAGGAGCATTAAGATGCGATGAAATTAAAAACAACAGAAAAAAAAAAAGTTTCCTATAGAAAATACTGCTCATTTTAGAGAGGAAAACAGATCCAAGCTAAAGCAAAAAGGAGGCATCTAACATTACATATAAGGGAAATCACTAAGTTCAGAGCACTCCACTCCGCTTCCATGCTGTGAAAGCTCTTTTACAGGTGGCCATCAAGACTCCTCTGGGTGGCAGGTTAAATTCAGTATACCAAAGATGATTGTGCTTGGATGATCTTGGGAATTACAAGCAGTCTCTCTCTGAAAAACAAATCTTCCTAGATGAAGTAGGATATTTTTCTGTACCTCTGAATATTCAGGCAATATTGAAGGTACTTATGAGTTATACAAGAGTGGTGATGATGAGAATGCAACCTGAAAACATCAAGTGACTGCAACAAGTCAGTCTGATCACAGCTTCTTACATGTATTACCAAGCAGACTAAAACGTAAAGCTTGATTCCCTTAATTCACAAACACAGATTGATGTCAAAGAACAGCAGACTGCTGTGCCTGGGGAACAATAAAAACACATGTAGGACTATAGATACAGTATCTCATCAGAAACCTGAGAATAATAGTAACTTAGCTGACAATGTTATTGATAAATTGCTGAATTCTCAAGTAATGAACTAAGGAGCAGCATTAATAAGAGTTCCCAGTCATTAATAAAGAGGGAAATTTGTCATGAAGGTGTTATTATGTGTTGGTATTTTGGTAAAATAATACTCAAACAACAGAGTGAGAACAGCCTTGTCTTTTCTCACATAGAACCACAGAATGTTTAGGTTGGAAGAGACCTCCAAGATCATCCAGTCCAACCACAGTGAACTGCTAAACCATGTTCTTAAGACCAGATCCAAATGCTTTTAAATGCCTCCAGGGATGGTGACCCCACCACTGTCCTGGGCTATTCCAATGTCTGAAGAATGAGGTGACATAATGTGAACCTTATGTTTTTCATTTGGACTTCTTCTAGTTTAAAAAAAAATATTAAAAAAATGTAATGAAAACAGATTTTTTACAATATTTTCTGATTTCCAACCCATCAAATAGCCCTGGGCTTTGGGTTTTTCACTTTTATTCATTGATTGTGATCCAGACATTGAAATAATATTTAATGTGTATGTTGAACTTTTAATACAGAAATTAGATGAAGGCAAGAAAGCCTTAGGAAAGTAGCAACAAGATTAATAAATCTAAAGGAACGTTTTCAACTAGTGGAAAATACTGTTAATAATGATAATTTGTTTTTCTGTTACTAAAGCTGTGCTTACTAGACACTGGATCCTATACTGGCAAGCTGAGAAACAGAACTTGAAAGATCTTAGTTGTTATTCTGACTTTACCTCCACAATGCTGAATGACTCTGAGCAAGGTTTTTCATCTTTTTATGCCTCAATGTCCCCCATCTGCAAATGAGAATAATGATACCTATTCTCTTTATCAAGCACCTCCAGATCTCAGCTTCTCAGATGACATTTCATTAGGTATTATTACCACTACTCTCAGTTTCCAATATAACTAAGCCAAAAAGAGGCTCAGGTGATCTTTTAGCAGCAAACTCATTTTACAACAAATTTTCTTAAAACATTTAATCCAGGTACATGACAGGGATGAGAGCATGAAGTAGAATGAACTAATAGCAAATATACAGACTAGAAATTATATTTAGACTAATCAGTACCCATTTTTATATTTGCTTTCTGCAAACTTTTCAATTAACCACATTGTACTAGTTTAAATATGTATGAAATGTGAATTTGAAATTCATAGGTACAAATATTCAAAGTTCCAAATTGTATAATGAATTGGGAAAAAAAAATTCCCATTCTAGAAAATGGATGTAAGACACCCAACCAGAAGTAAGAAACTTAGGATCATGAGATGCAGGTAAATAATTCTGTAAATAAAAATGGTCAGTATTAGAAAGTTGGTTTGGGAAAGAAATGAGGCCATGAATTAGTTACCATTCCAATGTAAATGGAGTAACAGAGAAAATTGATCATGGGAAAACCACACAGAAGAAACCAAATCACATAGAAAAAGGAGACAGAAATTGATTGTATAAATTGCTCACTGGAAGGTTATGGCTAAACTGTTATATGATTTTTTTTTTTTTTTTTTTACTGGTTGGAAAGAACACAGCTTAATATTTTATAATAAAACCAGTTACTTTTCCATACCTGTGATATTTACTAGTGTACCCCAATTAATGTGAAATAAATTGATTCCTTTTGAATAGACCATCCAAGATGACAATTCAAATAATTTTAGAACAACTTATCCATTTTGTTTTACTTACAGTAGAATTGCTAGCATTTCATTTAGAAATTGGATGTTTTCTATATGATTATTGTGATTTTTATTAAATATACCTGTAAGTGAAAAGAGAAAGTTATTTTATGCCTTTTTTTTCTCCATGAACTATTTGGATTTGACAAGGAATTAGACAGTTCATTAATATCTAGGTTTCTGGAATGCTGGACAGCAGAGGAAGAGAGAAGGAAATAGAAGTTTGTTGGATGGAGACAAACCATTGATCATTACACCATGCCAATATGATTTATATTTTGGGTCTCTATAAGATGTGCATTTTTAGGGAAATAATTTGTGGATCATGTCCAGAAATGTGTGCTGTGTGGATGTTTCTGCATCACTGACAGTGTACAGGTGTCTGCAATGGCACAGAAAAGGCTGAAAGGAACCCCTTGATCATGGAATTTACACTCTTTTGTCTTATGGAGAACACTGTTACAGGATGGCTGAGTTTCTGTCAGGGACCTCAGTTAGGATAGGAAAGGAGACATCTGTTCACATCAGCAGCTCATACAGAAGTTGTGTAGTTCAATAAGCATTCAGTGTAGCCTGCAGTGGGACTGCAAGAAACATGAACTCACTCCAGCCCTGAGAATTCAGCTCTCCACTCTACCTTTCTGCTGGTCTCCATTGGCCACTTGCCCCATGGGTGCTCCTTGCTCTAAGTGAAGTATTCCTCACAGCTATAGCTCTAAGGCAGTTCCTCAGCCCAGAGAGATGCTAATTCAGCACCAGAGAACACTGTACTAAACCACACAAGCATTCTGCAGTCACATTACATGTTTGTATTTTAATAACATCTGTATCTACACTGCACTCCTACAGCAGAGCCTTAGGGCAGCTCCAAAGAAGATGAAAAAACCCCTCCTGTGCCGGACTGTACCCAGGCTCATTAACCTTGTCTCTGAGCAGGGTTAATGAGGTCAGACTGGGCCTCAAGCTAACACGGTGACTGTTCTGCATTGTGCCATTTCCACGTGTCCTTGATTCAGCTGCAACAGTGAGTGTGGTAATGAGATTTCCTGAAGTTTCAAATGTGATTAATTTTGCCTCATAGGATCACTCTTACTTCCCACTGACAGGATAACTAGGTGACACTTCTGGGTCTAGTCTTCTGATCCTGTGTGTAACTTCTGACATGCTTAAGGTAGATTACTCTTTCCCTATTCTCAGAGTAGAAAAAAATAGAAAAAGAACATTCATATGTATTCTTGCCTCTCTCCATATTGTGGACTGAGCATCAGTCCAAAAAGAGAGTGTCCTGCTCAGTACTAACCAGTGTGAGTGCTGCTGAGGAAGCAGTAAGGTTCCAGCACTGTTCAGCACAGTGCAAATCAAAGACTTGTAAGTCAGAATTTAATGCAATCCAATTCATGAAGCACAAACAACTCAATCAGCTCTCTCAGGCACGATGTGAAACGTAAAACTGAATTGGCTGCATATCTGATGCTACATCATATAAGAAATTAGGTTGCTTCTACCTTATTCACCTCTTACAGTACTGCACTGCACGACACAGATTTCAGACATTGATATGCATGTGTACTGTGGACCAGTACAAGGCAGTAAGGAAAACCTTGTCAGGAAACTATCTGAAAAGTCCATCTTTCAATTTAATTAAAAAAAAATAAAATTAGGTTTCTCAATGGATTTCAGGTGCTCTAGTTCACTTCATACATAATACCTTTTTCTACTGAGCAGCCAGCTGTCATGTCGCTCACAAGTGACAATTCAGTTTTCTCTCCTGAAAGTAAAGGAAGAAACATCTGTACAGGAATTGTTAGAAAGACAAGTGCATGAAATATTACAAGTATCCCCACAGCAGCTGCAGGGGATTCAGAAGCCTTGGGAATAAGAAAAATGCCTCTTCAGAGTAGAGATTTTGCTACATTCAAGCGGACAGAAGTATTCAATAAGAGACTGTTAATTACAGGTAGCTCTATTGATAAGGCAATGCCAACTCAGAGTGTGGATTAAATCTGTTTGTTGCATGTGTGTATCTCTGTTCATAGGCACTTGCTACTCTTATCTGAGGAAATTACAAAAACAGATGCAGCTTATTTTCTCCACTATAATCAAAAGACAGAATTTTGCTTGCCTTTTTTTTATTTTTCTCCACAAGGACATCTCAGCCTTGAAAGAAAATTTAATTGTCTCGTTTCAATAGACAACATTCAGATTTTTTAAATACTTATTCTGCCAGTAAGTTTTCCTGCAGCAAATTTCCTCATAATTACAGTTCTGATTAAAGTGAGCCTTCCCATAGTTTTGGTGGCTTTCTAAATCACAGTTACTGTCTGATTCTCTTATTGTGAACAGGAACTGACTTTTTAATGAAGTTCTACCATGCCAAGTGGCTGAGCAATAATGTAATTAGCACTTATCTCAAGTTATCTTAAAATGCTTTCACAGACATACTCATTCCTTTTTTATCCATGTTCTTTGTGTACCAGGTATTGAACAATATTCATTACAAAATCCCACATGAAAAGGAACCAAGCAATAACTACTCCTTTGTTTTTAAAATGTACTCAGAAGATGTGAAATCTGAAGCTATGTAATACACTGGAAAAATATGAGCTGAGACCCTTAAAACTAAGCAGAAGTTTGTGACTTTGGAAGAAAAGTTGAGAGAGGATGAATGGATTACTTTTGTTTCGTGCTCATGTAAACCCTGCACTCACACATATGCTTATTTGTAAGCATGTAACGTTAATAGATTAACTTTACCTATTTTATCATATTACTTCCATCATCAATTTGGAACCAAAAAATTTCCTTCAAGATTGTTGCACAACTTACAGAAATAGCATATAATCATATGAAAATGAAGAGAGCACACAGCAGAATTTATATCCAAACTTTGCAGACTTCAGTGGAAGACCACTAAGTAGCCTAATAGCAAAATTCTCTAAGATGCTACTGAAGTTCATTTCAGTAGGCACAACAGTGTATTCCAAGTGAAACTTCTCTGGTATCTTCCTGAGTAAAATTCTATCCAGACCACAAAACAACTTAAGTGTAGGCAAAATGGTAAAGCAAAAAACCTGGTGAATAAATCAGAAGAGAAATTGATGAATTGTTTGTGTATTGATACCTGATGAACAATGAACTTCCACAAAATTACCTGTCTTACTATAAAATTAAGTGGGCAGAACTGCAAGGCATGTGTTAGAGGTCAAACTATATAATCTAGTATTCCCCTTTCAATTAAAAAACAAAACAAAACTGTAATAATCTTTGCACAGGTCTAACCTTAAGGCAACTGCTATTAAATATTATGTAAAGAGAATTAACTGTAAACATAAACTGCTACGTTTTCAGGATCAGATCTGCAGAGAATGAAAATCCAAACATGTATCCCTAGATACTGAGACTGGATGTTGCTCTGGATCAGAGGCAAAAGCAGGGCATACATGGCAGTAGGGCACTGCAGGGAAGACTTCTAAAACCTCTTAGCAATAGGATCTGGGTATGTCAAACCACAAAAAAACAGATTTAGAGACAAACTCAAGAAAATACATGATATTGGTACTTGGGTGCGAATTGAATGCCTGAAAATTCTGGTCATGTAGACAGGTTCTCTACAATTATTATTAAATCTTGTTAGCAACTGTCAGCCTGGTATCAGCTACTGATATCCTGATAACTGACACCTTCTATAAGGTAAAAAAAAGCAAATTTTACACGAACAACTCCAGTGATTATTAGAACAAATGTCCGTGACAAAGAAAGAACCACAAAACTAGCCACATGAGACAGGCCAAAATGCTATAAGTACTTCCAAATACATTTTAAAAGGCAAATTACTATTGAAGCACATGATGTCTGTAAACTTCATATATTCAGTACTTAATATTTTCAATTTGCACAAAAAATTAGTATACTGATAACATGTTGTGATGTAAACTCCAGAAAATTACTGCTCTCAAGTGCAATGTCTGTTTCTGCTTCTAGAAGTGCTATGCTGGCCACAGGAATACTAATTTCTGCCATTCTGAAATTGAAAAGTTTGGGCTAGGAAGGAAATCAAACACTTATCTGGCACTAAAGTGTATGTTCAGCACACAACTTGCCTGCTCAATCTTTAAAAAAAAACAGTGATGGAAATTCTGCAACCTCCTTAGCCACTGGCACAGATTAAGTTTTTTCAATCTAATTGCTTACTGTCTTATTTCCAGAATGCCCTTGTCTTTCTAGGGCAATCTTTTGGGCTTCTGAAGACCATTATTAAGGCATTCCTCAGTGTTTTCTTCAATTACTGAATAATATCCACCTCATTATAAATTTTCATCAGAGTTCAGATATCCTGAACCATTCTCATTGCTCTCTGGTCTCACCCTACTGGGTCCAGATTTTCTAAGTATGGTGCTCAAAGCCAGACTCTGTCAATGAGCAGAGACATTCTGAATGACATGCAGTGGGTTTTCTTTGCACCTCTTAGACTTGTTTTTGATAGGGGACAGCATTTTATATCCCACAGTGGTACTTAGGGTCAAGACATTTGCTCACAGTGTGAGGCTGTTCACTTGTGTTCAGTTTGGAATCCACCAGCCCCCTGTCTGCAGGGGCCTTGTCTGCCTGGCCCAGCCCCCGTCCTGTGTTTTGGGGGAGAGATCCTTGTACTAAAGTACAGCAGTTTGCATTCAGCTTTTTTCAGTCCCATTTCAGCTGATTCCAGCAATTCCCCAAGATTGTCTTGTACACTATCAGAGCACTCAAAGCCTTTCCTTACAGTTTCTGCCTTTTGCGGGTGTGTTCAATGAGCTCTTTATTTAATTATCCATTATATTAACAAAAAAACCACCACAAAAATAGTACCAGACTCAGGATGTAGAAGGAAATAGAAAACACTCCTTTTCCTACCTGTATATGCTGATGCTTTAAGCTGACATCTGTCCCAAAGTTAGAAAACATAGCTGAAACACAATGTAAAGCTAATTTAGCCTTTCAAAAATCAAAAAACCTGCAAGCTGCTAGACAGCACAAATGAGTCAGTTTTTCAGATACAAAATCATTGCTTTTAAATAATTAGTAATCTTGCCTCAATTACACAGCATGTGATTCAACCTCTGCATTGCTATTAGCTCCACAGAGAGAGGCCTTCATACATTAAAAAATTGGCTTTATTTACTTTAAGATAATTTGGAAAGTGCTCTATGACCTCTTAATCAGAAAGATCTGATGTCTTTCCTCTGTCAAATGTTAGAGGCTGATGCTACCCACAAGATCACCCAGAATACATCTGCACTCTCTTGCAAAGCTGAACAATGAAGGGGCCAGAGCACAAAAGCTCTCCATCATTAAATATATCTAAGCTGGAGAAATGGAGAGCAGGGAGAAAAAATATACCACTCCTTTCAAGAGAGAAAGGTACCAGGAGGTAACAATGAGGAAGCTTCCACTGCCTGTTCTTGTGGCACAAAAGAAGTGCAGTCATTGTGTATGGATTTATTTTTCAAGCAAAGCCCTTTTTACAGGCAGCAAATCTACTGTAATTAAAATCAAGGGGAAATAAAAGAGAGGAAAGTTGTGTCAAAATTGTTCTGATTTTCTAGGCAACTGAGGACATAAAGTTCTCTCCTTATCATAATCCTGCTGCTTATCTGTTATGCATATATGACAATTCAGTGTACATGGCTTAACTGACTTGCCCTTAGTCTACAGGGACATTTAAGAGTGTTAGACTATTAGAGCAGAGACTCACCAAGCAGATGAGGGATTAACATCCTTCCTGGAAATTTAACACTTTTGAAATCCTTTATTACCTACATAAATCGCAAAATTTATGATTCATATGGAATGATATGATAAGCACTGCTGTTGTCATTAGTTTTCTGACAGCATGAAGAGATGCACTGCATTGTTTACAGGGGATACAAGGCTAATGCTACATGACAGACTGCGTCTCTGTTTTTCCCTTGTTGAAATGTATGATGGAGGACTGCAAAAAACCTCTGCTCAGTGAGAGGCAATTACTTTGTATGCACAATTCCTGTTTTATTAGGGACTTCTGACTACCAATGCACAATGCATTAGCCTTGACTCTCAGCTCATCAGCCTAGCACAGTGCTAGAGAGAAGACAGGCACCTGGAAATTTCAAGTAGCTGTCACAGGTCTCTCTCCTAACTGGAAAATGTCAGTGCACACCCAGTATTGGCACCTGAATTTAAAACAGATCCCTTC
Source organism: Calypte anna (assembly GCF_003957555.1). Lineage (NCBI taxonomy): Eukaryota > Metazoa > Chordata > Aves > Apodiformes > Trochilidae > Calypte > Calypte anna. The sequence goes on along the minus strand of NC_044252.1, from coordinate 6,705,048 downwards.
TTCTTAGACTTTTTCTAGTACCATTATCTACTTCTGACCTGTTCCACTGAAGCCTGGAAATGGCCTGAGTAACATTAAATTAGAAAAACATCCCTAAATACTAATACCATGTATTTCAGAAACTTATTATTACCTTTACTTATTATTATTATTATTTATTATTATTATTAATATTAGTAATATTATTACTTATTATTACCTTTATAAACCTTTATTACCTTTATAAAACCTGTGTCATACTCGGAGTGTCAGTAACATGTCCCTGGTTTATTCCGGGGGTCTCTAGCCCTGTGTGCACACCAAACACACCTCTCAGTTGCCTGCCTAAGCCCAAGCCACACATTTGCAGATGACCTTCACATTACTGGTGCCACAAACACAGAGCGCGACACTGTCACGCCACCACTTTTCTACATGCAGCATGAAGACTGCAACTTGGTGGTTCGTGTCACCAGGACGTCAGAGGGTTTTATCCCTTCTCGCACTCCCTCACGCCTGAGTATCCATCCCCACGTCCCCTGCCCCTGCTGAGGGATGCCGTGGCCTGGGCTGGCGGCCATAGCCCTCAGCCAGCTGGTCACGTACGCGCTGCTGCAGCCCGGGTCAATCAACAGGAGACGCGTGGACGCCCGGGCCAATCAGCAGGAGGATCGTGTCCTGCCTGCTGCAGGCCTGGGAGAGGGCCCGGAGCATGGGGAGCCCGAGGGCTGCAGGCTGGGCTGGGAGCGTTGCAGAGTGTGAGGGAATCATAGAATTGGCTGGGTTGGAAGGGACCTCAGAGATCATCAAGTTCAGCCCTTGAACCACTACTGCTGCAGTTACCAGCCCACGGCACTGAGTGCCACATCCAGTCTCTTTTTAAATATCTCCAGACACGGAGAATCCACTACTTCCCTGGGCAGCCCATTCCAATGTCTGATCACCCTCTCCGTAAAGAAATTCTTTCTAATATCCAACCTAAACCTCCCCCGACACAACTTAAGACCGTGCCCTCTTGTCTTGCTGAGAGTTGCCTGGGAAAAGAGGCCAACCCCCCCCTGGCTCCAACCTCCTTTCAGGGAGTTGTAGAGAGTGATGAGGTCTCCCCTGAGCCTCCTCTTCTCCAGGCTGAACAGCCTCAGCTCCCTCAGCCTCTCCTCATAGGATATGTGCTTGAGTCCCTTCACCAGCCTGGTTGCCCTCCTTTGGACCTGCTCCAGGACCTCGATATCCTTCCTGAACTGAGAGGCCCAGAACTGGACACAGGACTCAAGCTGTGGCCTCACCAGCACTGAGTACAGGGGCAGAATTCCCTTCCCTGGACCTGCTGGCCACGCTGTTCCTGATCCAGGCCAGGATGCCATTGGCCTTCTTGGCCACCTCGGCACACTGCTGGCTCATGTTCAGCTTCCTGTCAATCCAGACTCCCAGGTCCCTTTCTGCCACTCTGTGCCCAGCCTGGAGCTCCCCATGGGGTTGTTGTGGCCAAAGTGCAGGACCCGGCACTTGGCCTTGTTGAACCTCATCCCATTGGGATCAGCCCAACTCTCCAGTCTGTCCAGGTCCCTCTGCAGAGCCCTCCTGCCTTCCAGCTGATCCACACTTCCCCCCAACTTAGTGTCATCTGCAAATTTGCTGATGATGGACTCAATCCCCTCATCTAAATCATCAATAAAGATATTGAACAGAACAGGAGCACCTCAGCTGGGGAGAGTTGGGTGGAAATAAAGTGGAGGTGGCACGGATAAAACGAGGCTGTGCCCTGGATAAGCAGAGGATCCCAGAAGAGCCCGTGCCTGTGTGAGGAGCTCAGCTGCTGGCCGGAGTGCTGTGGGAATTCCCCTCAGTGCTGCTCCCCTCCGGGTCTGGGTCACAGCTGACTCTGTTCCTTAGGGCAGAGTAATGGGAGAGTCCCGGGACTGCTCTGTCAGCTCCCATGTGTTCCCGGTGACAGGTTAACCGGAGGTGCTTTTGCAGACCTCAGGAGCCCTTTCTGCACATCCAGTCTCGGTGCAGAAGCTGCTCAGTCCTATCTCAAGTCTTACTCAGCACTTGCAGATACCTCTAGAGACTGCAGTCACCAAATAGGATTCTCACAAAATCAGAAACTAGGCTTTCTTGATACCTCAGTTAGCAGTATTACCCTCCTCTCCCCAAAGTGCCACATCGGTTCCTCACATCAACTCATCTCCCACTACCCAGTTCATTACCACACCCACCACTAATTATTCCCAGTAATAAATGTAATAATATTGTTGGTGACAACATATTGAGAATAACCTCAAACTCTCCCTTCTTTTGCTGTGTTGATGCCTTGGAAGCACAGAACTCACTGACTCGCTACACATTTCAAGTCCCTGGTATCAGCAGAGTAGCAAAAACCCGTGGCTATTGAGTAAATACTTATGCTGCATGGAAAAAGGCAAGTTCACAGAAAATATGAAAGCACAGAAAAAGTGGAAAAAAATCCATACAGAATTTATAAGGTGATGGTGTCGCAATGAGCTGGATAGAGACGACATGAAACCAACCAAACTGGGAAGAATCAACCAAAAAAACCCACAAAGAACTAGTGAGCAATGTAATATCACTTAGGAGCCAACTGATGCCATTTTTAGGTAGTCATTTGCTGAAACAAAGAAAAAGAAAGAAAATTTCTGGAGAACAAATATGATCAATCTTGCCTAAGCATCTGATTCTGCTGTGCAACACAGTCCATCAAACCTGAGGTGTGATGCCACTGTCAGCAGCCATGTGGGATTATGCACTTGTTATTGCACATTGCTGCAGCACCAAGAAATTCACCTCCTAATTTGAACCTTAGAGAACTACGTGGGACAACATCAGCATCTCAGTTTTGGTGTTCAGGAGGAAAATTCTACATTGAAAAGCTTCCCTGTGTCACCAGTGCAAGAAATGCAAGTTGCCATAAAAAAGCCCTGAGCCCTAGCTCAACGTATGATCTCAATAAATTTTGGAATATAAAGTATCAACCATTCTACTTGTTGGTCCAAAATGAGGCCAAATTAAGAGTTCAGAGCAATTCCCTCATTTCCAGACAAAATGGAGAATATTTAATGCAGACTGTGAAGTGCTTGATCTTTATCAGAAGGTTTAGGAATTTGGCTGTAATGGTATGTTAGAAGATGACTTTGAACAGTGCTAAGGAAAGCTATCTCATAGCCTTAAAGGGGCACTTAGCCTTTTGCTGAGGAGGTCCTTTAAAATGAAAAACTACTGCCTGAAGATTGATTAAATGACCACTTAATTACACACGGAAGATCTGACAGAGCTGAGGAAAAAAAATGTGCCTTTAAGGAACCTGAAATAATGAAATTTCTTGTGTTTCTGAGATCCAACAGATAACATGTCTACGACAGGAAATGGTACAAGTGCGGGCTTGGATTATTTATGCTTTTTAGGGACAGTTTTAGAGAATACAGTGTTTCAGACTACAATGAAATTCACAGTTTATCTGCTACCTGTAATAATTAAATGGAAAAATAACTGCCAAATAAACACAGTTTCATATTAGTTTAGACTTCTGAAATTAAAAGAAAAAAACGTTCCTTGATCTATTAAGCTCCTCAGAAACATACTTCCAAGTTACTTAAAAAACAGTGTTCATTGGTATAAAATTGCAAAGTGAAATTAATAAAGTGTTATGGTGAGCTGCCTGAAATATACTTATACTGTCAACAGATTTCAAGGTTGAAACACATCATTTTATCCCTCTGCTAAATTCCTTAGGTAATTCCAGTGAGAGCAGAGCTATTCCGCTCTGCAACCACTACGCACACTGTAACATTTGGGGATAAGACAGGAATGACACCAAGAGCTCCTAGCAGAAGCAATCCAGCCCATTTGTTCCTTCAGGAATGAAACAAGGTTTTCAAAACAGAGCTGTATCATGAATATTTACAGTGCCTTTTTTTTTTTTTTTTTTTCTTTTTCATTGTACTTTGCATTAATTCAGCACACATTAAAACTGTTACATGCACAGACCTAAAATCTAAAGTCATCATTACCCAAAATATCCACAGCAGTACCTTAACATTGACCCTCTCTCCAGGATGCAAACAAGCACTGAATAACATTAAATTCTTTATATGGGGTCTCACTTTCAGACCTGATAACAATTAGAAGCTTGTGCACATCCTATCAGTTTTGCACAACACAGTCTGTGATGTCAAAATGCCTGACCTCATTAAACATGATCCATCCTCAGGGCTGTCCAGTCTGAAATGGTTGCTTGTTGCTACATGAAATGATTCAGCCCAGATGCCTTCAGTCCAGATCATCACTACCTTTTTGTTTCCTTATTTGCACTTGTAATTTGTGAAAAGGAAGAAAGAAATACTTAGCTTTTCAAATAAACAGATAGCAAACATATGGAAAACTAAAGGATGTCTATTGCTGACCCCAACATCACTTAACCTCCATGACAAAGTATAAAATAGGGTACTCTGTGAATTTATCTTCAATAGTTGTAGTCTTTAGTGAGATTCAAAAGTACAGAATGTAAACCAGGAGTTTGAATTTTTGATGAAATATTGTGGAACTAGGAATATAATTGACTGAAATCAACTGAATCATCTATTGATGATGCAGGAGTTCCATCACTCGCACCATGATTCCTGCTCCCTGACACAGACAGTGTGTCAAAGCACATAGGTAAGCTCCAAAATTCCACTTACAATCTGGTGTTCTGGAGACACTCAAGCCTGTGCAGCCAGGCTCTTGCTAAATGGCCATCCCAAACTTGAGGAAAACCCCAGTTAACTGTGGAGAAGCTGCTGCCTTCATTTCCAGCCTGATGTGCTCTCTTACAGACCTCAACATGCTCAAGTAGGCCAGATATAACTTAGTTCCTTGCTTTTATATGTGTTCAGTCCCTTAGTACCTGAAATTCTGTTAAGTTTTATTTTAACTCTGAATATCAGGAACCCAAAATATTGTTAAGAATTTTTACACAGAAGGAATTTCAATGGAAGTCTTTATATAGATTCAGTGGTCTTTGCTGTTGATAGGGGCTATGTTGCACACACACAACTCAAACAAGCCCTGCTGCTTCATAAGTTTCAGCACTCAGAGAAGTTCCCAATTTCACTGAACTTTCAGAAACAGTTTCAGAGTAGTTCAGTGCTTTCTCAAGTCTAAGCATGAAATGTCTTCCCATCATACACAAGATCCTACTACACTTTTCTTTCATACCTTCCTTTCATGCTCTTAAGTCGGAATATCCAATATTAGCACTGTTTTACCACTTTTGGAATAAGTCCTTTAAAAACTTATAAATGAGCACTTGAAGAATTAATGTACTCATCTGCCCATTTAATTATGTCTCCAAGCTAAAAAGGCTGCCTGCACAGACAGAGATTTTGCACTAGTGTTATATCAATGTTTAAATAGATGCTGCAGCTCAAAGATGCTTGCAATGATTCCAGTCCACAGCTTTAGAGGTGAACAGTTAGAAGCAGCAGCTTTACACATTTTAGAATATTCTGGATAGTAAACATGATCTTTCACATACACTTTGTGCATGCAACTTGTATTTCATTCTTCACGGAGTAGGAGAAGCATTTTATGATGTCAGACTGATTAAAAAGTAAAATGTACTTTCCTCTGTACTCAGTTCCTGGCAGGTGTTGCAAGATTAAATGGATCAGGATAGTACTTCAGTTGTAAACAATTACAACATTTTTCCTTAGTGCTTTTCCTAGACATCTGCTATCCAGCCTGGGGTAAAGGAAAGCACTTAAAAGTTTGTCACCGGATTAGCAAACTCAACACCAACACTTAGGACAAAATTGCCAAATTCAAACCTCTCAAGTCTTCAGAGTCTCTCTCAGTTTTAAAATCTGAATTATAGTTTTCAAATGCTTAATTAGGGCAGCATGCTGAAAGCTGTTTGCATATTTTAAAATTAAAAGTACTGACTTTGCTTAAAGGAAATTTTTTTCTGCCATTTAAGTTACAGTTGAAATAACTTGTGGAAGAGTTTGCTCATTTTGTAGCACACGTTGTACATGTCATTCTTAAAAGCCTCTGCTTTGAAGTATTGGGAATCTAATGCTGAGGATATACATCCACATATACTTTATCCTTTGCACCTTAGCTTTACCACTAGGATTGCTACCTAAAACATGCAAAATTGGTCAACAGTTTCTAAAACAAACTCGCAGAACTCAATACAGAAAAAAAGTAGACTGTAGTTTGGTTTTACATCATTCTTTCCATTTCTGTGATAATTACATGGCAAATTGCATACACATAATATTGAGCATGTATAAGACATTACCTTCTCTCATTTCCTCAGGCCTTCTTTGCAGGTTTCTCTCAAGATATCAGTGCAGTAATGTATTTTATTCAAGATGAAGGTCTGGCTTTCATCTTCTTTCCTAAATCTTCCACACACTTTTTTCCTTGCTGGTGGTTGCTCCGTCTGCCATTTTTGGTCAAAATACATTTTCTTCCAACATTTTTTTGTCTTTTTGACAGAGTTTTGCATCATACACCTACATGAACATCTATGCAGTCCCACACCTTTGGGGATTGATTAACCCAAGGCAACACATAAGCCTGAACAAAAAATACAGCTGCCTGAAGTGCCGGGCCAGAGGCAGAGCCATAAGAAACAGTATTTATATCCCCTGCTGAGGGAGAGTAGCAGAATGTTTTGGACACGAGAAGAATTGCTGAACTTAGATTGAACTTCCCCAAACCAGCAATTTCTTCCCCTCCAGGTTCAAGCTCAACAGCACAGGAGAGAAGTTAAGCCTGAGAGTGGACAGGACAGGAAGCCTGGACTGCTCAAACTCAGCTGCAGCTCCTCAGCCCCTAAGGAGCAATAAAGCAGAACCCAACCAGAGCAGCTCAATCTCCCCCTCCTCTGGCAGTCCCCTGGGAATGGATTTAAGCAGTAGGAGGAGCATGATTTACACCCTGAAAACCAGCAAATTCCTGGTGATTCTGTCTACCTCGGGGGGAAATGGTCCAACATGACATTCTTCATAGAACTAATGGCTGGCTTCCAGACTGCCCATCCCTACCACAGCTGCTTCTCAGACTGGTTTTGCTGCAAATGTCTCCACAAAGTCATGATGGAATTTGCATGAAACATTAGTGACCTTTCTACCTGTTGCTTTTGCTATCATCACTTGTCAGTTATTCTGCTTTCATTACCATTTAATAGAATCATAGAATCATAGAATTGGCTGGGTTGGAAGGGACCTCAGAGATCATCAAGTCCAACCCTTGATCCACTACCGCTGCGGTTACCAGCCCACGGCACTGAGTGCCACATCCAGTCTCTTTTTAAATATCTCCAGGGATGGAGAATCCACTACTTTCTTCTACACAGACCTTTCTAGTATCAGGCACTATGAACTCTGGTTTCTGCACCAACTGCTGAATACTCAACTGGTATTTTGGGTTCTTTTGTCTTGAGGGTTGCAGTGTCATAATTAAGTTCAGCACAAAGTACTGGGTAAACAGTTACCATGCAAGTAATGATGCTTTTCCTAAAGGAAAAGAGCTATGGGAACTCTAAATTAATTTTCTTGCATCTCTAATTCAAATCAGTTGACATCTGAATTATTGTCATGTAAAGTAACCTGAATAAGACATTTTTTCTCTTTTCCAAAAAACTAGTATAATATATTTTTGCTGTCTCTGCTTGGTAATCTACTGGATGAATTTCAAACCACAGAACTAAGGAGGAATTTCACTAAAATGAACCCTGGCTTATTCAGATCCTAAGACTTCCAACAGAACTTTAAAATTTCAAATTAATACTAAATTATGATATTGAGGAACAAAACTATGGACCCAACTCATTCCAAGGTCAAAACATATATGCCTGTAGCAGACCTCTGGTTCTCTTGTGCTGTGCAGAGAAGTTACAGGATCAATAGAATCCCAAAAGGCAGAAGAGACTTCTAGGAATTTATTTGGCACAGCTTCCAGCTGTTGCATTTCACAGGCTACAGTAAGGCTGGCAATTTAGATTGTTGCATTTGCAATATATTGCAATAATATTGCATTTTCAACTCCTCCCTGGAGCCTGAGTCTTTGTTAGGCCAGGGCAGCAGCCAAAGAACCTCTATTCCCTGAACAGTTCTATACATTTAAATGAATAAATTGCAGGCAGATTTTCCCAAACATAGCCTTTCTGAGTGTGACAAAGGACCCAAACTGTATTATAATTTTCTGTTGATGGTCTTCCATTTTTGAGAAACAAGGACAATTAGTCCTCCAAAAAGTGCTGCTCTTCCAGATGATGCAGGACATTTTAATTCTCTGGAAGATACCTCTGCAAGTTACAATGCAGCATTTCAACAAAGCATGTATTTAATAATCTGCAGAGAAATCAAAACAGGCACCTTGCCTACCCATTTATAAAAGCATGTGTAATTTCCATTTCATGACAGATGAAGCAAGAAATATTGAGATAAAAAATTCACCTATATTCAGTGCATTTAAATAAATATATCAGAATATGAGGGCTGGCATTGGGAGTTCCAACAACTATTTTTCATTGTTATTTTTCACTGTTTCATTTCCTCAACTGAAATCTACAGAGAGCCTTGGAAATCACAAACTTAGAACAGTAATTTGCACAGCCACAATTCTAAGGTTTCCTTTCAAGACAGGGAGTGACAGGCTGCAGGAAAATAAACATCTGCCCTAGGAGACACTTGAAGGAACGTAGCTGGTCTGCCTCATTGCTTGAGCAGGGAGGAAAAGATCCACCTTAAGACCAGGTTTTTTCTTGTCTTCAAAGGCAGCCAGCCCAAAGATGTTCAGCTTGGGCTGACAGTAATCAAATTCCCTAAGAGACAGACAAAAAACTTGCCATTGTTTTCAGAAAACTACAGTTCCCAGAGAAAGGCAGCTTTAATATGTAGCAGGCTTAGCAAGAAGACTTCATGTACGTGAGAGCATCCCAGCTTCTCCATATTCATTCTGAACTATAGGTCTGGCAGATCAGCCTGTTCCACTGAGACCTTTGTGCCTCCCTAAACTATTTCAGAGCTTCTTGTCTTATTTATGAGCATTTGGTCAAGCATTACACATTTTAAAGAGGATGAGGGTTAACTGCCAGGGAGAACAGAAAGACTGTGCAGCTACAAAAGGCACCAGTGCAGCTCTACTCCAGCCTAAGGAAGTAGAAGTTATAGAAGGAAAAAAAAATGCTGTTCTAAGATGTTGCATGTACAATCTTAAAGCCAGAGATAGTATAAAAGGGGAGGAAAGAGGTGAAAGAAATGGGTTTACTTTTGACAGAGGAATCATGAAATGGTTTGGGTTGGAAGGGACCTGCATGGGCAGGGACACCTCACACTGGACCATCTAGACTCTAGACATCCAGACTCTTTCAGCTTAAAACCATTCCTCCTCGACCTATCACTGCATGCCCTTGTAAAAAGTCCCTCCCCAGTTTTCCTGTAGGCCCCTTTCATGTACTGAAAGGCCATTATAAGGTCTGTCTGGAGCCTTCTCCAGGCTGAACAACTCCAACTCCCTTGGCCTGTGAGACAAAGGGAAAACCAGGGTCATGCTTCATTAGAAGTGAATGCAGAAGACTGCTATTTGTAGAGCAAGTGGCACAAATATCTCAGCATTATTATCAGAATTGTTTCCTACAAGCATAAAACCCAGCATCAGCAACAAAGATTAGCAGCATCCTCATATAAATTTCAAGAGCTTCTTAAGAGAGAGTTTTGAAGAGGCACTGCCTACTGAAATGAGATGCTCTCTTTCTAGATGGGCAATGTTCACTGCATTCCCTGATTAAACACTGCTGCCTCCATTAAGCAGTGAAGAAACTACTACTCAGGCAAGAAAAATTACACTGTTAAGGCAACTAAGTACAACCTCAAATTATTCAGTTTTTCTCTAGGACATTGTAGTGTTTCTGCTCATAGATATCAAGGCAGTTCCTTTCACAAAATGTCTAAACAGTTTTCAGGTCAGAATTACAAACCCAGTTACTTATGGAAACATCCTGCACAAAAAGAATTGTTTCTAGCAGACTTGGACTGTGATCTAGCAGCTTGTAATTATCATTTTTATTACTTCTTCCCCCACTTTAGGAATGATTCTCTTGAAGGTCCTTCCCAAAGTGAAGTCTTCATTAAAAAAGAGACAATATATATTAATCCATAAATAGATTGACTTAAATGACTGCAGCACTTCATCATGTAAATAAGAAAGTAAAAGTAAGGAATCACTTAGGGTTTTTTAATTGCCTGCTTCTTTCAGATATACTCAGAATAATCCAAGAGAAAACTCCTGACCTGTTTATACTGCTCTGAGTGGACCTATTTCCATTCTTCAGTCATTTATATTTACCAAGCCCCTTTCTCCTTTCCTCAGGTTTTTTGGTGTTTAGTGTTCTTTCTACCTTCACAACAGAGAAAGGCTCAGGAAGCCTATTCCACAGACTTAATATTTATTTTGGGGTGGACCATTCTGATACTACTTTGGGTTAAGCATGTTACACAGAAGCACCTTGACCACCAGCAACAAGTTCCCTGTATGTCATCCTCTCCTGCTCCTTGTTCTGGAGAATCTGGGTCATTCTGCTCCTGAATCCTGTTTATTCAGGTTTTGACCAATGGTTTAATATTTCCTTTGGTTTCCTTCTCCTTACATAAGGAGTCTCTATTCACCTTATCTCCTCGTTACATCTGTTCCTCCTGCCTGAAAGTTGTTCAGAAGTCCTAACCCTGACTGCAGGAAACAGATGGCTGGAAGCTAACACATGGTTCTGAAGCAGAAGGCTCATTCTCTCTTTTGTGCCACTTCTACTTCTCTGATCTCCACCCAGCAGACATAAGGCAGCTCCTGCACCAATCCTCACTGAAGATCCCAGGGCAGAACAAAAGATGTTTAGCACCAGATACCTTCACATATTGCAGACTGTGTGGAAAAAGATCAGGCCCTACCCTGTTGCTCAAGAACTGGGACTTGTAGACTATGCAGATTATGTCCATATAACCTAGAGTCTCCCATCATTTTCCTCAGTATTTTGCATTTTCCCTGCAGCCTCTTCCAGAAAAAAAACCCTCCAATTTTGGAATTAATTAATTTCATAAGCTTTCCTGATGTTAACTTCTTAGCATGGAATCTTTTGCAGTAGAGTAGAAAGCCATGTAACATTGCACTGATACTAAATGGTTCTTTATTGGGAGTTGTTCTGAAATGCTGACATGCAGATTTCAGCTATGTTTAGGGGTAGTTAATCAAAATCATTCAATCTCTTATGGTTATAAATCTATCTATAGCTTTTATACCTTGCAAAATAATTCATATGGCATTCTTTTGTGGTAAAACTCAAAAGAGGCTAAAAAAGAAAGATGAAACCACCACCTGTTGATTACCAAAAGAAACATTGAAGAAATTCTGAAACTTTAGAGCCTAAAAAAGTGGGAGATAATAAGTGTAAATGTATGTCTGTCCATCTTTCCCACTGCTCCCACCAACATTACTGATTATGTTGTCTGTACAAGAGGAATTGGAACACCTTTACTGTAGAATTCCACTTACAACTCATGTTTTTATTACTACTGGCCAGAGAATATGCTGCTCAGTGAAATGCTGGCTCACATGCTGTTCTACAAAAAGGCAAGATGAGCACAGGCAAACATCAAGGACAGACTAGGACAGATGGGGAACAGGACAGGCAGACAGACCAGTGCCAGAGAAGTATTCAATTAGTGACTTTGAAATTCAAGAAGAGACACACAAATTATCTCTCACAAGGTGATAAAGTAGTAAAAATAAATGTGTCAGTGCTGTGAAAAAAACCCTCTGAAACAAAACCCAAAAATCACCAAACAAAAAAAGCAGTCTCCGAAATGACAGTGAGGGTCACTGCCAAAAAGAAGGAATCAAAGATAAAGGCTTTCAGGATGAGGCTTAGTTCTCAGTCAGCATGGACTCTTTGAATAACTAAAAGGAAATGAAGTTTTTACAGAGTTAACACTGCATGTAGATAGCCACTTGTTTCTGCCCATCTGTATTATACCTATAACTAAAACCCCAGTTTATAAAGGCTGAGTTTTAGTAGGGATGAGCTGTTTGGGTGTTGCAGTGGGAGCATATTTCACTTGCTTTCTGACAGAATGCACATGTAGCCCTGTCTAGTTAATAGCAGAGGTGAGCCTGTGTGTGTGTGTGTTTAGTTCTTTAGTGATAATTGGAGTACAAGGGCCACTAATTACAGTGAACTTGGTGGCACACACAGAGTAACAGAAACACAGCATGGACCTAATGACTTCTTCCATCTGAAATATTTAATCCACTATTCAACTGCAAATGGAGGGAAGGAACTAGACTGCATTTTAAGATACAATGGAGGTGCCACAGAGAAATACCCTAAAGCAATGTAGGGCAGACAAAATCACATTTGTCCCATTTCCTCTTTTCCAGTACTTACCAACTGCTCTTGGTTTTGAAAAGGTACTTGCCTACAAGTAAGCATTTTAGATAAAAAAATAATAAATAAAACCTCAGTTTTCCTGCTTTTTTTTTTTTTTTCTCTCTTTGTGCAGGAGAAATGCTGCTTTACATTCAAAATCCAGTCCCATTTTTTGTACTGATGAGCAGCCAGTATTTGCTAGCATTTTTCCTTGCTGTTGATAACAAATGTATTAAACTTGGGGGGGTTAAAACCAATTCAGTTTCTTCTCACAATCACCATTTTCTTTGGCTGTGATGTATCAAGTTAACAAGTCACTGAAAAGAAAACATGCAGCTTCTGTGTCATCTTTGGTGGAAATGGCACTGAAAGAGGAAACAGAAACAGGGCCAAGGTAGCAAAGCAGAAAAGCCTTCAGGGAGCTCTAGGCTGGCTCTTCTGCAGTCACCCCAAATACTGGTGATGCGGCCTGGACACCAGCAGGCTGGATGGCAAATAATACAGGATCAGCTTCAAGAAACTGGTCTGCCTGTGCATCATGTATGCCAATGATTTGATAGTATCCTACAAATAATATACATTATTTTGTTTGAAATAATTAAAAAAAATGCAGGAAAAGTTCACAAGAATTAGTTTTTGCTTTACAGAATAGGATGGATTTCTTTTCCTCTGTAAACCCTGCAGTGGTGGTGTTCAGATCACTGTGATTTCATTTTCTTCAGCATGACCTTACTTTGACAATGCTTGCTGTTTCTCATCCCACTGGAAGACATTCTTCCAGAATATATACCAGAATTACCCTAAAGGTACCCATACTGACACTTTTTAATTTGAATAATCTGTGCCAACACCCTCTGCCTCTGAGTCATTAAAGGATGTTTTGCAATATGGACTTTACTACAGTTTCATAAGTAAAGGGTGAAGGGATTGTATCTCTCTCATATAAGCTGTTTTGTGACAAGAAAACAGTACAAATTAATTTACTGGCTACTCTAAAATTCCGAGCATCTTCTTTGATGTGTCTTCCCTGATGATGTATGCAATAAGTAGCATGGGCCCCATCGAGGCAAATCTATCACCTAGAATAAAAAACTATGAAAACTTGCCCTTGGTCAGTGCTTTTGCACGTATCCATAAATGTCTCACAGAAACTGTAAACCTAGAAAAATAACTTCTTATAGTACAAACAGCATATACATTATTTTGGATTCTACTTCAGGCTATTATTAGAATGGGAAGACCAAGTGTGGGTTCAACATTTATCCACTGCAGCAGAAAGAGCTTATTATTTCAGCTGGAAATATTAAAAGGTTTTAAAAAGGAAGACAAGGTTTTTGAGACATGATTTATCCATTGTGGCCAGGGCTCATCTAGGTATCAGCTTGTGCTGATTTTACAAAGTCACCCTCTACATGCAGCTGAAGTAAGTTCATGATGATTCAGCTTTCTTCTGTGTGTGTGGGCTGTTCATCTTAAACTGAGTCCACCTTTATTGCTGGGTATTCCTTTTATATTTTGAACAGCACATACTGAATGTATTTATACGTCTTTGGCTTATTTTTAGGTAGAAAAAAGGAAAGTGAGAAGCATCTTTCAGCTGATTGTAAGCAGAACTGTTCAGCATACAATGCTTACAAATAGAAAACTCATCCAAAAAAAAAAGCCTTTTCTTCTGGAGATTTTCAAGTCTACCTGCTCCAAAACAAGCACATCTACGGCTTCAGAATTCACTCTGTGTTAATCCCTTGTAGGTTTGTAATGCATTTTTTCCATTTGCAAGTGACTGGTACCACCTTTATTTCAAACTAACAGAAGCAAAGATGTCAAGGTCATGCTTTTCCAGTTTGCTGAAGCAATCTAATACTGTGACTGGTATCTAGGCCAGCTGCCAGCAGAGCTGGACTTTAAATATCTTATAAGAGCATCACTGCATATCTAGTTTAATCCTACCCTGCAATTTAAAAGTATAATGCAGGCAAGTACATGAAAGAATTTCTCATTCAATCAGCCTCACCTTGTTCATATTGAGAAAAGCATCACATCACTTTAAGGAGATACAGGAAATAAGGCCAACAACAAAAGGCTTTTATGCCTTTTGAGAAGAGGAAAATGGAGCAGTATTGGATCTTGAATGGTGTGATCTATGACAGACCTGGAAGAATAAGCAACAGAAAAAGAGTCTTCTGGGAAGGAGTCTCCCCGTCTGAAGAGTGAGACTTGACCTGCAATGGCAAGGAAGCATTTATACCTTGTTTAGGCTGAAGATGGTACAGGATAATACACAGGAAAGAGCCAAAGAACAATGAAAGATCTATTTATGTATTTTATTGCTTTAAACACTTTCAGCAACGTCAATATGCCTGTCAGTAGAATGACCATGATATACCTGCTGGCTACCAAAGTAATTTTGGGACATTCCATAGCTCAGCTGAGGAGTTTTTCAAAACTACAGCAAAATTAGCAGGCAGAGAACAAGAATGCCCCCATGTAGTCCATTACCATCTTCTTTCTGCTTGATTGCTCTCACAGCTTACATTAATCACATTGCCTACAGTCATTGTGAAATGAACAATTAGGTTATGAAAATAAACAGTCAAGTGATGGCTTAGCTCAATTAGTCTTTAGTTTTCCCAGACTCACTACCACTTAGGGTCACAAATTAAGTGTCTGTTGCTTTCCTCCCAGGATCTCTCCTCAGCTAAAGAATGTCATGGCATTAAAATATATATCAGAGAGACTGTCAGAGTCTTTGTGTCCACGTAGGACTTAGAGGAAACAAAAATCTATCTGTATTATCCTATTTTAAAAATACTCATGTTAAAACAAGTAGGACATCCATAACTTACCCCGTTTCAGCAAAGGAACCCAAATTTTTTGCTACACTATTGTAGCCATCCACAGTGTTTTTCTTGTTACCAACAGGTGCTGAAAAAGCAGCATCTGCTGTGTCACTTTATGTCTTAAATAACACCATGAAGGACCAAAAAAAGTGCCTTATGCCGTACATATTATAAAAGTAAAAATAAAATAAAGTAAAATAATAAAATAAAATAAAATAAAATAAAATAAAATAAAATAAAATCCAAGCATGGGACATTGTCATTGTAGGCTGGATGTTTAATGGATTAAGAGAGGTTTTATATGTTGCTTAAAGAACATTGCAATTTGCAACACCTGGAAGGTGGAATGCAGATGGAAAGCCCATAACTGAAACAAAGATGATACAGAAACAGCCATGAGAAGTATCAGTGAGAAGGCGGAGGAAATACAGGTGTGATAATACATTTATGATAAAGAAGAGTTGAACTTTTCCTAAGTTTTGAATTTGAGAAAGAGTGAGAATCAAGTGCCTGTGTGCAAGCACAACAAAAAATGAAAAAGAATCAGGATGGTAGCAAATACAGATCTCAAACTACAAATGAAAGATTCCTCCAGAAAGTGTCATTCCTGAACAGATTGGACACATATGGACAGCACTGTATGAAGAAGAACGAGTTTATTGTCACCTAAAAGCATTAAATTCTCTCTACAAAGATTTGTGTGTGCGTGACAGAGAAAGTTAGAGTCATGCCCAACATGACAGACAACTTAAAAAGGTCCAAATTAATATTTACTCTCTGAGTGAATAAACTCTCATCTTTGCTTAAACTTAATACCTAAAGAGCTAGCACTATCAGCAGACAGAAGGATATAGCAACTAGAGGTTTCTAGAACGATGTCCATTGAGCAGCCTAGAGACTCCATTGCTGAATTCTCAGTCAGCTCAGACCTTTGCAAAACTGCATGAGCACCATTATGGGAATAAAGATGCCAGAAGTAGAGGTGGATTGCATGAATTTGCTGGGTCAGCTGTAACTGGGATTTTAAAGATCTGAGTTAAACTAATGAATTTTCTTGGAGGGAGAATAGAGTTAATTGATAGGGTTTAAATTGACATAAAAATGAGTCATTTCTGGGTGTAGCCAAAGAGCCTCTCTAGCAATGGAATGCTGCCATTGATTGTTTCCCTTCTTAAATGCCTGCTTTGAGCAGAGTGTATTCCAAATAAACTTTCAGGATCTCAGGGAACGAAAAATTAAACAAATAAAATCCAAGACTAGTAAAGTATAAAAAAAATTAAGATCACTTAAGTAGGGGCAACTCAGCACTAATGATAGTCAGGAGAATGCACATATTTGTATTAGCTGCTAAAGTGAAACTGCTTTAAACAATTACCAGTATTTGCTTGCATGAAGCATTAATAGTAATATCCAAAATAGTCTGTTACACAATTTCTCATAAAGCTTCTTAGCTGCCATCCAAGACTGAAAGCTCAAAATATTTATTTCTCAAGGAGCAAAGTAGTGTTTCTGCATTTCAAGATCTACAAAAAGGGCAGTTCCCCTTGATTTAGAAAGACCTGACAACATTCAGCTTTATGTAATGCTGCCTCTTTGCTGTCAATTTTGAGGCTACTGCCTTACTGAAATCCCCAATGTAAAACCTCTGCCATTAGAAGACTGTATGGAAATAGTGCTTCCCAATCACTTTTTTCATACAATCTAAAAACGTAATTGTGATTCAGAAATAAATAAAAGAATCACAGAATTACCTTGGTTGGAAAAAACTTTGAAGATTATCATAGAGTTCAACAATTAACCTAACACTGATGAGTCCTTAACTAAACCCCTTTTGAAAGATCCGATGGGAAAATCCTCATCAATAAAGGATGGAAACCTCTTGTCTGTCATCAAAGAGAATCTGATCAAGTTAGTAATTGGAAATTCTTGAATCTCAGACTTTTTTCTTAATTAAAATTAATTGCAACTTTATTACCTTACAAATGCCATTTCTCTACAGCTTCGGGAGCAGTGAAGAGAGTTTCAATATATGAAATTTTCAGTCCAGTGGTTGAACACTGTTTAGCTACATGTAACTTGACTAGCCAGCTGGAACCTTAATTTTCAAGCTTCAGATACCAGCAGCCTAATACCAGCTATCTAACTGCTTTTGCAAGCCCAAGTTAACTCTTTTGCTCTCCTCCACTTTTGCAGACTATTTGTCTCTCAAGCCTAAAGCAAAGTCCAAAGAAATCCAGCTTAAACAACCCACATTACTTGTTCAACTGTGAATGTTTTGCTTCACAGTCACACTGAAGTCTCATAGACGTTCCAATCATACCAATACTTTTTAATTTAAATAAGTCTATTAAAAGAGGTGGCACGCAGAGCTTGGAAAGCCTATCAAGAAACCTAGGTGGCACCAATGGTGCATATTTAAGCTATTAAACTTGTTTGTCAGGAAACAAGCAATTTTAATTGCAATTAAATCAGCAATACAAATTTCACACTGAGTGAGAAAAGCAGTTTTACAATTAAAACTAGGTTAAAGGAATACAACAATTATGGAACACTGAAATAGGGAGGCTTAGGAAGGCTGAGAATTTTACACTGGGATCAGAATTACTTCTCCTACAGTTTTACTACGGTTCCAGTTCTCTGGAAATATTGCTCTAATATAAAGTAGCTTCTTGTCAAATCATAGTCTCAAGCCCAATCTTGAGGCATCATAATCTGAACATTTATATTTTTACGTAGAAACCACAGAAGCAGTGAGGTTTGGGAAGAATTTGACTTAGAAATTAATTCAAAGCATTTTATCTACTCTGTCTCCTCATAATTTTCTCAAGAGCAATGAACTTCACTGACATGAGCAGGGTTAACTTAATCTGCCCTTAGGAAATACTGTTTCAAAGTAAAATATTTAGCTTTGGCTGCTGTTAAGTAAGAGGTTAATGCCAATGCATAATTTTAATAGAGAACATCTCTTAATATTTAAATTATTATAGTCACAGAAACAGAAAATTTTAAAAGCTAATGTGATTTTCATGGCTCTCCTGAAGACACTTTAAAAGGCACTTGGTTTACTGGGAGAGAGGAACACGCTATAAAAACATCTCTTTAAAATATCTTGGAGGAGGCTTGAAAACGTATTTCACACTCACACTTGCTAACGTGTTAATGTTCATCAAGTGTTTCTTTGCCCAAAAGCCCTTCATCTGCAATGGTTCTCAGACACAAAACCCCAACTTTAAATTAAGGCTGTAAAACCTTAAAAACCTTAAAAATAAAGAGCAGGAAGGAATTACATGTGTGCCTGATTATTAATTATTTTATTCTCAAATTATATAATTCCATAGCTGTTAAGTTTTGTGAAGTTAAGTATAGACTAGCAGAGGAAGATAAAAGTCACGGTGCTTTCATGCATTTTGATGGCTGTTTCTGAGCATGGTATCACAAATGAAAGCATTGCAGAATATAAGACTGTGGAAGTTCATGCATCATTTGCCAGCAGAGCTCACGTGTGCAGAGCTCACACTGCCACCTTCATGATCCCAAGCTGTCTCTTATGAAATGCAAAATGAGTTACACTTGACTGTAACAGAGCAAAGGCACATAGATAAAAACCCCCTTTGTGCCTCCACAAATAGTCTAGAATACACTTATGTTTAAACTTCATTATCTCAGTTTTAACTGATTCTCAGCTGGATTCCCTTATTCTATCCCTTCATATCGCTGTTGTGCATCAGCAGTAGTGAAGATTGAGGCAATTTTTTTGGATGCTGTTGATCAGCTTATCAGCTATTGCAGTGACAGCTAGGCAAGTAAGGCAGGGAATGTAACAAATCAGCAAAATAGAGTAAAAGGGGAGGAGCAGACCCAATTAGTACAGCTCATCAGGTCCTTCTGAATCTCCTTGTGACACCTTGGCTCTAGGGGCTCTGAGAGTGAAACTACTAATTCTGATTTAAAAGATATTACATATCTACAGGATGGCAGATAGTGTTGAGTCGAAGTTGTGGAAGAACAGCATGAAATGCATGATTCCAGGAAAAGCCACCAAAACAGAACAGAATAACAGTCTCATCTGAATAGGGTGGTAATATAAATATCTCATGTCATCTGTGACTTTATAAACATATATGTCTATGTCTCTACTAAATGAGAAACTGAACAAACAAAAAAAGAAGAGGGTATTTGGAATGATAAACTGGAACAGTCTCTCTGGCACAGTATTTTGGGCAATAAGCCCACAGCCAACTCTGTCCTCTCCAAATTCCCCAAACTGAAGATGCAGTCAGACCACAGACCTGAGTTCAATCGGGTGCACAGGAAGGCTGGATTGCTGCTCAGCAGCCTGTGCCTGGCTCAAGAGCAGCCCTGGCTGGCAGGACCATCAATTACAAGAATTTTCAAGAAAGCACCATCAGCCCTTCATGAAAGGAGACATCCTGAGAGAATTCAGCAAATTCTGCCACAAGCCTTTGATGAGTATGTAGAAGATGCTTGTCATCAGGCCAAGTACAGGCACAGCCACAACTGTACATGAGCCTCCTGCCAAATTTTTAGTCTCTGTTTCAAAACACTAGGTATCCTCAATTAAATAGCTGCAGTAAATGAAGTAGCACCACAGCATATTTCACCCTACCTTATTTTAGCAATACGATTGAATAATTTATATTAAGCTGAAAATTTAAGTTGTTGATGCCCAACAGAAGCTGTCAGCCTGTTTACTCAAAATCCACAATGCAACTAAAACCATCGTCTTGAGAGCTCCAACTACTAGGAAATTCTACTAGATTTCTTTGTAAATATTTTCTTCTAAGAAGCAGAGCAGGAAAATAACTTGCTCAGAAACAACTATACATATGGTAGGTGACAGAAAGAATTTGTATTTTGTCAAAGCTGATCCTTCAGCCTCAGCAAAGAGCATTAGTACATTCAGCAAGTAAGACACCATGGTACAGGATCCCAGGCTGGACTAGTTCAGTCTATAATCTCTCAGCAACAAATAATGTCAAGAAGCTGCTTTAAACTGATTTATTTTTCATGTGGTTTTGAAAAGCTTAATCACAAAACAATCTTTAGTAATGTCCCATATTAATGATTCCCTTTTTCTTAGTGAAGAGGTGTAATGTTCTGGCAAATAGCCCTGTTTAAGCACATGACTGACACAGCAGCCCCAGCACTAACCTGCTAGAGGAGAAGAGAAGAAGCTTTGACTGGTGTTGATTGAGCTAAGCCAAAATTAATTAGATTCATAACAGAAATGCCTGTGATGGGTTCAAACATATGTAAAGTGATATTCCCACTGTGGCTGACAGAAGTAAAGCTGGACCTTTCCTTTTTTTTTTTTTTTTTTAGGCACACCACAATATCCTGGAAGTGTATGGGAACAGTGTGTATTCTCATTTTTCTAGGACATTTCATAATTTTCTCTCTCTCCTGCTGCTACTGGGTAGAGAGTGGGACTAATCTGGCAAGAATGGGAAACAAAGGATAAAGTAGGCTTGCCTACTTTTTATCTTCTAGTCAAGTAAATAAGTTAGCAAGAGTGATCATGGTTTAGCATGTGCTTTCCCTGAAATCCAAGGGGTTTATTCTTTATAACTTTTGACACAGCAAATAAAGCAGCACCATAAAAACAAGGCATCTGTAGCTACTGAATTGCTCACTGTGTGCTCTAAGCTTCCAATAGCTGAGATGGATGGACTTACTACTTTTCACAAAACAGATTAATAATAAAGTTTATGGCCAAGTTTTAAGAGGTGGAATGGCACAAGGGAATCTCTTCACTGATCACTGTAAAACCAACATATGGAAACTATCTCCTGACAATATAAGACAGAAAAAATACATATTCATAGAATAACAGAACAAAGCACTCTAGTAGTTGTATCAACTTGGTAATGGAAATTAGCTTAGCAACTGCTTATTTTTATAGAGAGGTGTGGTTTAAGTTTTAATTGTTACGAGCTGGTTCTTTCAATAAGGACTTTAATTGAATGTCATTTATGTAAGTTTATATGCATACAGAGATGGATGTATACAAAAGGGTGAAATTAAGAAATATCTGATCACTTTTTGATTTCAAATCAGAACATGAATGAGAACTAGGACAGAGAAGAAAAAGGAACCCAAATATTTCCACTGTGAATGTTGGGTGTCCCTCCAATTTAGCAGTCAGTCCAAATGACCAAGCTGAATGAGTGGGCTTAGGGATGGATCTCATGCAACTTGCCTACAAATCTGATAGCAGACTGGTTCTTAGAGTCAGTGTGATTCAGCCTTTTGTAGATCAACATTCTGAAGCTGTTTTGTATATTCCTTAGTGTAACTGAAAGGAATTGAATTACCAAAAGCACAGTGTCACTGAACACTCAAGTTTAGAAGCCAGACTTGCTAGACATCAGAGAAGATCAAGATATTTCCTTAGCTTTCTAGGGCCAAGGATCATATCTAGTCTTTTGCAGACTTAAAAAAAAAACCAATCAGTTTTTCTGTGCCTTAGGACACTGTCTGTAGAATGCAAAAAACAGAGTAATAAGGAATACATTTAAAGACTGAAGTGTTCAGATTATTAGTCTATTTGAACAGACCTTTAGAAAACTTATATACTGTATTACCTAGTGCAGCAGGAGAATGAATGGGGGTGGCAAGGTATTTTTAGTTGACTTTAGGCACAGTTTAGTGGTAAAGTTTAAAATCCGCTTAATCATAGAGTTGGAGAACTCTCCTACCTTCCATGTTTATGTTGTATTATCCATATTTCTTGAAGTGCAGTCCTTTGTAATATCAAGACTGTATTGAATAGCTAGAGACTTAAAAAGGCAACAAAACAATCTCAGAACATCATTTGTTTTGCACAAGTAATTTGTTCAGCATCTTCTTAATACACTGAAAGCTCTTGCCAGCAACATAACACTCTGCCTTTTGGAGACCACATGATACTGCAAAAATGCTGGGATAAAATCCTAAGAGTTATCATAAATAAAGCACTTGTCATATTATCCACAAATGCAGAGGTCTTTCTTCTTTGTTATGCTTCAGTAATGGGCATAATGGTTTTATTTGCATAAAACATAGATCCTGTTACACTGTAGCTGCTTCTTAAACTCTTAAAATTAAGATAGCTTCCTGAACTATCATGTTTGGGGCTGTTTAAAAAAACCCCACACAAACATTTGTTATGTTTTTATGAAGTGAATTATTTGCATAATGCATTTAGACTGGGAACAAAAAAATATTTAGAGTAAAAAGACATTTCTGCCTGCAGAACTGAAATCATTAGAGTGTCTAAACAAGGAAAGATGCATTTCTGCTGCTGCCTAATAGATACCATTGACAGGCCCTACTGATACCAGGGTTCCCTAAAGGATGGAGAATGTAAAATGAGTCACTTTCATAAGGTTATGCTCAAGAAAGTGATTGTTGGGGAAAATTTTTTTTTTTTTTTCCTGAGGGAGGTGGGAGATTTTCATGTGATCTTATTACCAGGAAAAGAACCAAAAATTATTCTTTGCTTAAATTAATCTACTCACTGAGCACTCCAGCTAGGCAGCACTGTGGAATCCAGCTGAGCAATAACAGGAGCTGAAAGCTGTTACATTATCCTCTCTGTAAAGCCTACATTATTACACTTCAAGAATATAGGAAGTATGTTATTTACTGTCATACACCCAAGCATACGTTATGTTTGCATTGCAAAAAAGAATTGGTGGCTACATATCATACTTCAACTTGAGGTACTTTGAGAAGTTCCCCCTTATCTTGTGTCAAGAGTACATCTGATACAGTAAGTGGTCTATGAAATTGCTGTAATTTTAAACACTTGTATGTTTGCAGAAGTTTTTTCCACCTGTACAACCTTCTTAGACTTTCATAGAATAGTTGAAAAATATAATTAACTGTTAATTTTGAATTGTGTAACTGCTCATCTTATAGAATAATCCTTCACAGAGCAAGGAAATATCTAATAAGAGTCTCCTGATGACAACTTCTGCACAGCTGCCATCCCAGATTAATGGATCAGCTAAGTGACCAAAGATTTCTCATTCCCTTGCAATTCACTGCTGCAAAAAACCATCAGAACCCCTGAAATCTCGTGGAACTTCAAAATGTTAGGTTTCAGTGTTGCATTCTGGTAGGGGTAAAGTGGAAAAAGAAGAAAACATACTGATGGGTGTGCAGACCACAGGGGTCATAGCAGGAATCTAATAATTCCTGTTCTGCATAGCACAGAATGTTCTGTTGTCCTCCCCAGCTTGCTCAGCAAAGTGTTTGTCCTTAATCATACTATTTTTTTCATGTTAATAAAAATTCATAGGAAGCAGGTGATACACCATGCCATTTATATCATACTTTTGACTTTCATGGGCATTTATTGTTGACTGTCAAGGGCAGAGCTAAGACTACATCTGCTCTGTAAAAGTACTGAACCAGACCCAAAATACAGCTCAGCAGCGGCAGAGATGCAAGGACACCACAGCTTTGACTAGAGGTAACAGAATAAAAGGCTGTATTTCAAAGCCAGTGCATTTTACTGATTGGTCTTAAAATCTCAAGGCTCTTTCAGAGTCTGTGTGAAGTTATTTCAACAAGCTCAGGGCTCTTTTCCAA
The DNA here is from genome assembly GCF_003957555.1 of Calypte anna. Classification (NCBI taxonomy): domain Eukaryota; kingdom Metazoa; phylum Chordata; class Aves; order Apodiformes; family Trochilidae; genus Calypte; species Calypte anna. The sequence continues at coordinate 6,681,204 of NC_044252.1, read as the reverse complement.
GCAAGATAACTAAATAACTAAAAGGCTAAAAACTGCTATCTCAGTAGGCACTGACATCTTGTCAAAAGCTTTGACCAGTCAGAACAGGAACAGAAAATTAATTGTGTTCTCACCCTTGCAGACAGATTATCACAGGGTGAGGGAGGGACTGGCCTAAAGCAGTGTTTCTTCTGTGAGTGGATTGAGGGTCAGTGTCACTATGAAGGCTGAGATGGCAGGGATACACATGACAAAACCAGAGGAAAGCAGTCAGAATGTTTTTTCTCCTCACAATCATGATAGGCCAGCTTGCTGGCTTGCTTGTATCTTGTTAGAAAAAAGTCAAAGTATAATTCTACTGGGTGAGGTATGGGGAGCAGTGTGGGAGAGGTGTACCCCACTTTCTCTATAAGCATCTGCATTCATTATAGGCTTTCCCACCAGGAATTCAGTGAACATCATTACCTCGTGCAACTGTGGCAGCACCTTCTGCATCATGATAAAAATAAACCAGAAAACTTATCCATGAGCATCCATGCTCATTGTTAGCTCCTTCAGCTGCCCTCCCTTTCCCTCCACCTTCCTCTTTAGTTGGATTAAATAGTGGCAAATCTGCAGTTTAATGTCCAGTCCTCTTTTCATACATTGCAAAACCCTAGGGATGGAATATTCTGTCAGCCTTCACACCTTCATTAAATACAAAGTAATTTCCTTCATCATTTTGAGAAAAAGGATGAAGTTTTATCAAAACTCACTCCAACACATGCCCTTCTAAATATTTCCTGGGTTAGCCTTGAGTTTCATTATGTCTGTCAGGTTTCTATTATGTCTGCAAGGGACTGAGGGATTTTTTTTTTTTCAGTTTGGTAATATTGTTTTCTCTCATTCGAGCAGGGGTCCTAATATATGTTTAATCCTGAAGTCCAGTTCTTCAGCCTACTAGACTAGATTTATGTCTAGTCTACTGGAAAATGGAAGTAAGAACTATGGGATCCCAAATATTCTTTTACTGCATAGTCTCTTATAATTTTATGGTGAGACCTCTGGCAGATCAAAGAATTTTCTTCATAAAGCACAAGGTGAGACTGAGCACTCTGATTTCCTCATTCCCTCAAGTTACATCCAAGTTTCTTCTATCTTAGCTCAATGACCGGACAAGCTGGACATGAGTCTTCCTTGAGTAACAGCTGCTAATACTGGGATAAGAAAATAAAAACCTGAATCATTACTGCCCAAGACTGTGTTCAAGCTAGTGCATAATCAGGCACATGTTCAGATTGGAAACAGCAACACACAGCAGGGAACAACTTCTTAAAATGCCTTTCAGCTGTTATGATAGCAAATGCTTCTCATCTATAACAAACAGGGGCAGCCAAACCAACTGGTGACAGCTACAAAACTTCTCATGAAGGATGCTAAACACCAAAAGCTTAACACAGGAAAGAATAAGCCTCCCTGGATGCAGAAGGCTAAGAATGGAATATAGTGGCAGTCTGGTGATAGGAAGTGTCCAGCTACATTAGCAGCAAACAGATAGTGCTGTACCACAGGAGGCACTGAAATGGCAGCCTGCCCTCCCCTTCAGCTGTCTGGAGCTTCTTCTCCAGGCTAACTTCTGAGCTTTCTGATTTCACATTGAAGTCAGTCTGGTCAAAACCCTTTCTTGCAAATGGTGCAAGATAGCAATTCCTTTTTTCATCACGTTTCAAAATACAACTGGTCATGCTGAAAACCAACACTGTGTCAATCAATCACAGACCTTTCATAAAAGGGTAAGAATTACCTGCCAGCAAGAGGCCTGAATAAATTTCTAGCTGAATATTATTGCATCTTACCTGGGCATCCAGAAAACTACAGAAATAAATTTCCGTTCCTCCCATACAAAAGTAGAAGCTTTATGACCCTTAAAAAGCTTTAAAAGAAAAAGCTTTTCCTTCATTGGTACCCAAATCTTCAAATAAATCTACAGAACCCAGAGCCAGCTGCTCTGAATGGACTTTCCAATGCCAGATTTATCTAACCTGTAAGGCTCAAAGTACTGCAAAGCACAGTTAGCTGTGGCCAATATGCAGAAGAAAATTATGCTTGTTTCAGCATGGGAAAATCCTGGAAATAGGAAGGCATCCAAATGGTAGAAGTAATGCTTTCGAGCCTAAGCAAGCACAGAAAAGCACCTTGGATAATTTAAATCAAATGTATTTAAGGATAAAACAAAAGCCCAAGTCTCACAGTGCTCAGAGATTTGTTTGTCAGGTCCAGGTATCAGTGAAAAAAGGTCAAGTTAAAAACCCCTTCCAGCTGTCCCCTCTTGTGTGCCAGCTGACCATTTAAATGAGGAAGGACACAGAAAGCTCATGGTAATGGTTTTAGGCACTTTCTAATGAAGAGGGAAGGGAACATTTTTGCTGTGAACAAGATAAGCATGAAGACAAGATGCTGCATGAAATAAAGCAAAACACTTATGTTAGAAATCTCCATTTTAGTTTGCAAAAAGCTTTCCCCTATGAAGGGCTGTCTCAAGATCTGATCTCTTGTTTAGGGTATTGTGTTATTGCCATGCAAGAGACAAGAATAACCACCCTACGTTGTGATAACCACATTGTCTATGGTTATTATTTTTAATCAATAACCTCCAACATCCACAGTGAGGTCCTGTCTGCCATTGTTGAGATTTTGCTTTACCTTTGTAGGCCTAAGCAAAAATAATCATAATCCTTTAATTTAGGCTTAGAAATCTTGCTTTCCTTTTCCAAAATGGAAAAGTACTGAATTCCCTTCCCTCCACTGAATCTGAAACCCTTGTCACAGCTAAGTGAATATTTAATATTCTGTCCTGCAGGGTAGTGTACATTAATCTCAAAATGGTAGCACAGACAGAAAGTGTTATGTGTTCCAAAATCTGTGGTTTTGACTGAACTGATGCCATTAAAACTATGGGTCACCATTCAGCAGTATCATGCAAGTCACTCATCCAGGAAGGAACATCCAGGTGGAGCAGCAGATCAAGCCTGATTTCCACTCTGTGTGCTCCTACAATAGATTGATGAATGTTTTTAACATGCTAAAATAACCAATCAAATAATCCAAATCAAAAGAATTAGCCTTTAAAATCTCTGGTCAGATCCATATTAGGACAAGAATAAGATTGCAAATATAGCAGAGCAAAACCAGGTCTCCAGGCTATTGTCACTGCACTTTTCAGATAGATGATGTTGCACAGCATCTGGGGATTCTGGGCTGCATTATTTTTCAGACCAGCAAAGGAACCTTCTGAATCTTTTTTCTTACACCTGTTTCATATAAGGGCCTGTTCTCACCTGCTGCAGCTCCTTCTACCTTGTGTGTCTCTAAAGCTGGTCCTCAATCCTCACTAAGGATACAATTCCCTATAAATTAGGATGCCAGGTAAACACCTACATGCATGTAATACTTCAGTAAATCACAAGGTTTTGTTATGGTGTTGTTATACAAATGAAAACATAAACAGACCTTTTAAAAACAACCCCCCCTGCTCTTTAAACCTTAGATTTTAGGTGATTCTTCTTCCTTGCTCACTAAGCCCATCTGCTTATATACAAACCTCTTTTCTTCCCCTATTTAAGAGATCCTCTGTTCCTGCTGCAATGATTTCCATGGCAACTAATTTCCATGTCACAAATAGAAGGCGATGCAGGTTCGAAGTGAAAATAAGAAGCAGAATGAGAGAAACTTGTAAGAAGCTAGAATTGTATACCCACACACCAGCAAAGCCAGGGAAAAAAAGATAGAAATAAATCTTGCTGATTTAAAGCAAGTATTTGTTATATCAGAAATTAAGTTTGCTGCAATATACAGGATAGGTTTTTGTCAGTTAAAGTTTGCTGGCAGTGGCATCACTATAAGGTTAGATGTAAACTTGGTGATGCCTAAATCTGAAACATTTGGGCACAAATGGGGTAGCAAGGAGAGCAGCTTTCATACAGGGGTTTTGGAAGTGACTGTGGTCCAGCGGAGATCTGATCATCACCATCTGGTCAGTCCTGCTGCCATCAGTAGACAAGGAGGTGATGGTGCTTCTCACAATACCTTAGAAAACATCTACTCCCTTTCACTGGCCACCAAAAAAAGCATCCAGAAGAAAAATGTTCCTTGTCAAACCCTGGATGCCTAGAAGTAAACCACACTGTAGTAACAGCAGCCTCATTTCTAAAGAAAAACTATTTTCTTAATGAGTTGCACTTGAACAGACTTGGTATAGGACACCAATTGTGGAGCTGTTCCTACTGCAGATTTATTAGTTCTGATAAAATCTCTCCCCCAAACGCAGCAATACTGAAGAAAACAGAATGACCAACCCAAAAGTCCCTGGACATAAGTCAAAAACTTGACCAAAGTGCCTGAGCAACCTGCTCTAAGCAGAAGATTGGACTGAAACCCTCTGGAGGTCTCTTCTAGACACACAGTTTTGTGGTTTAGGAATTTCAGTGTATTGGTGTCTCAGTGAGCACAGATCCTGTCTGCACACTGAGATGCATGGGCACAATGTAAAATAAAGAGCTGAAACTCATTCCCAGAGTGCTACATCAGTGCATCAACTGTAAAATGGGTTAAGTAGCAACTTCTGTTCTAGAAATGATGAACAGTTCTGTTACACGATATATTTTGGCATTTCCCAACCTTAAGAAAATAACTTTTTTTTTCCCCTAGGGAGAAGGCCAGGAAGCTGCACATGACCACATCTTCAGGGTAATTCCATATTCCTGGGAAATTCATCATGTTCAGATATTTGTGTCCTCTGTTCCACAATGAGAATGAGTTTATCAGCAAACCTTAAACTGGTAGCTGGAACAAAATAATATTTTGCTGTTGACCTCAAGGATTGCTGATGCAGCAAACAGGGGTATATATTTGATGGAAGAACCAGGATTTTCAAATTTAAAGATTTACTGCAGATCAAAAATAACAGTCATGCAGAATTTTAATGGTCTGTGAGAAAGATGTCTGCATTTCTTTCCTGTGCAATAGGCAGCTCAAATGACTTCCCAGTGGCTTAACATGTTTAAGTCACTCTTACTGCATTAAGCTGACATATTTAATTATCAATGGAACTCTCTTCTGACATACAGCCTAATTAGACACTTGTGGGCCTCTTACCATAAGATTGTTATTTAAAATCATAGAATCATTTGGGAAACAGCTTAGGGAGATAAGAGATTATGGATGACCAGGATATATGTGAGAGAGAACTAAATCCTGAATTAGTCATATAAACCTAATACCTAAGATTCAACACCTCCTAAACTTATTATGGGATCAGTATTGACCACTAACTAGAAGAGTCAATCTTAAAATAATATTAGAGATACAGGGGGAGGAAAGTTGGAAAGTACAAGCTATTCCAATAGTCTTTCTACACATCACTGATTGCTCACAGAATGCAGAGATTGTTATCTGGAAGCTCAGGCTTTTTTGTGCTAAATCTGCACATTTCCTCAATGTGATAATGTGCCAAGATGAAAAATGCTAACCTTGTAAAAAAAAAAAAAAAGGAAGAAATGATCAGGAAGGCTGAATGCTTCCAGACAGGCAAGGTCTGAGAGGTCCACCTCATCAGCTTCTATGGAGTTCATGATAGCATACAGTCCCTGAAAGGGACTCTTAAAAATAAACCCAAAACCCCTGCAAAAATCCAATTCAAATAATCCCCTAAAACAAACACACACACAAAAAACACCAAACCCACAAAAAACCCAAAAAACAACCAAAAACCACAGACCAACCAACCAAACCAATTGCCTCAATTCACTGAGATAAGATAATCTCATACAAGTATAAATGTCAGGAGCAGGCATAATGATCCATACCTGAATCTGGCATTTAATTTCTTGGGAAGTCAAGGTGAATTCTGTCATAAGGGCTATGGCTTGGCCATTCAGTCACAGTAGCTGCAAGACTGCAATATGCTCCAAGCCAGACAAATTGCCTCAAATGTCACTACCAAAAAGTTTTTTCTGCTAATATGTCTTCTTTGTGAACCTGTTACAGAAAAAAGTGGCTACATTTTGAAGACATTAAGACACAGCATTTGACTGAGCACATCACCTAAGTGAAACCATTTAACTCTAAATTTAACAGCTCTCTTAAATGCACAAAGACAAATCTAATAAAAGGCTGAATAAAGGTTAATTGACATTCAGTGAGGGGAGGTTTTGGCAACTCATATTTGACAAAATGCCTAGAGGAAGTGATTATCTTCACATTTTGTCTCCAGCAAAAGAGCCCAATTTTCATTGTGGCACACAGAAGAGCTTGTGGCACAAAATAAAGCAGTGTAAACTAATAGACATCACACATCTATTTAAAGCATAACTATGTGTAAACTTTGGAGTAAAGAAAGTGGCACATAGGAAGTGCAGGCACTGCACACCTTTAGATATAGTACCAATTATTGTCTAGGAAGAAAAACAAGTCTAGCAGCAAACTGATTCACTCAGTGCTGAGAAACTGGAAAGTCTTTTATCTCCAAATAGCTGTGACAAAAGCTCATTATGTGATGACAACCCTTATAAAGAAAATGAAAAAACTAAGTCTCAATCTTACTAGAGGAAGGCCAGATCACAAAAAGCATCAAAACACCATCTTAAAATGGCTCAGTCCCAAAGTCTGAGCAGAAATAAAATGGCAAAGCATTTAGAAGAACTACTCTTAAAATTTGTTTTGGTATCAAGATCATTGAACCTATGCATTTTTGTTAAAGTAATTAAAATAAAAAATATGTGCACCTTTAAAATATTTAAATTTGGGTTGTTGACATATTGTTGAATACTCCCAAAGCAAACAAGAAAGGAGGTTACTCTACAAAAAAAATCTGGCCTTCAGTATCACTTGAAAACCTAGTTGCTGAATTACTTATTTTTAAAATAAGTTAGGTGGTGTTTTGTTTGGTTTGTGCTTTTTTGTGGATTTTTCTGGTTTTGGTGCCATGGTTTTGTTGTGGGGTTTTTTTTGCATCAAGGGACAGTCACAAATCAAAAATTTTGTTTGCACTCAAATGCAATACCTAGAAATGGGTAACTGGTTTGTATTCACTGCAAAGGACTATGCTGTAGACCAAAATATTAGGTATATGTCAGTGTGCCACCACTGTAGTTTTATGGTGGAGCAAATTCACTTCAGAGGTAACTTTACTGATTCTCTTGTCATCACTGAAATTCTCATCCTGGACTATGTAATTTAGGTAAATAAAGACATAGTTATTATTAATTCCTATCTGACTGCTATGAAAAAAAATAGAATTAAATTCCAAGAATAACTTGAGTATTAACTCAGCGTTGAGTTTCAGGAGACCAAAAAAAAGTAGTTGTTGAAAGTGATTTCTCTAACATGTAAAACATGAACTTCTGCCACTGATCCCATCTTAGGAAAGTTTCAAAGCCTGGTTTTGACTGCCTGCCTGACTATACAGACCTTCCTTGGCTCACATACTCAAGAAACAAAAACTCATACTGAAAGTAAAATTCTAGGCACAATCTTGCTTTACTTTTCTGTTTATCCATCCTTCTTCACTTCACAAGGTTGTTCAAGTGTCTTCTCGTAACTGGAGTGAGGGGATGGCTGTATGAAAAGCAGAGTGAAAGGATGGACCCAAAATCATGTCTGATCATGTCCAAGAAACAGCAATAATTAATCTGGCTACTTGTACCTTGGCATCCTCTGCTTAACATATGTCAGTTTAAAGAAATACTTGCCAAAACTATGTGTTGTTTCACCCACTTGCTAAAAAAATAAAAAAGTTTAATATGTAACAAGCCTTCTCCTAGAAGAAGTATCAGGGATTCCTGAAAAATTATCTCATTAATTATCAATTAAAAGAATATCAAACCCAAATCCATTGATTTAAACCAGTCAGCATATTACAGTATCTAAATGCCATTTAGATTATTTCTTTCTTGCTAGCTATTAGAAAGATCAAATAAGAATTGTTGAAGAAGCCACGTTCAATTATTTTTCTGCTGACCATGCAACTCAAAACACCACTTTTCTGTCAGTCCCCTACAATGCAGAAAAGATGCAAATATTGCTTTGTTTCTTAAAAAAAAAAAAAATACCAAATTCTCTAGTTATTTTGAATTTTAGACAACCTGATTATGATGTGCCTGCCCCTCAGTAACAGATACAGTCCTTCTTCTACCTTCTCATCACATTGTCTAATTGGAAAGAAAAATTAACTGAAAGAATAGTGACCAAAGAACAAGTTCACAGTATCCTTTCCTTTCAGCACCTTCCTACTAAAAGAAAGCATCCTTCCTATTCTCTCTCACATGTACATATATACCCCCCCTGTAGGATATTTTAATACTCTAGAAGGTGGATGAGACCCTCCCCTCCCAGCTGGATGATGCTGATAACCTTCCATTTCACAGTACTTTTTATAGGGCTAAAGTCCACTTCAGGGTACCTGCTTTGGACATTCCTCCTTGGTTTTGAGACCAAATAATAACGTTGACCTTGTGTCTGCAGCTAGGTTTTGTGTTCTGCCTTTTTCAGCATAATTAGTAAATTTTTATACGGACGGTTTGTGCTAATCCTAAGTCTCTGCATTTTTTTGTTTCAGCTCACAGTGCAGAGAACTTCCATAGGTAGGAAGGAAGCATTCACTGAGTTATTCAGAGTGCAGACAGATGTGTTGGCCTCACTATAATTGCTCTTAGTCTCATATATTTTTTCTAATGACTATGACATTTAGAAAGATATGGGAAACAGTTTGTTTGGTGCACAGCCTCTAACTGCACATCAGTATTCTGCTGGTTGGGAGACCTTGGTTTAACTTCCAACACTGTTCACTTCCTTTAGGTCATCATAACCCATACACTGAAGCAAATGCACAAAAGCCCCAGAGTCATAACCACACTCTGCTTTTTCTTGTTGATGTGCCCATGACCCCAACAGCAGTGAAAATGACCTCTGATACAACACCTATTGTGTGCATTCCATGCTCTTAAAATAGCCTCTTGACCAGTCAATAAATCATACTTGACACTGAGGAGAAAGAAAATGTAGAGGAAACCCATAGAAATATCACACCTTCCTTTTTGGAGGCAGACAATGAGTGAGATTCAGTTTGATACTTTGACACAGGGCAACAAATATGCAAAACCAGGGTGGGCAAGAGAGCCAAGCAAAAGGTCAGATGTCCTTGGAAAGAAGGTGATGATGAAAAAGGGAAAAAAAACCCAAAAACAACCCCCAGGTGGGAGATGGCAGACAGCACAGTGCAGCCTAGTACATAGGGGATAATCCTAGGTACTAGTAGCTAGTACATAGGTAGGGGATAATCCTGGCACTGCATTTTAGGACCTGCTGTGGTAAATTTCAGCACAGCAAAATTAAGATTTTCTTATAAATATAACCTGCAAAGGAAATAAAAAACAGATTAAGACCACCACCAGTGGCCCTGAGCTGTTGTCCCATAAACCTCCCAACCTAAGGACAATCTCAAGCCCTGTCCTTTCATGAGAGAGACTGTTGTATCCTCAGTTCTGAATAAAGCAATGAAATGACTGAGATCTTACAATAGCAAATCTCCTAAATGAATGCATCACAGAATAATTATCATCTCAGGAGTCAGTAGACTCCTGAGAGTCCTCCATAAGTCTTATGGGACTTACAACACCTTCATATTGTCTGTCTAGAGAGCAACCTTTATCATTGATCTCTTGTTGACAGTTTCCCTAAAAGACTGCTACAAACAGGCAGTTTTAAACTATTTTATAGCTTGGTAACCCAACCACCTCCTGATGTGCAATGTCTTGAGATCTACAACTTGGCTGAGCATTGCTACTGGCACTGGATGAAAGGCAGCATCTCCGAGGAGGCAACTTTAAGGTTGCACAGAAACATGATGGAACAAATAGAAAAAACCCCAAGCTATCAAAAAGACATGAAGCTCACAAGAAGAATTAATGGTGTGAGCTTAAAAATGTTTTCTCAGAAAATACTAAAGCAAGGCTTGGAGACTTTCCAGAAAACTGGGGCATGATCTGTGAATGCAGATTACACTCAGACAATTGGAAGGGGGGGAAGAAAAGGAGAGGGGGACAAAATAAAACTCCTGTGGATAAACAGCTACAAACAAGCAAAACTGACTTTGGAAACCAGGTGTATTTCTGATTTCTTTTTAAATAGAAACTGAGTTTACAAGAAACCAATAGCTTCCACATCAAATTGACTGAGAATATAATACACAGATGTGCATGTGGCATTTATAGCTCCATGTATATTTACAATGCAACAAGATACCAAAGAATTCAGTTTAGGTGAAACAGCACTAAAAATACATACAAATAAGTATAAAAAGAAACCCAGACTTAAAACCATGTATCACTGTCAAGTTAGATAGGAAAAAACTCTCCTGAAATATGAAAAATATAAATACAATGTATTTTTGATATTTGCATATATTTATTTTCCTATATTTATCTTTACATTTATTTATAGGCTTATTACCATACTGCTTGCTCTACTATGCTGTCTTCTATATTGGGGTAGGTGCTCTCATATTCAGTGGTTAGGATAATTCATCTTCCTTAACATAAAGGCTAAAAATCCAATTCTTTAACTCTACAGACAATACATTATTAAAAACTCTTTAAAACATAAGCAAATCTTTATTATTGCAGACTAGCAAGCAGGGATATTTCTAGTAGAACCATCTCTTAGCCCTTCTATGCTGTAAGCTGACACAGAATCCTAATAACTTCTTCCTCCTGGAAGAAAATGCAACAGAAGACACCAAATCTTCTGCACAATTTTCCAAGTCATTCTCTAAATCTTACAATGGGGGAATCCATCTCAATTAGGTTTTACAGAATCTTTAGTGCAGTCATCCTGGAGACCTGGTTTCGGTGTGTTTTCTGCTTTAGTAGAATTTTTTGTTGGTTTGGGGCTTTTCTTTGGGGGAGGGGTTTTCAAAGGAGGGGGGGAGGGAGTGGGTGTAGTTGGTTTTGGGTCTTGGTTTCCCCTGCCCCACACCTCTCAAAGGATAATTTCTCCATGAGCCTGCTTACACATCAGTCAATATAAAGCAATTTAGGCTGGAATTACATTTGTATAGTAATTTGTATTAATGTGTTTTTCCTGGCAAGCAGGTGTACCTCTTTGTCACCAGATGCAGAGCATTTACCATCAACTTGGTAACTCCCTGCTGCCCTCAATGCATATCTTGAAAATGTATCTGGAAGATACAAGCAAATGAGAAGAATTTCCCAAATTAGAAGAGTTTTGCTGTACCTGATATTCAGGACTGAATTTGCAGCGCTACAGGCTGGGGACAGAGTGGCTGGAGAGCAGCCAGGCAGAAAGGGACCTGGGAGTCTGCATTGACAAGAAACTGAACATGAGCCAGCAGTGTGCCCAGGTGGCCAAGAAGGCCAATGGCATCCTGGCCTGTATCAAAAACAGCGTCACCAGCAGGTCCAGGGAGGTGATTCTTCCCCTGTACTCAGCACTGGTAAGGCCACACCTTGAGTACTGTGTCCAGTTCTGGGCCCCTCAGTTTAAGAAGGATGTAGAGGTCCTGGAACAGGTCCAAAGGAGGGCAACCAGGCTGGTGAAGGGACTTGAGCACAGACCCTATGAGGAGAGGCTGAGAGAGCTGGGGCTGTTCAGCCTGAAGAAGAGGAGGCTCAGGGGAGACCTCATTGCTGTCTACAACTACCTGAAAGGAGGCTGTAGCGAGGTGGGAACTGGACTCTTTTCACAGACGACCTTCAACAAGACAAGAGGACACAGTCTTAAGTTGTGCCAGGGGAGGTTTAGGTTAGATATTAGAAAGAATTTCTTCACGGAGAGGGTGATTAGGCTATGGAATGGACTGCCCGGTGAGGTGGTAGATTCTCCGTCCCTGGAGACATTTAAAAAAAGACTGGATGTGGCACTCAGTGCCATGGTCTAGCAACTGCTCCGGTGGGTCAAGGGTTGGACTTGATGATCTCTGAGGTCCCTTCCAACCCGGCTAATTCTATGATTCTATGATTCTATGACTGGTAGCCAGACTCCTGCAGCTCGTTAGAGAAGGCAAGATACAGTAAGACCTTGGATGTGAATTATGAATTTCTCCTCTAGCTTGCTAGACTGATATTTTGTTGCTCTCTGTCAGGTGTATTTTTGAGTGGTGAAGGAGCCAGCAGGCTGGTTTATCACTTTGTATGAAGACTGACCATCAGTCATAGAACCAACTAACATATCCACCCCAAAAACCATCCACCCTTCTGAAGGGGCATCAAATAATGACATCGACAGAGGGTTTATAAGTAAGGGAAGACAACGTTTTTAGGCACAGTACTGAATTTAATCTAGACTGTTGCACTAATATTTTTATGCTGAGTCCTTTATTAGAGAGTTTCAATGCCCTTAAGAAAACACGTCCCTGCTTACTATTGCCAAAACTCAGCCAGATGAGTTTCTAGGAGTTAAATATAATCCTAGCAGTAAGTACTGACCAACAGAATACCTGTTCACCCACATACCTTTAGATAGGTTTTATTCCTCACCACACCACTGTGATCCCTTTGATTTTTATTAAAGGATACTTGTTGCTTTGGAGATGACCCTCCACAATATATACTCCAACAGCAGCATTAGCTGCAAAACCCTAATTGAATAAATACCTGCCTTACTCTCTAATTCTCCAGATGTGTAAAACTTGCTTTGTGTTTCCTGTTCATCATTCAAGTTCCCTACATGCATTCTCAAAACTGAGTAACAAGCTATTTTACAACTTGCTTAAAAAACAGGGAATGTGACACACAAGTTCCCTGCAGAGCTGCATCCACCAGGTGTTCCAAGGCCACTGGAAGGAGAGAGGCAGCAGCCCAGCTATTTTAACCTACATTTCCACCTTGCTCCACAGTGTCCAGGCAGTAGGAACACTCTGCCACAGTGACTGCTGCTTCCCACGCACCGTAAGAGCTCACTCTCGTCCTAGGTTCCTAGACAAGATGATTATACCCAACATTTCACTGAATTATGGAAATATGGGGATATGGAGGGCTCCTGAGACAGGATGATAAGAAAAATAAACCTGTTTTTTAGCCACAGGTACAAATGAGCCTTTTCATAGAAAAGAGACAAGTGGCACAGAGATTGTGTATCAACCAGATGGGTGGGGAACAAGGAGAACTAGGGGAGAAAAGGACATGTGATGTCAAATAGCATTGCCACGCTGAAGTTCTTTCTCCTTTCTGACTTGCCTGTCTATTTTTAAATACATATTTTTCTTAGCTAGTAAGGTCATGGTACAGCTCACATAAAACCTGTATAACTTGCAAACAAGGACACAGCGCCTGCTGTTTCACATAAACTGAAGGTTAATTCGGACTGATGTGAAGCAATGTGACACTGCTAATACAGAGTTTGGGGATTTTAAAGAAATTTTCTTCTTAAATGCACATGCAAAAAGATCCCACAAGCACCTAAATTACAGTTATGGCACTTCCAGTAGAAAGGATTTTATAAAGAATGTCAAGATAACCTGCTTTTTCTTAAAACAATTAGCTTAAGTCTGCTGGAACTATAGATAGACACACTACCTTTTTAATGGAAAACAGGAAAAAATAGACTCAGGGGAAAAAAAACATGGGAGTATGACCTGAGCATAGCCAAAAAAAAGAGAGAGAGAATATTGCACAAGTTGTTTTTTTAATCAATCTCATAAATTCTTAAAATTTTTCTTTCAGCCAATAATAAAGCCAAAAAAAAGCTACTATCTCATGGATAGCAGAGAAAATGCACCAAACCAGAGCAGTTAAAGCAAGAAGCAGCAGAAACAGGAAGAACACAGGGCTGGTATCTGATTGTAAAGATGAAGGTGGATTGAGTTGTCTCTTTAACATGTTATGGCAGCCCAAAGCACCCAGCTGGCATGTGAATGCTTAGTACATGCTTGAGGACTTTGTGGCATCACATATTCCTTGGTTCAGACCTTTCTGACCCCAATTAGCAGCAGGATGCATGTAGTCTTCACCTGGGCAAGAGCTTTTAACTCTTCTTTCTCCAAAGAAAAGCAGTGTGCATAGATCAGATCCTTTTTGAACAGAACAAACAGGTAGGCAGCTTGTGGAGAAGCAGGGTACATTCTGCAAAACTGCACTGCTGCTCTGGATCAAAACATTGATACCAGCACAGCCTCTGCCTAAGCAATCACGAAGTCTTAACACACCTCAGAAGACCAGGAACTGCTGGAGCTCCGGATTCTGGCTCCTTTGGCAGCCTGCAACTGGAGTCCTTTGGGGATCCACCTTACTGCTGAAATTATGGCAGCTTGCCAAGATGAAAGCTACCACTTATATACACTCTTTACCCTATGTGAGCAACTGAGCACTTGAGAAAAGCCTGCTGAGTGACTTCCAAGGTAGAACTGCAAAGCAGAAACAACAGAAAGAAAGAGGACTTCAACAATCACTATTGACTTCCCCCTCCTGCACCCACAACTTCACAAGGGTCAAAGCCTTGCTTAATAGGGCTTGCTGTAACAAAGAAAATTACAATCAGACATAAAAGATTAGGGAACAAGCTTGTTTAAGGATCAATGGCTTGCATTTCTGATTTTGAAAGGAAAACATTTGGATGTAATTCAGTAATCCAAAGAGCAAAGACATATATGATAGTAAAGTAAGAGGGGGAAAAAAAAGGGATTTGAAGAAGAGATACGTTGTAAGTGTATTTCACTTGAATTCACTCTTTTTTCTTCTCATCTTACCACTGACAAATATTTGATGTAACGGGCAAAATGTATGCTTCACTGAGACAATTCATTTCTGATGCTTTTCCCTAACTAGCATTTGAATGATTCATAGAGATTTCAGATTTACAGTAACACTGAAGAGGACCCACTGGAAAATCTTACTCATTGTATTAATTGATCAGGTCAAAGTACTACAAGTTTTCCAGAGTGCTTCAGGGAGATAACTGGTAGGAAAAGCACTTTTTGGCCACTGGATTAGTACCTTTGGTGTTGAACCAGCTGTATCTTCATATTTCTGATGTCCTGCTGCAGAAGCCACCCTCAAAACAAAATTTGTGTACTGTTAAGCAACACAGTAATACACTTTTATAATTAATATGTTTCCCCAGAAATCCAGATTAGAATTCAACCACTCTATACTTCTGTCACCTTTGCTACCTTAAGTCAGTCTAGCGTAATAACAACATATGCATTTAAAGTGGTATCGGTCAAATCTCATCTCCCAGAAGTGGAAGAACTTGGTTCACTTCAGCCTGACCTCCAAACAAGGATACCATATCCTTACAGGGGACAGAGTACAGGCATTATGTAACCTCAGCTTGAAGCTTTCTCATCCACAGCTCTTTCACTGTAAAACAGAGTGAATCAAAATTCAAGAGCTGAGCTGAAAACATTTTTGAGGTCGTCTAAGCCATGGAAGCAGCTAAGACTGTTTCTACATTGTGAAGATGATGTCAGTGAATGAAGCAAACTTCTGATGCAGCCATGCTTAAGGCTCAAAGCCTGCTGTAGCAGCACAGGGCAAACAGAGCAAGACAAAAAAGCAGTCCTCATTCAGGAGGCCTCACAAGCTTTCCAGGCAGAAAGGGACCTGGGAGTCTGCATCGACAAGAAACTGAACATGAGCCAGCAGTGTGCCCAGGTGGCCAAGAAGGCCAATGGCATCCTGGGCTGTATCAAAAACAGCGTCACCAGCAGGTCCAGGGAGGTGATTCTTCCCCTGTACTCAGCGCTGGTTAGGCCACACGTCGAGTACTGTGTCCAGTTCTGGGCCCCTCAGTTTAAGAAGGATGTAGAGGTCCTGGAACAGGTCCAAAGGAGGGCAACCAGGCTGGTGAAGGGACTCGAGCACAGGCCCTATGAGGAGAGGCTGAGAGAGCTGGGGCTGTTCAGCCTGAAGAAGAGGAGGCTCAGGGGAGACCTCATCACTCTCTACAACTACCTGAAAGGAGGTTGGAGCCAGGGGGGGGTTGGTCTCTTTTCCCAGACAACTCTCAGCAAGACAAGAGGACACAGTCTTAAGTTGTGCCAGGGGAGGTTTAGGTTAGATATTAGAAAGAATTTCTTCACAGAGAGGGTGATTAGGCTATGGAATGGACTGCCCGGTGAGGTGGTAGATTCTCCGTCCCTGGAGACATTTAAAAAAAGACTGGATGTGGCACTCAGTGCCATGGTCTAGCAACTGCTCCGGTGGGTCAAGGGTTGGACTAGATGATCTCTGAGGTCCCTTCCAACCCGGCTAATTCTATGATTCTATGATTCTAACCTGCAAAAGGTGAAATTACCAGCCAACATATGCAGTCAATGCTGAAATCCAGATGAAAATTCAGTGCTCTCAGTCAGTGCCCAGTTTAGTCTCCCACTTTGTCAGACACACAAGACTGCTCCACCAGAATCTGTACAGTGGGGCTCTGATTCAACACAGAAGCCTCTGCTTTGAGGATAATTGCAGAATTGCTTTGTTTTGTCTTCCTATGTAAATCTGCCATATGGGCCTCGGCTACGGTAATGAAAGAAAAAGTTGAGTTTGATAATTCTTGGGTTTAGAAAGAGATTATGGTCTGGCAGCTGGCAAGTATGAAGCAGAAAAATTCAATCTAGCATGCTCAGCTGCACTGGGGAAGTAGGATGAGCCAAACCAGACTCTCTGCAGACAGAGAAGGAATTGCCAAGAGTGCTCAGGTACAGAATGTCACATAAGATTAAGAAAAAGGAACAGAAAAATTAAAGAGGCCTCTCCAAAAGGTAGAAGCGGGTTGAGACATGAAAAAAAAATGCAGTAATGGCTCATGTAAAGAAAATGTGGGGACATAAAAGAAGATTATCTTGGTAAGGAAATTATCTCTCTGTATGACTATGGATAGTCATTAGAAATTCATTAGAGTCTGAGAGAGAATACACTCTACAGCTTTACTGTCTGAGCAATCTAATTGCACATGCTGTACAGTGCTCACAGTGTAACTGGTTTTGAGTAGTGATATATAGGAGCTTCAGCCAGGTAGAGCTCCAGAAAGGAAGCAATACCTTCAGTCCTCAAAGTCCAGGATTTTATGAGGGAATACACAACAAATTAGCAAACTGTACAAAGAGGCCTGGTTTAAGAACATAAAATCAAGATGGAAAGACATACAAGATTTAGAATGGTGACCATGTTCACATTATAGTTTTAAACATATGTACATGATAATAAAAATATGTGTATATTTACATATTTTCATATGCTATATAAGTATAAATAATAAAGTATGGTTTTACATACACACACATATACATATATATACTAATTAAACTGTTGCTTTACTTTATTCTAGTCTCATACAGCTGTAATAGCCATGATGTAGAGTCAATCCTAAATTACAATACCATAAAATTAGACCCTTTTTCTGTAAATAAATAGTAAAGCCCTGCATTTACTTAAATTGGGACAGAGAAGACAGACAGAAAACAAAACTGCAGTGCCTCACAAAAGCAGATTGATTAACATGACATTCAATAACAGGAAATGGAAGTTCCTGACCCATCCCCAACCCAGTTGTCAAGTTATAATTAAAACCAAGAGACTTTCTATTGTGCAAAACATGTTACAGACAAAGTATCAACATTCATTTAAAATGAGTGCTTAGTGGCAAAATCCCTTTCTCAACAAATTAAAAATCTCTAAAAGAATCCAAGCAAAACTTTCAGGGTTTTTTGCCAAATCTTGTATGCTTCATTTCTCAACTGTTAAATGAGATTCTGTGTTCTACTCTCTGTTTTTACTATGGGCAGTAAGATACCAACCAGTGTCATTTGTGGTTTGGGCAGTAGATACATACTACTAGGCTTTCAGCCATCAAGACAGACAAAATAAAAGATACTACCAGACTTCAAGCCAATAATGAAATGATTGCTGCAACAGGAAATAATGAAGTACATCTGAAAAGGCTGCTATGACAACATTTGTGCTTCTGCTCAGGGACAATCAATCCTTAAACTTCCAAATTAATTCCTCCGCCCAGACACAGCTTGATAAAAATCTATAACATTTGCTTACTGGAAAGAAACTGAGCCATCAACTGGTATGAAGTTTCTACATTACTAATCTGACCTAACAACATGAAGTTGCTAATATATTTGTGCTGATATATATTCCCATCTTACCTATGCATGTCGATGCTGTGATGCTCCACCTGAAAATAGCACTATGACTGTTTAAGTATTGCTGTCTCCCCCAAAATCATGACCCTTTCCTGGAAAATATTTCCCTTATTAAGTAAGTTCATGGCTTCAGTTGTATGGGTTTTCCAAGCAAATATATTCCTAATGTTAAAGAGAAGGGTAGGTGTACAGAGACATGTATGTGAACATGCTAATAAACATTCAAACCCATACAGATATATACAAAGGCATATCATACATGCATACACAGAAATGCCAAAGATTTGGATAGATGCAAAAAAGACCCCTTTTAAAAATTAAAAAAAAAGCCTATTTTTTGTTCTCTTTAAAAGGGTATTACAATATGCACTCATGTATTTGAACTACTCTTGCTGACAGAATTTGATAGTATTTTCTTATTATCATACAGGTAATTCATCAAACATTTCATTTGATAGTGTACTTTGCTGACTGCTTCACTTCAAGAGTTATTAATAACAGCTGTTCGCCTATGATCCAAACTTTTATCTGCTTACCCAAGTGGAAAATGGAATTTTAGGCTATAGAAATTTAAGGCAGAAGGGTACTTTGGTCTCAAGCAACAACATAGTTATACAAAAAATCCATTGCATAGAATAGAAAAAAAATCAGTGCTTACCTGTGTTACAGATTCAGGGCTCAAGAGCTTTGGTGATATGCACAACTCAAGGTTAGTAATTTAAAAAGTAACCCTTTTTTTTTCCTGGGTTGCCCTGAATAAAAAAGCTGTACTTCAAGATGTCAGTAAATTTCTAGTCTCCTACATGAAGAGGTCATGTCATTGAAATAAAGACATTTTCTTCCCTGCTGGTCCTTTGGAAATGGTAAGATTGACTATTGCCCCCTGCTTAACACAAAGACAAGTGTATAACCCTTGCACTGAACTGAATACTGTTCCTAAATCTATCTCATACCTATGAAGCTACATCCATAAACCAAAACCTGAGTAATACACCTGTGAAATAAACCAAACGTGTCTCAACTATACAGAAATCTCACTGAGCTGACAATAGGAGCTGAAAACTTTCTGTGATGAAATTATCAGGAATTACTCTATCTCCTGCTCTTTGTGGGTAAGATTCAATTTGTTGGAACATAATCCATTAAATTTACAGGAGGAAAATGCTGGTTCATTAAACAGCTAAGGAGGTGAGAACAGTGAGTTAGAGCCTCTTTAAATCACATTTGTGTGCCTTCTAAATTGATCTACAGAAAATACTGTTGCCAAAGCAAAATAGCAATCACTATAAAGGAGAACAACAAACAAGAGGAAATTCTAAGACTTCCAACAACCATCCAGAAACTCAAGTAACTTTCTTCATCTCCTGTGTATTTGCCTGGGAAGGATCTCCACCTGGGGTTGAGTTTCAGTTGCCTTCCATACAAAAACAAACCTGATGGAAGAGAACATTCACTACTGAAGAGGCAGTGTGGAATTTACGGATTGATTTTCCCAAATGGATCTCTATTTATTCAACATAATGAAGAGGAGAGAAAACTCATACTTTATAATCTTTTTAAAACTCATATAAAGGCATTTCTGAAGTGAGCTTGCTCAACTAAATTTCTGAAGTTTAAGCTTTCTCATTACAGCAACTGTACTGTTTTGTGAGGGGCATTCAGGTACAAGCAGAAAGAATGCAAAATCAGTTCTGATGGTTCATCTGAAATGAGAGTCTCCAGTCAAGTTTCAGCACTACACATATATTCCCTGTTCTCTACTGTTTCCTGACAGGGATGATATTAAGTGGGAGGAATCACATTACTCAAAGGGTCTAATATGTAATATTACTTATTAGTTTCTAGAAGCATTAATAAACATTTCTCTGTAGATTTGTTTCATTCCACCCACCTGTCATCAGAAAACTGTGTTAGTGTGTTTGTGGCACTGTAAAGCATAGAGGAATCCAGTGACTTCGTTCACTTTCAGGAGAGTTGCCAAACACCTGTATTTTCTCTAGAAAAAAGTGGGAGCTACAGAAAAGGAGTGCAGTGGCTGTTTGAGTAATGCCAAGTGACAGTAAAACCCAATGAATAAGGTGCTCAGAGAATTTTCTCTATGCAGGTGGGTCAGCAGCCCTCCAACAGTTCTTGTCCTATTGCTTCTCCCCATTACTTACACATTTCTTCTTCCAGTTCTACAAATCATATTTGAGCCAGAAATCTAAATGAACATATTCGAGGGCCTTTCTACAAAGATGAAATTAAAAATGCTCCATCAAAATAAATTAAAAAGCCTCTAATCCTCACCACTAACCTCAGGTTAGTATATAAGCTTAGTTAAACACATGCAGTAATTTTCTTAATCAGCCAGCACTTCAGAAAGACAGATGCTTCTGTTTATGTTGGTCTATTATCAAATCCTTTGGTGTCTGAATAATTCTTATGCCTGTCCTGAATGTCCTGAAACTTCATTAACATAAATTTCTTCTCTATTATTCTGCCTTTCATGAGTAAGAGTATTTTTATTTGGTTGGTTAGCTTATCCTTCTTGGTATTGAGAATCATAGCATTTTGTGCATTTCCTGTATCTTTTATCCAACTGTAGTGGTAGAAAATTAGGAATAATTACACCATGTGTATGAGAATCAAAAGCTGTATAAGTACCAATTCTTCAGTCTTGAAACTCCCGTAGGAAACCCGTTGCTATACAGCTTTCTCATACAGGCTTTTATTCAAGAAATATTGCCTGTTAGGACTTTCTAGAGACTCATGTAAACTGAACATAAATCACAGACTGGTTCAGGTTAGAAGGAACCTCTGGAGATCATCTGGTACAACACCCTACTCAGTCAGGGCCACTTAAGGTGGCTGCACATGACCATGTTCAGGTGGCTTTTGAATATTTCCAAGCATGAAGACTTCACTACCTATCCAGGCAATCTGTGCCTTTTTCATCCTCACAGTAAAGTGTTTATTTCTTCTAATGTTCAGACAAAACCTCCTGTGTTTCAGTCTGTGCACACTGCCTCTGGTCCTGTCACTGGAAAAGCAATATACTTTATTATTTATACTTTATACTTATATAGTAAATGAAACTCAAAGCACTTTGGCTCCACCCTCTTTGCACCTTCCTTCAGGCATTTATTTACAGTGATGAGATTCCTTCTCTTCTCCAGACTCTCTCAGAATTTCTCACAGGAGAGATGCTCCAGTCTCTTAATAAGATCACCTTTGTTTTGCTCTGTCCAGTGTGTCCATATCTCCCTTGGACTGAGAAGCCCAGAACTGGACACAGCACTCCAGGTGTGACCTCACCAGTGCGGAGGGGAAGGATCACATCCCTTGACCTGCTGCATCCTTGAATTCATTAAAGGTAGATGGTTAGCAACTAAATGCTATAAGCCTTGACACACCTGTTTTATGGAGTGTTTTCTATCCTGTTCTAATACAACTGTGAAAAAACTCAAAAGCTTCATTAAGAAAGATTTTCCACATGTCCTCTTATTTCTTGTTTTATTTCACTCACTAAAAGTACAACCTTCAGCCACTCTGCTCAAGTATATCAGTAAATCAGGAGATGTGTGCAAGATTTAGCTGAGTCTAGATTTAAACAAAGTACTCAGGTCTTATTTCCATTTTGGACCCTAACAATCTTCACACTTTCTGTTTTAGCAAAAATCTCAGTGGGCCTCCAGCAATTTTTTTCCCCTTCCCTTCCTTTCCCCTTTCCCCGTAGTTATTTAAGAAATAGAATCACACAATCTCAGAATGTTTAGGATGGAAGATCCAAGATCATCCGGTCCAACCTTTGACTAACACCACAGTCAACTGCTAAACCATGTCCTTAAGACCAGGTCCAAACACCTTTTAAATGCCTCCAGGGATGGTGACCCCACCATTGTCCTGGGCCATTCTGGTGTCTGACAACCCTCTCAGTGAAAATTATTTTCTAGTATCCAACCTAAGCCTCCTCTGGCACCGTTTCCATCAATTTTCTCTGGTCTTATCACAGGTCACTAGGGAGCAGAGGCTTTTTCTCTCCTCGCTCCAACCTCCCTTGAGGTGGCTGAAGAGAGCTCCAAGGTCTCCTCTCAGCCTCCTCTTCTCCAGACCAAACACCCCCAGCTCCCTCAGCCACTCCTCACAGCACTTGTGCTCCAGGCCCTTCATGAGCTCTGATGCCCTTCTCTGGACACTCTCCAGCACTTCTCTGTCCCTCTTATAGTGAGGTGCCCAGAACTGAACACAGGACTCAAGGTGAAGCCTCACCAGAGCTGAGTACGGAGGGATGATCACCTCCCTGTTCCTGCTGGCCACAGTGTTTCAAATACAAGCCAGGATGCCATTGGCACTGAGGTCAAAGTGACAGGTCTGTAGTTCCCTAAAACATCCTTTTGGCCCTTCCTGTAGATGGGCGTTACATTTGCCAGTTTCCAATCTAATGGGATATCTATCCCCAGTTTCCCAGGACTGTTGATAAATCATGGAGAATGGCTTGGTGAGCACTTCTGCCAGCTTCTTTAGTACCCTTGGGTGAATACCATCTGATCCCATAGACTTGTGCACATCCATGTGGCACAATGGGGCACTGATCATTTCCTTCTGGACTATGGGGGTTCATTCTGCTCTCCATCTTGGTCTTCCAGTTCAGGGAGCTGTATCCTCAGGGAGCAATTGACATTGATGAAGACTGAGGCAAAATGAGGACTCAGAAGTTTGGCCTTTTCCACGTCCTCAGTCACAAGCTTCCCTCCCAGGTCAAGTAGAGGGGGGAGATTCTCCCTGGCTTTTCTTTTGCTATTTGCATATTTATAGAAACTCTTTCTGTTATCTTTAATGATACTGCCCAGATGTAATAGCATAGAATTCAAATGCATTCCTGGTTTTCTTTGAATCATGAGTACAGTTAATAAATACACAACATAGTGACTATGCTGCATATAAGATTACTAGATGCAAGGCTGTTATCAGCTTTCTCCAGCTAATATTTCTGAATTACTTCAAAACAATTACCAGAAAACAGCTTTCCTAACACTCTGAAGTCAAGCACTCCTTTCTACTAGTAGATTGACAAAACCCAAAACATTGGCTTTTGCTCATTACCTGTTAGCAATTTAATGTAATATCTAAAGAGCTTGGAAGTCTTTTAGCACTAATAGGCTTATGTCACAATTAACAGATAAAGCAGGAACTACTTATTACAGCTATTACTATCAGGTATGAACAGGTGGGTGTTCTGTGGCCAAAATTTAACTCAATCAACCCTGTTTTCCCTTTCTTCTTTCCATAAACTCTGGATACAACCATCATGCACATGCTTCAAAGATCCCACTGTATACAGTTGAATCCCACAAGGTAACAAATTACTCTTGAAATAAATAAGCTATGGTCTAATACATATGTTAAATATATTTGTTGTTGCCTATTTTTGAAGCTAATACAAACTTATGTGGCTATTAAGGACCATTATGTCTTGCTACATAACACATTTCTATATTCAGAATACAGAGTACATTCTAAAATAATTTTGTTTAATAGGTACAGTAAACATGTAAGGCACTTTTACGTGGCTCACCATCCTTCACTATTCACCACTGCCTAATACTGCCTTCTGTTTATCTCCAAGTACAGTACAGAAAACAAGAAAATTCCCCCCAGTTTTCAGCTTTAAAAACTAATTCAGATTAAAACATGACACTGACTCATAGAGGAATAAGCCAGGTGAAACTAACTACTCCAGCCAAACTTTGACAGATGTCTTCAATCAGCCTACTTATTCTCCATGTGGAAGGTGTAAGCCAGAGTGCTGCCAACTGCTTACCTACAAGGTTTTTCCCCCCATTTTCTACATTAGCATTGCTAAGGCAACAACCCATTCACTAAGTCCACTGTGAAACAACATGCTGAAAACAGATAAGGATGTGGGAACTGCATTTCTTGCCTGTCTTTCTACTGCTTTGCTCCTTCCCACACCCCTGGTAGCACAAGATAACTGCTGTTGTAGCTCGGAAGCTCAGGGAGAAGCACTGGAGAGTAACTGGCACAGGACTTCAGGGCATGAGCAAAGTTCTACCACAGCTTGCAAGAGCTGACTAGAAGAGAAGGCCCGGATGCACTGTCTGGGAACACATCACAGTGCTTGATGGAAGAGACCATACTCTATCACCACATTGATACCTGAGCTATGCAGATCACAAAGAACTCTTTTCAGAGGGTATCAGGAGCATTGCATGTTTGTTCCACTGCATGCAAAGGGTTAAGGGATCCTGTTTTGCTAATGTTCTCTTGATATATACCACTGCATTTCTTCTAGGCATAGATTTTTCAGCCTTTGATTTTCATCTCTGGCTGCTTTCACCCCTGGCTTAACTATACCATATATAGCTTCAGATTTTCAGCCAAGACTGTAAAGTGTACTTAATAATTTATCAGCAGGAATGTGATCAGCATGTATCGTTCTAGAGGACTAATGGAGTTATGGGAAAGAAAGCTACTACAAGCTTTTATGCCACCTACTCTAAAAGCCCTTGTCATTCAGGTATTCTAGAATTACAAATGCAAGCAAGTTGTTTAGGTTGCACTAATGTAACACTGCTCTTCAGGCCACATTCTGCTGCTCTGTAACTACACCAAACTGTGGAATCTTTTTGCTTCCCTTTATTTCATTATATGGTAAACTACATTTTTTCCTGCACATCAAGAGTTCTGCCCAAGATAAACCCTCTATGTTAGGCCTTTTCAAGACTGGTCACTACCTTGTAAATCTATTCTTTTAAATGTGAATGAAACAAAAACATAGAATCACCATGGCTGAAAAGAACCTTCAAGATCACCAAGTCCAACCAGCAGTCCTTCTCCACCTTTACCATTAAATCTACGTCTATAGCCCTGCCCTTTCTCTGCAGAGTTCTGTAAAGGAAAGTAATCCCCTACAATCTGAAGCCAAGCCTCTTTCTCCTACACAGGTACCTTCTGTTCCAGAGGCCTGAGCCTGATTTGGTCAGCAAGACCCAGGTGCAGTTGTTCTTCCTGCACTAATGGCTTTGAGGTCTATGCAGATGTAAGAGAAGCAACAAATAATCTGGTCTCAGCACCTCCAAGGCAACAGGAAAGTAAGAAATAACAGGTCCTGGAGAAACAAGTATCAGATCCACTTACTTGCAGCAAACTGCTTCAAGAATTCTCTGTAATACCTGCAATGATCCCTTTCAGTTCTGTGTCCAGATTCAAATTCTGTCATTACATGAGATTCTGGTTTGTGGTTAATCAGTTAACTCAAAGAGAAGGAGACCTCTGTGTCTTAATTGAATGCATATGCATCAAGCTTTATGCACTTATCCAGTGTACAAGGTTATTAGTGGAACTCTTTGGAAACAAAGCAAGAATAAAACCAGAATGTGAGTAGCTGAACTAATTTGTACAATAAAATATCTGTATTTTTATCTTGGAGTCATACAGCTTCAATTGCTATGGATTAAGTCTCACTATTTAGTATAATTGGCTGTAGGAGGCTGCACAGTGCCAAGACTGTTAGTTCCTAGAGTTCATTTCAGTGCTCAGTGTTACTCAGAGTAAGCCACACTTTACATGACACTCTTCCATTTACAGAATGTTACTTCAAATATATTTATTATTTTCCCTCGATCCATTCCCTGACATATTGCCTGCAGTTGTCTTCCCTGAAGCACGTGTACACATGGTGTATATATAAAGCTGTCAAAGATTTAAGTGTCAGTGAGCTGTGATATCCTCTCATTGCTATCACGGTGACACGCTGGGGGACACCCATCTCACCTTAGTCAAAGCAGTGTAGATCCCATGGCAGGGCTCAGGACTGAGAACCCCTCTGTGGTTAATGAGGAGAAACAGGTTTTTTCAGGTGATTCAGTAAGGACTTTAGGATGGTAAGTTACATATCCTAAAATCACCAGTTCCTCCCCTCTCACAATAAAGATTGTAAACTTTGCAGGACAGACATCAGCTCTCTCTCTGCTCTCCTGTGTACCATGCCAGGCACAACAGCACTTTCTGGGATGGTGGTAATAAATAATAATGATGAACAATGTCAGCTACAACACAAGTAAGCCGTGCCTGGCCATACTAACAACCTGGATATCACTGTATCAGAAGACTACTCTTTGTGGCAATGAGTCAAAACTAACTGGGAGTCTCCTGCTGAGCTTTTATTATTTTTTAGGAAAAATCTTTTGAAAATATTTTTCCTCCCAGCATTAGGAATTCCTCAGTGGATACAAATAAACGGATGCATTTAAAGAATGGAGAATTTTAAAGGAAATGTAACAATTAATTCTGATACCATTTATCATAATGAAATATTTAGGGGCTCTAATAGAGTCCTTGGTTTAGATGCAAGACTAGAATCCTCAAATGCTGTAAATGTGCTTAATACCACCAAAATTCATATATCTGCACCATTTGACACCATTAAAAGCATGGGACTTAAATTTTCACTGTGAAGATTGCTGATAAACAGTTATTGGAATGAAGAACTCTCTGCATCAGTCCTCCAGACAATAACCAGTGAATCAAAAGCAATGTGGAAGAGCAGAACATAAACCTCATGTCAAAACAAACCACTTAAAGATTATCACTCTAAAAAAATGTGCCTCATTCCCTATACCCTGTTTCAGCTCTTTACCCTTTTTCAAGAAAGGAATACTTTTTCAAAATAAGCCCAGGAAAATCACATAACAGAGCTGACTAACTTTCTCTTTGGAACATACCGAGTGGATGTACCTCACCATAATCCCCAAGATTATAAGTAATTAACAAAACTCCTTTCTCTTTGATAATTTCTTACCACTGGCAAACAAGTGGTTTTTTTCTCCTGGCTCAGTTCTGAGACTTCTTCTTGTTACTTTTAATACTGTCAAAAATAAAAGGAACATGGGTTTGGTGGGATTTTGGTATTTTCTGAATTACAGAGAAGAAAGCATTGGTACTAAATCAAGGTTACCAAGAAGGTAAATTACCATTCTCCATTCAAATGGCTACTGCTTTTACAAATATATGTACATTTTATTGCAGTCATTAGACACATAATGTACAGATAAGGGCTTTTCTTGCTTTGTTTTAGGATGTGGGTACTTCCTCCAGCAGTGGGGAATACCAATTGGTTTTATTTTTTGCTCTCTTCAATATCCATAGAGCTTTTTGGTGTATCCCCTATGGAAATACATAATGCCACGAGTCCCACTGGTATTATCTCTCCCTTCTCTTCCTCACCTGTTGAGTTTTTACCAGTTTCCTAACTGTACCACATCCTACAATTTAGTAGAAAAGCACTCTCTCTGCTCTCCTCATTTAATGGCAGGCTTTTCACCAGCAGCTTTCTGTTGTTCTCCCAAGGCTGACTCTCTGCTGTCATTTCACTGGATTCTCTCCTGCTCTTAAATTTCTCACCACGCGCACACAAAACACTCTTGACCAAACTATGTTGAGCCAAACACATTATATTTTTCCCAGTTTCAAGGTATTGTCAACCTTACCTAACAACTTTTGCCTCTCCATGCACTGGGGACTATAACAAATGTATGTTGTGTCACACAACAACATCTGCAACACAGACAAAATTGGGTCAAGTTTGCAATCCTGAAAGGAGATCCAAACTGTTAGGATAGGACCCAAGCATTTCTTACTGTATCTCCTCTACCTGCTTGCCTTCCCTCTTATTTGCATCCATCTTCTAGGCAGTAATCTTTCAGTCAAGAAATACCAGTCTGAGCCTGTTTCGTATATGGCTGCAGCTAGAGGGCTGAGTAATGAAACAAATCAAACACAATACATCAAGCTCTATCTGGCACATTCATAGCCTGTGACTGACAGCCAAGCTGGGAAAAGTCCTGCAGTGATACACTGTACCTATCAAAGTCTACTGTATCCTATAACTTCTGTACCACATTTTTGCCTTCGCCTGATTCTAAAGGAACAGTTTCATGCATCTTTTTCCTGACAGCAGGAATAGCTTAACAACTGCCTTTACACCTTACTCCTAGGTAGTCATTCCCCCTCCCTTCCTGGACCACTTCTGATTTTGGATTTTTTAACCCAGATGATTTTAGGCATGTAAATGACAAAATGAAATCAAACAGAGGCGCTGGAATTGTTGAAGAAGCTCTGAACGGTGGGGAGAACTCATACTGGTGTAAAGTAGGCAATTCATATTCATTCACTTTACTATCAGAGCAAATGTAACATTAACACACCTCAAAACTCCAAGAGGGGTGAGAGGATAAAGAACACAAGGGGATTAAGCGGAAAACTTGAGAGGAGTTTGTACCTGAACCTGTAATGAAATAATTGACACAGTTCATATTCAGGTGCTGAGTGATGACTTTTTATAAAGGCATATAGTGATAAGACAAGGAAAGATGGTAGATTTAGGTTAGATATCAAGGAGAAATTCTTTAGTGTGAAGGGTGGTAAAATGCTGGCACAGATTGCCCAGGGAACTTGTGGATATCCCATCCTTGGACGTGTTCAAAGCCAGGTTGGATAGGACTTTGAGCAACTTGGTCTAGTGGGTTCCTGCCTATGCAGGGAGGTGAGAACTAGATGGTCTTTAAGGTGCCTTCCAACCCAAACTATTCCATGATTCTATGATATGATCCCCAGGTAGAGCCTGCCTGGCTGGGACTTAATTTTTCATCTATGTGACACACTGGAGAGTTGTAAGCTTCATGGGTCCTGTAAAGCCATGGTTCATGTAAAAGCATGCAGCCTTCTCTAAGGAAACATGGAAAAGTGTCATTAGTTTCAGGGACTAAGAAGTTCAGGGTCCCCTTGTGCTAAGATAAAGCCTGAAGTGATTTCCTAGAGGCTTATGGCAGAGATTCTCAAAATTCTGCTTAGCTTTGTCAAGCACGGATGAGCACTCTGAATCACCACATGAGGTTTCTCTCCAAGGCTGTAACATCTTTCATATTGAGAGATGCACTGATGGGCAGGAGGAGCAGAAAATGCAATGCAGAATCCACTGCATATTCCATGTAGCACTGCAGAATCTGAGCCCAGTCCAGCTTCCTGCAAAATGATATCTAATCCTAAATTGCTGGGAGAGTATAAATGAATTTTTAATACTAATATTTTGGCACCATGAAACTGATAAAACAGGCACAATATTTATACATCTATGATAATAAAA
This sequence comes from Calypte anna, assembly GCF_003957555.1. Lineage (NCBI taxonomy): Eukaryota > Metazoa > Chordata > Aves > Apodiformes > Trochilidae > Calypte > Calypte anna. The sequence continues at coordinate 6,651,940 of NC_044252.1, read as the reverse complement.
GAGATGCTGCAATTCTCTCATCCAGAGGACCCACTATACCTATTTCAAGAGTTTGCATGCATATTATATATGCATAATGCCCTCAATATCCAACTTCTAGGAAACTGTACTTAAAAAAATTAAATTAAGTATTTTACTCATGATCTACCCCAGATAAAAAAACTGAGACCAGTAATTGTCTAACTGGCAGTTCTAAAGTGCTATTACTATTTCTGAACTACTTCAAATACCATATTAAGTAACATTTAAAAAAAAAATTCAGATGCAAAACCTTAAATATGTTCACAGCTTGGTTTTGGATGAGAATAGTTTTGATGGAAACATAGTTTTATCCATAGGAACCCTATGCATGGTATAGTCGCTAGGAGCAAGAGGCATTAAATACAAAAGCATATGGAACCCTTCTGGGAAAGAACTGTCCCCCTTTGCTACAAAGAACAATTAGAAATTATGATAATGACTCTGAATAAGTTCGTAATCCTGTCTCATCACATTGTTATAAATTGTTACATGAGAGAGATGACAAACAGAAAACCTTTTGCTCTGCTAAGCACAATACTCAAAGTGGCAGTGGCAGAAGACTTACAGAAAATAAACTTGGCAAAACATAGCTGAATAGTCACCCATCAGGAAAAATACATTTTTATTATCTAGCATTTCTAAGACAAATTTGAGTCTCAGGGAACCACAGAAAACATTAATTCCCAGCAACTTACAACAAAAATTACCAACATCCACACAACTCAGTCACTGGAAATGTTCTGAAACTGGAGAGATGTGCAACCTCTGGCTTCTTCTGCCTTTGCAAAGTCTCTTTACATTAACAGTAGCGTAGTCCTTGATTATGGATGAGAAGCAGACAGTGGTTTTTATGATAGGAAAAACTGTGTTAATAGTTTGCAATTTTAGTTTCCAGCTTTTTGGTCAGAAGTAAATGCAATAGATTGATTTTAAAGCTGAAGAAATAACAGCTCATTATTTTCTAACTTGATACTAATTTGACCTGGTTTTCAGCAGCTAAGATGGAATACATCTCCAGAGGTCCCTTCTAACCTTAACTGTTCTGCAAGTCTGTAATTCACTGCTTTTTAATGAATATATTTTTCCCAAGATCACTATGTTTAACTGAAGTTGTTAGATTACACATTTTATACTCAAGAGACCTGTTTTCTTTTAAAAAAAGCACCATTTTAGGCCCAGTGTTCCTACAGTCCATGCATTTTTCTCATTAATTCAAGAAACTTAATGTCCATTCTCGCCTTCCCTGGAAATGCTAAATGATGTTGCTGATACTCAGCACTGGGCTTCTGACTGGTTTCAGTGCTGAAACCATTTTTTGCCAAAAAGATAGGCTTTTTTTGCCAAAGACAGAATAGCAAAGATAGGAAAAGTGGTCAGAGGCTAGATACATGTCACACTGCATTGTCCTCTGATTGTGCTACTGTCAGAACATGTGGTTAGCCATCTGGAGCTGGATGACTTGCTCCAGGAGCTCAGTGTCAGTCTTTGACTGGCTAGATCAAACACAACCAGAAAATTACACTGTCTTTCTTTGAGCTAAAGTGCACATAAATGAGAACAGTTATAAGGCCAGAACTCTTGAGGGTAGTCTGGTGTAGACCAAATACTCTTCCAGTTGTCCAACTTCTACACAGCCAAGTTCCCAACCCTAAGTTCAAGGCTAGTCTTAGCTCATCCTTACCCTCAGTAGGGTTCTACATCCTCCTGTCCTCACAGAAACACCATCCAGCTGCTGTGTATGTCAGTAATTTGGGTGCACCAAGAGACTGCAAGCTCCCTCAAAGGGGTTTTGTTACCTCTGTTCAAGGTCACCTCTGCTATGGCACCAGCTTTGTAACCTTGGCTCAGACTGCTGTGAAAGATGCTAAGTTCAGAGAAAGCTGTGTAAGAAGTAGCTGCAGGAAGCCCTATCTCTGGAGGTCTTTTCTCCTTGCAAATAAACTGCTGGGAGTAAATGCTCACAGGGTCATGTCATGCAGCCTGTGATGGAAAGAAGGAACTTTCAGACACAGATATATCTGGATCCAATTCACCTGCTTCAGAATGAAGTTAATTACATGAGACTTGCATAAGACCTTGTGAGGTACACTTCTATTTTTAGCGGATCTTTTTCCTCCTTTTAAAAATTCCACTCACTGTCACAACATTTAGCCATTCCACAGTGCTTTTTATACCACCAAAGCACTACACATGGAACTAATTGCTTTGCAACCAGAAAGGTCAGCTAAGGACTTAGCTCCCAAAAGCAAAGTTAATGTTATTTCTTTATAAGGTAACTCATTTGATTGGTAATTATGCTTTGTAAATTTCATCTTAAGAGTTCCTATAACATATTCCTTATGAATTAATATTAACAGTTTCTCTGAGCTGCTCCAGACATTAGACAAGGTGTTTTCATTCTATCCCAAATCTAATGGTCTAGGGAAGGCTGTGATTTACAGTGCTCAGATACCATTACTCTGAAGCATTTACCCACCTACACTATTACTGATACTATTTGTTCTCATTTTAAGTGACACAAAGAAATAATGTCCTCAGTGTAAACCTCAATGCTGTTACCTTCTGTCCCTCTCAGCTCTGGACATCTGGACACCACTGCCCTTAAACTTGCTTTGCAGAGCTGCTGCCATTTTCTACCTCACTATGCTTGCTGGATGTGGCAGCATTAGTATGGAAAAACACTGAATAGTAGCAACAGAGATTACCTGCCTGAGCTCCCATGCAAGCTCTAAACAACTACAATAAACATAAGTCCATATATACAACAACATTCTGGTGCTAGGTTCTGTACAAACAGAAGCCAGGGGAGGGTAATTTCCACAGAAGAGTTAAATTATCACTAGACTACTTGAAAGAGTGAAGGCTTCACTCTTCATGAACCAAATGAAGACCTTCTTGAAAAAATGAACTGCAAGAAAAGTTACCATCATAATGTGCTAGTGAAAGTGGAGTGAGTGAAAGATCAATAAACCCCTTTCTGTCAGCTAAGTTCAGCCAGGTGAAGTGTGAAGATTCATTAATACCACCCTTAATTCTTAATTCACTAATTATTAATTCATTAATTTGTTTTAAAATGAATGACTCGATGACACTTTCCCTAAGAGGCATGAAACTGCATGCATTTAACTACATAATGTAGGGGACTGGTTTTGCCAAGGTTTTGTATTATTTTTTGCTATTTTGTCAGCCATACTCTTGTTATACCAGATCTTTAAGTTTTCATGAATATAACTTGTTGCATGAATTCTCCCTTTGCATGTAGTGTATGTATGTGAATGTATATAAGATGAAAGGAAAGGAAGTTCCTCATAGCAGCATCATGCTTTGACTCTAGAAGCAAATCTCCTGTTTTGCCCTACTGCTTTCTCATAAAACAGTTAAACATGTATCAGAAAATTTTAAGATTATCTCAGTCATGAACAGCTTCTGCAGTATATTCATGTATACAAATGTTACAGAACTTGTGTGATCTGACTGCAGAATACGTTTTTGATTAATCAGATTTTACGCTTTAATAACGAAACTGCAGGTGTGGTAACCACAAAATTAAAACCCCTAACAGCCTCAGAGTAATACTCCCATAAATATAAAAGAGTTCAAAGCATCTCATTTGCATTTTTGAAAAACATTAACAGCTTACTCTGTTTTCCTGTTCCCAGTAGAAGGCGATGCTTCTGTAGCCCAATTGGTACCTCAGGTTCTTGCTGTATTTCACATCTTCCAGGGAAGGCACACGTTGTGTCCCATGACAAAGGTTTACCTTTCCCTTTGGAAGCGGCTGCTGCTCTTCCACAACCAAGTTTTGGAAGCTGTCTTCTACAGAAGAGGTAAGATCTTGTTCAGAGACTGTATGCAAACTTTGATCAGCTGTTAAACATCTGGCTGTCCCCTTGTGAGCAGAGTATCTGGAAGAAAGCAGAAGAGGCTTATCATAACCTTACCATCTGAATGATCACCTTTTGTCCCATGAACATCTCTGAGTCACTTCTGTCCTTTCAGTTAATAGCACCTCAACATTTAGGATATAGAGCTGCCTTAAAAAAAAAAAAAAACTAAACACAAAAACAGTACAGAAGAGAACAGCAAAACAAACAAACCTCTAGGTGTATTTTAAGGATTTAAAAAAAAAACAATGAAACAAAAACCCAACAAGTTTCCAAATCCATTCTCACTGTAATCTATACTGCTCAGGTTTATACTGCCTCTAGACTGGCATTATATAAAAGTAATTGAGGCCAATTAAAGTGAGGGTTCACAAGCTATGCTAATGAGGACAGACTCAGTCTATGTATTGCATCAAACTTTCAGATGTTTTCAAAACAGTGATCGCCTCCCTTTTTGTTTTTTCTTTTTTTTTTTTTTTTCCCCCAAGCTTAAGGGAAGCTTCTGCTTCAAACATTGGTTGCAGAACCATCTCCAGGCCTAATCTGCTGTGTTTTATATGTGAGCACTATGACTTATCCCTAGAACTTGTTCTCTTTACCTTTTTATCATTATATAGCTGCCAATTCTGGATTTTTGTGCTTTTGTGGTTTTCTTTTATATAAAAAATGCCTAGTACAAACACACACACAATATACACCTACTTCTGAGATACTTCCTCATGAAATATCCCCATTTTAATGGAAATTATTATCCAAATTAAACCCACCCTATTCTATGGACTATCATTTGTGGCCACAGAAGGACTGAAGTTTACATATATCAGCTCCTTTGTTTTCAACCTTGTGTATTCAGGACAATAAACAACTCTTGCTTGTGTCAGCAAATTGCTGATATTACTGACATAAAAAACTTAAAAGCTAGAACGTGAGACAGTTAAGTTTCTTTCAAAAACAAGATACCACTTATTTCCTAAAAAATGCTGAGTAGTAAGAGGACATTGCAATTAGAGACAGTAAATGGACAATGGAAAAGCTCGGGAGGGTTAAGAATCATCCTGAAGACTCATGGGATTACAGAAAGGAAAGATCTCCACTGCTCTGCATAAATATTATCAACCATGGACTGAAGCTGGCTTGGATCTGTTGCTCCCGTGTAGCAGACCAACAGAGGGAAAGGATACAGCTCTTTAGGACAGTTCAAGTACTACTTCTGGGATCTAGCAGCAATCACAGAAAAACAAAATTAAAACAAACACAATATAAACCCAAGGAAAATAAAAATAAAAATAAATTAAAATAAAAAATAAATTAAACAAGAAACTTCAAAACAAAGGACATTAATTTCACTCAAAAAAACAGAGAAGCAAAACAACCCACAGACTTTCAGGAATCAAAGGTCAATGGCTTAATGTGTGTACAGGGTTTGCTGTACTAAGATCATATCCTATAAAATTGATGATCAGTGCTGGACAGTTTGTCAATGGCTTAGATAGTTCCTGTCCTGAAAGCTGGAAAAGCATGGGAGCAGTTGTCATGTCAGGATATTCCTGTCATGGTACAAGCATGTTACTGTACTTGGTGGACAGTGAGTTTCTAAGGATTTTCTCTACAAGAAGAGAAGGGGTTGAGTTCTTTGTAGTTATACTTCAGTATACTTAAGAACTGGAGAGGGTATGTGTATGATTAATGAGGCCACAAAACAAAGCCAGGCCATCTCTTCTTCTAAGAGACAGAACTTCTGCACTGACCCTAATAACCTGCTGTAGGTGGACATTAACACTGTCAAACCCATCAGTCTGGTTTGTCTCCATCTCTCATTTCTTTCCATGGCTCAATGAGATGCAAAAGGCCACTTCAATTTGTGCCATACACTGGCCAGTGTCTATACAGGTCTATACAGGTCTATCCAGGTCTATACAACCCAGAATCTTAGATGTGATACTAAATTCTGTTCAAGGAGAGGAGAAAAATTACCAGGGAAGGCAGGAACAGCCAGTAGGGCTTTGACTGCTTTTGTTTAATTACAAAGCTCCTACACAAAATTCTTGGCCCAAGAATACTCTCTAGAGATGTCCCCACACCAGTAATATGAGGAGGTTGCAGTGAAGAGGATGTATTGTTTAGACTTCCACTGAAGCCCAGTGTACTGTGTATTTTCCATGGAATGCAAGTGGCTTCTAAACCACAGATATATCTCACTTTTTTCATATACTGTAATCATAGATGTGGCTCAAACTCATGCAACCTAAACCTTGGTTCAGACGGCCACAATCTTCAGGTGGGACTCACAGGCTTGTGAGGGAGCAGCTTGTGGTTTGTCACTGGTGCAGCCATGCAAAAGATAACCTGCCAACAGAGGTGGAGAACTGAAATGCACTCAATTTTTCCATTTCATTCATTTTTAAAGAACCGAGATGCAACATCTGAAGGATGTAAAAGGTGCTGTGTAAATAGAGGAGTGGATCCAAATCACTGTCCAAGTAGGAAAGTTCATTTCATTTTGAAGAATTCTGTTTTGTTCTAATGAGTTTTTGGATGTGGAAATGAGAGAAGTGACTGCCAGACTGAATTTATTTCACACTGTCTGAACACTCTGCCCCCAGGGGGCTACACGACTCTGATTACAAGGGTACAGAGTAATAAGAAAAGGAAAGGGTCTGATCTGTCCATTGTTTCATGCTAAGTCAGTGTAATTATTCTGTTTTACTTTGAGTGAATTTTTTTTTTATTAAAAACATTTTAATATATAAATTTATATAAAAATCACTGCATATGTTGATTCATAGAATAACTAAAACAGGAGATGTTTCAAGGAAAAAGCCAACCAAAGTCTGCCTAGAAATACCCATGCCATCCATCATTCAGTCTTCATCACCTCACATACTTTCTATGTTGTTGTATTCTGGGCCTTTCCAAAGAGTGCTAACAACCTCAATATTACTGAGTAAAAAGAGCAGGTAACTGCCAGACAGAGGAAACAGGATGGAAACACCAACTCATTTCACACAGATTATCCAGCTGTTGGTTGTTACTGATCAGTTCTGGCTATATAAAAAAAATCTAAAAGCCCCCTTGGAGCTGTGTTACTCTAGAATAGGTTAGAAGTTCACTTTCAGTGGGTCATCCTGCTGAGGTGTTTCATATCCTTCCCAAAATAACAAGGACCCCTGACTTAATTTGGAAAGCTTTGGACCAGAGCTTTCAGAGGGTACAAAATGATCAAAAGTGTAGCAGTACCAAAGTGGCTTCTGATTTAAAGTAAAGCATGAACAGATACTAGAGGAGACTGCAGAACTGCAAGCAACACAGCAATGATTTTAGCCCCTTTACAGAAAGAGAGGACTCCTGAACTGAATGACAAAGGTATTTCTTTAAAATAACATAAAGAATCTGTTGCAGATCTTGAAATGAAGTTCAGACTTCCTCAGGCCAAGCCCTGAATCAAGACCTCTGCTGCTTTGCATCTGGTATCTTGCAGGACTGTAAATTTCAAGTTCCTCCAGTTTCCATATTGAAACAGGGATGTAGCTTAGATTAAAATCATTAATATTTTGCTTGTTATCAAAAGGCCACTTTCAATATAGTTCCTTTATCTCTAGAGGTGTAAGTCCACGTGAAATACACAGTATATATTTGTTTCTACACTTCTCAAAACCCAAATGTGTCCTTCTGACTTCTCCAGAACATAAAAGATATTTCTCAAAATTGCTTACAGCACAGTCTCCTGGAATCTGTGTAAACAGTGACAAGTTTACTTGCCCAAGTACTACTCTGGCTGGGGACTAGAGAGTTGTAGCTTGGCCACAGGACCTGATAACAGAGCTATAGCATTCATATATACTGTACTTGGGTTACTGTGAACCATATTCTACTTGTTCAAAGAGAGGAAAGATAAAGGGTATTATATATTCTTCCCCACAAAAGCCATTACAGTAAATGCTCCAAATGCAACATGAGTGTAAATATCAAACAAATATAATTGACTTCAGACTATCAGCACTTCAATATTAAGCATCAACAAGGAAACAGCTTTCCAGTCAGGTTCACACTTTATTCTGTGGCTCAACTAGATTTAGCATCACGACTTGCAAAGAAGTGGATAAGAAAAATATGTGCTTGTGACCCTCAAGCCCAGTAGGTGTCATTTTGTAAGTGAAAAGACTTCAGTGTGTATCACATTACAGATGCTGTAAAAAGTCCTCTATATCCTGCAGCTGAACAGTCAAGCCTAATGACACATTTGACCTTTACGAATATACAAACAGGATGGGAGAAGAGATTATTTTAATCAGATCTGAATGCATAAGAGGGCAACATGCAATTATATGGATTACACAATTATGCTTCTATCTAACATTTCAGCAGAAATCAACTCAGGGAACCAACAAAGATTCCTGTTGCAATTGCCACAAAGCACAATAGCACTCGGGTTATAATTTCAACTGCATTTTATTAAATACACACACACTTCCATTAGCCAAAAAATAAAAGAATTACTTTTAGATATATAAAAAACCATATTCTATTGCTGCGTGTCAAATGGTACTTCATTGGTCTGCTGGATGCACAGATAGGATATATTTGCAATTATTTTTGTTGCAAGTTTTCTCCTCATCTATGGACAGGGTAGAGAGCAGAAGGTCATAAAGATGGTAGAGAAAAAAACACATCTCATGCCAATGAAGTAGCACAAAGAGCATAGAAAAACTGTTTCTGGTGTTGGCTCTACCAATCTAGACTCTTGTAAAAGCTTCCACATACATGTTAGGCATCAGAATAGATTGCTATTGGACAGGCCCTAGGGTGAGCTTTGTGAATGAAGGGCAACACTAAAACCAGGACAAAATTAATGAAAAAGAAGATGGCAATGCCTGTGCAGAAACAACCAGTGAAATAAACAACTGAAGCACAAAACAATCTTGCATATTCCATGGCTTTCAATAGAATTATAGTGAACCATTAACAGAGGAAAGTAGTTCCAAAGAAGATGGAGGAAATTACAAAGATCACTGAAAAGTAACTAATCCAAGAAAAGTACAGTGTAGGGATAAATTCTAGTTTCATGCTGATCTCTTGGCTGTGGTGGAAACAACTGAAATCCCTGTTGAGACAGTGCTGGAAAGCCAGATGGTTTCTAGGCTGGAAGGTCAGGTGGGAAAAGTAAACTTAAATTAAACTGCTTGAGGTTTGTATTTTCCTTTTTTTAATCAGAGCCCTTACAAGGACATACCCACCTAAAAATCAACCACCCTGTTCCTAGAGTACAAAGCATACCTGCCAGGTACTGTCTGTGGTTACTCTAAAGTGCAGTATTCCCAAAGGATCACTGAAGTTATCATAAGACATACACCAGCTTTTGCTCCTGACCATGTATGCTGGTTTTAATGATTTGCTTCTGGTTTTGATCAAGCTCCTTTTGCCCCTTGCCTTGCTTCAAATCCATTTTAATGATCCAGTAAAACAAAGCACAGCAAAAATTTTATCACACAAATTGTTTCTCATAGCTACACAAACACTGCTTATGTTCAGGGAGGCTGGAACTGACAACTAAATATATTTTTATAAAAGCTGTCATTTTATAAAAAAAAAAATGTAACTAGTTAAGGTGGGGTCTTCTGGGGTTTTTTTAGACTTTCTATATTGAAATATCTTATTTCAATAAAGGAAGAGGACATATAGCTATTCACAGTAGATCTGAATTAAAACAAAAGGGTTTAAAAGGATAAAAATTGACACCTATATTACTCAGGGAGAAAGCCACTGATGTATAAGTGTTATTGAACCAGAAAGAAATAATGAGGCCATGGCTAGTAACTGAAAAGATGGAGTTAAGAATGATCATTTGGAAGACAGTTACACATTGCATTGAGATCCTTCCATTCTTTCTCTGAGAATGCAGAAGGCATAATAAACAAGAAAGGAACTCAAGTATGTGAATCTAAGAAGAAACATGAAGTAAATTGCAGCTCGTGAGACCTGTTCTAATCAGGAACCTGACAGAAGTACTTAACTTCCAGAACAAAGTCTCTGGAAAGGACAGATTCCTGTAGATAGAAAAGGCAGAGAAATACATTGTGGAAAGATCAGCAGCCCAGGGCAGAAGAAGGGGAAGAGAGAGATATACACACTGACTGCAGCAGCCATTTGTACTAATGGAAAGATATATTGTTGGAATATTATGGGAAACTGCATTTGAGTTCCAGGGCAAGATCAGAATACTTAAGAATAAAATACTTACAAAAGTTAGAAGAGTGATCAAGAATTGTTTGTGTGAAGTACATCTTAGATGGGATAAAAACTGCATGATGAAATGGAAACATTTTTTCCTGTGATGCTGTGCACTTGTGTTCATAGTTACTCCCTGCTTGACAATAGAAAATGAACAGAAATTGTGTGCTTAGCAAAATATAAAGGTAGCTGATCAAAATGTGATGAGAGCTTACGGGGTGTGAAGACGTATTTACAAGATTTACTGCAAATTTATTTCATTCTCTCAAAGTGAATATTTCAGGCATACATAAAATTGAGAGATGGTATCTGCCTAAATCAACTCCCTTTTAGAAAAAATGCTCAGAATACATTTACATTTCTATCAGACCATCAGTCATGAGTGAAACAAAAGAGACCAAGCCCAGGGCAACCTCAAGGAAGGTAAAAAGAGTTGCAGGAAGTTTCTACCTCTGAAGAAACAAGCAATAACTTAAAAAATTCACATTGTCCATTCTGTCAGTCCTGACTGTGAAGTGGCACCTGAGACACTGGAAATGCCAATGACAAGGACATGTGAGACAACAGAACAATAATTCTACTGAGCGTGAATGGGGGAACGAGGTGGTTGTGGTAGCAGCTTGTGTTTTCAAAGATGAGATGCATTCTTACTGCATAAGGATCAAATCTTATTCTGAATTAACTCACTTTTATGCCAGAAATGTTGGTAGCCATTAGATTAGGGACAACAATCTCTATTAATAGAGACCACTTAGGATTTTGCCACTTTTGCTAGATTCATCTATAGCCCCTGACAATTTATTTGAGGATGCCACAGTTTTATTTCATTAGTCAGACCAACATTTCATTACTGAGTAATATATTTAATTACTGAGTACTGAGCCTTGTTACTTTTTTCTCCCCTTCAACACATTCAGCCAAAACAGGACAGCTTGGTAATAAAACTATCAGAGAGCACTAAAGAACAAAACTTCTACATTTCATTTGATCTGCTTCACATATGAACTTCCCAATTTATATGTGTTAACAATATTGAGAATATCTAATTGTCAGTTACTGAAAAAAACATACAGCAGCTCATTAAAATAGTCTTATTACTGTGTTTAGTATGTTGCCATTTTAATGTTGGACCTTGTTAAGAAACAACAATGCCAAAGAAATATTTCAATTCAATAAAAATACCATATATTTATTTTCCTCTCTAAACAAGAAACAAAGCCTTGTAATATGAAAGGTTTCCCCTTCACATGTTATAACAACTTCTGACTTAATTTTTTCCTGCCTGTCTTTCTGCAAAGATAAAAGCCTGTAATCTGTGCTCAGCATTCATCTTGGTTCTATTCCTACACCATCCTTTAAGAAAAGCAAGCCCTCAGCCTGCAGCAGAACACCTACCAAGCTGCCTTGGAATCATGAGTCTTAAAAAGCCTGTAAGTTTCACCTACCAGAAGTGATGAGCACAGGTGCCAGAAAGCCCAGACTAGTGAGGCTCTGTGGCTTGTCAACCTGCCAGGCAGCTTGCCAAGGGCTGAGGCAGGAGAGCAAGCTAGAAACCCAGATGGAATCTGTCAGCATCACACTTCAGCTTTGCTGAAATGAAAAAGGAAATGTTCCAGTTTTAGCAAACCAGCAAGTTTCAATGAAGCTGCACAATGATTTGTTACTTTGAAAGAACTCAGACTATAACTGAGGTGGTTCTCTCCTATATTCTTATGAAGAAAATGTTTTATTAGAATTTTCCAGCCTTAATCAGGCCAAGCCACGGATGCTTCTTCCCTGGGTCACCTTCAGATTAGAAAACTTGCATTGCAATGTATAAAGAGATTCACCTCCTGTGTAGAATCATAGAATCATAGAATTAGCCGGGTTGGAAGGGACCTCAGAGATCATCTAGTCCAACCCTTGACCCACCGGAGCAGTTGCTAGACCATGGCACTGAGTGCCACATCCAGTCTTTTTTTAAATATCTCCAGGGACGGAGAATCTACCACCTCACCGGGCAGTCCATTCCATAGCCTAATCACCCTCTCCATGAAGAAATTCTTTCTAATATCTAACCTAAACCTCCCCTGGCACAACTTAAGACTGTGTCCTCTTGTCTTGTTGAAGGTCGTCTGTGAAAAGAGTCCAGTTCCCACCTCGCTACAGCCTCCTTTCAGGTAGTTGTAGGCAGCAATGAGGTCTCCCCTGAGCCTCCTCTTCTTCAGGCTGAACAGCCCCAGCTCTCTCAGCCTCTCCTCATAGGGCCTGTGCTCGAGTCCCTTCACCAGCCTGGTTGCCCTCCTTTGGACCTGTTCCAGGACCTCTACATCCTTCTTAAACTGAGGGGCCCAGAACTGGACACAGTACTCGAGGTGTGGCCTAACCAGCGCTGAGTACAGGGGAAGAATCACCTTCCTGGACCTGCTGGTGACGCTGTTTCTGATCCAGGCCAGGATGCCATTGGCCTTCTTGGCCACCTGGGCACACTGCTGGCTCATGTTCAGCTTCCTGTCAATGCAGACTCCCAGGTCCCTTTCTGCCTGGCTGCTCTCCAGCCACTCTGTCCCCAGCCTGTAGCGCTGCATGGGGTTGTTCTGTAAGTCAGACATCCATTTCCTTCCTCACATTTTGCATAGAAGAGGGCACATCTATTTTGGTGCAAAACTATTCTTTCAGTTTGAGTCATGGGTTACACTCACAATACCACTGAACCAGCCTCATAGCTCATCTGCCAGCCTTCCCTGGGACTTGGAGACTTGGCCAGACTCTAGTCTTAGCTGGGAATGAACTTGAAAGTATCTAAAGAAAAAAAATAGCAGAAAACCACACCTAATTAACTAGAAATTGAGCAGGTCTTTGATTTAATTCCTTTCCTGACTAGCACTTCTTTGCCTTCTGTGTTGCTATTAAGTGCTTCATGTGAGCTGTAAAGGTTTTTTTAGGCAGGAAGGAGGAAGGTTGTGAATGAACAGTGGAAATGTATGCTGAGGGCCAAAGGGAGCTGAAGAGCAGCTCATGTTTGGTTTATCCAGATAATCACAGTCTTGTTACTGAGAACTGTTCCTGTTCAACAGAAGTCCAAAGCAGAAGAGTGGAGCAATACAGAAAAAATGTGCCTTTAAATGAATGTTTTCTTAATGGCACAGGTCCATGATATCATTTTAGGCATTTCCAGGCTTTTTTTTAAAAAAAGATTCCTTCAATCTTTAGGATTGCCAAAATCTTTGAAACATAACCAGTTTTCAGATATTACATTAGCCCTCAGATATGACAAAGCACTGCAGAAAAAAATTACTAGCACTATCAGACCAGAAACATCCATTATGGTAACATTAACTGTAGACTGAGCACCTTTCTTAAGGCACCAATATTCCATTAAACAGTTCCATCGTAACCAAAGATGCATTTCCATATGTCACCAAGATATTCTGAAGTTCAGCCTAAATAGCAAATAAACAAACACTGCTCTAAGTCTACCCAAGTAACTCAAACTATTGAGACTGCAGGATTTGGTCCTGTAGCAGGGCTAGCCACAAGTAAGCTCATGTGCAAGACCAATAATTATTCAAGGTTGGTCTGAGCCAAGGGGTGCAATGCCACTGATCAGCAGAACCCCACAGTGAGATATAGCTCAGAAGAGAGGAGTAAAAATACTGAGCTCAGGAAATAATGTAAAGGATGACAATCAGTTGTCATAAAGCCACCTGAAATCATTTAAACATAAGCAGGGCTTTGTTATTAGGTATAATGTTGTACCAATGGGTTGCCAGGTTGTATAAACAGCCTTTCCTGTGATAATTAGTGGGACAGGGAAGTATATACATGGCACAGTCCTATGTAAAGTCAAAAAACTAGACAAATAATAAAACAAACTTCTAATAAAACAACAAACTTGAGCTGGTTTCAACACGTGTTCCTTTCCAACAAATACGGACACCCAGCATTGTGGCCTAGAGGAGCAAGTCTGGTGAGATGACATCTGGTGACATGTGTTATAGTTTTGGAATATTGCTGTATAACTGTGCTAAATCAAAGCCCTATGGAACGTCAAATATGTAAAATAAAAAAACTTGATAAATCTTTAATTAATTAAACATTAAACCATTCTTGCCTGGAACACCTGAACAGAATCTGGTCAAGCAGTGTTGGTCCCCCTTACTTCAACTGCTACAGAAGAAAGCTAGGAGGAAGAAAAAAGATCAAAACCACAGTAATATGACAGCAATAAACACAGGCTTGGCTTTTGACTGAGTTCCAATATTAGATCTTCACATGAAAACGACAGTGCCAGATGCTGGCTGAACTGAGTTCATGCCAGCCCTAAACTAAAAGCATCAGACATTTCAATGAACATATCTTAACACTTGTGATACTTGGAAAAAGACCATCCTAACTCAACCACTATGTTCTTGCTTTTTGCTTTTTATCTAGGATGAATATAACTAATGGTAAACTGAAATTATGATATGTTAAAATTATTGTTGTGGATGTAATATGCAGAAAAACCACAAACCAGATACTTGATCTTGACACATCTAGTAAGAGGACTTCATTATAAAAAGGATTTAAATGAAACTGAACATGGGAGAAAGTACAGCAAGTACAAATATACATGATTTCTTTCAAATAGCACCAACTGGGGAAAAGGATGTGAGGCTAACCAAGAAAAACTAATTGTATTTTAATAAAGAGGCTGTGATAATGCAAAAACTTGATTTCTTCTGATCCGACTCCAAGCATATTAAACCTCATGGAAATTTGATCAAATTTACTGGTTCAGAATTAAAGAGACAAATACAAAAGACCTTTACATTTTATGTTACATTTTCCCATAGCAAGCAAATCCATAATCTATTTAAGTATTTTATTGTGAAAGGTAAGATACACTTGCCTTCTTAGAATGTCTGGTCCATTATTACAGTCAAACATACTGAATTTGAAAGGTCACAAGCAAAAATTGCTCACCTAATGCCTATGGTTTTTATACCTTCAAGCTGTGCTGTGAGGTAAAGCCTGTGGTCACAGAATCATTTAGGTTGGAAACAGCCTTTAAGATCAAGTCCAACCATAAACCAGAGCCAGCTCGAGTATCTGCCTCCATGACACAGCCTCTTGCAGAACATCCATCATGTGTTGGTGACCTTTCAGGAACATCCCTAAAACACCTGAGTTTTTAATCAGTGTTTTCACAACACCAGTCACAGGGAGTCAGATATACTGCTATAGGGAGTCAGATATACTGCTATGTTTGCATCTTTGGAAGAAACTCACTTGTGAGTGTGAACTGCCTTCTAGATGGTACCAGAAGACTGCCATGCTCACGCTATTTTATTCCATGCTTAAATAAGATCTTCCATCAGTATCACTTCTCCCTTGCAAAAGAATAGATGAGGCACCAGGGACAAGGTACTCCTATTTCAAGGAAACCAATAAACATTAATTTCCTACTGATCCTGATGGGATTCAGATCAAATCTAAAAGCAGGTAGCATTTTGTTTCGTAAATTCCTATGTATTTGCAGACTAAGTTGCCAGTGAGTACCACATTTAATCTCATTTCCTTGAAAATCTTGCATAACCACATCATGCCAACATCATTTGGTGATAGCTTAGGTCAAGGCCTCAGAGCACCTCTAAAATGAAGGGGCTCTCAACATTCATGGTCTCATGGTCCATCAGTCAGGGTGGACTTCATCACTGTCCTCCAGTATGGATTTACACATATGCATGAAGTGGTTATGGGGTAGGAGGTTTCTCTGTTTTTCCTGAATGAACAGTACTCTACAGAGCCTCCATTTTTCCAGTACACTATTATCTCTCCAACATCATCATTCACCAGAAAATTACTTCTGAAAAAAATGACTTTAAAACATGCATTTTTAAGAGGATCGAAGCATATACAGAGATAAATCTGTGCAAAAATTCCACAGATATGTGACAGCATCAAGTGGAGCAGGTTGAGAAAGAAACATTTTAATTATAGAACCCTATAATCTGAAAAAGGGCTAGCTGATTTCTGTAATGGTGTAATTCTGCTGTTTTTAACATTACATTATGTAGCTATGGTATCTGATTAGGTAATTTACATGGAGTGATTTGACAGGAATTTTAAATATCCTTATTGCTTTATATATATCTATTAGAAAGGAACATTTCTATTTTCCTGTCTAATTATGCAGCAAGGATTCTGGTCTCTGCCATATGAACCCAGCAGACTAGAATTAAATTCTGAAGCCCTTGCATCATAGCAGAGACTCAGGTGAGAATTTATTTCAAAGTCCTTCAAATAAATGTTTTTTAAATTGGAGAAATTCAGTTTTTAAATGGCTAAGTATCACAAACCAACTCTCAGGATTTTCTGCTTTAACTTCTGCTCTGCCTACTTCCATTTGCTCTGACCTTCCTTTCACACCACTATTGTCCTGTATTTTGTTCTTCTATTGCTGTACCTCCTGCAGGATCTGTTATACCCTTACTTTTCATTAAAGAATCCTTCTCCAATGCTCCATATCTCTGTTCCTTATTTGTTTTACCCTTCTGCATTTCTCTGACCTGTCATACATACAATTTCTAAACCCACTCCTCACAGTTATATTATCTACTGCTGACTTTTATCCTCCAAATATTTAGTCTTCCTGTACTGATATCTCATCAAAACTAGTGCAGGTAATTAAAAGAACTGATGTCATCTACTTGTGCAGTTATTCCTTATGCATGTTTACTTATTTGGTAGGAAATTCCAACAGAGAGGTTAAGATAGGAGGAATTACTTTGCAATTTCTCTCTCAGCTGTTGCCCAACATTTTTTACTAGATCCCTAGCTCTTAAAAATAGTTATGGTGAGATGAACCCTATCCAAAGGTACATTTATGTTCACAAGTTAAGCATTACTAGGAAAGAGACCACACTCTTCATGGACATTGAAACTTTAGCTTAGATTGTTGTATTTTTAAGTCATGAATACTTTAGGCATGTAGCAAATCACACTCCCCAAAGCAATTCCCTGGTTCTGGAAACAGCAGATATATAGGATCATTCCCAGAAAAAAACAAGACAGGTTGGATGATGCTCACCTGCCCCTTGTGCTGAAGGGTAGAACAGTCCAGACCTGGGTTTTTCCATGCCAGCTGACCTCACTGCCTCAGAAGAGTCCAAAGCACATTTAACTGCACAGATGGAATCAGTAAGGCCACTGTATCAGCTAGCAATACTGCCATTTTAAATGTTTTACTGAGTTGTACCAAGGGCCAGGAGAGAGGGCAATACAAGAAAAATTTAGAATAAAATGGCTAAAAAAAAAAAAATGGGCCTTTAGTTAGTGTATCCTCACATCATGTCATTTGGGATCTGTTTGCACTGAACACAACCAACTTCTCTAAGAGCTTTGCCTCAAATATTAATTTAATACAGTTTAAACTTTGAAAGCTAATTTGGAAATGTTTACATATGGAAGCAGGAGACATATACAAGAAGAGGAAACGTGACTGATGCATGTGAAAGTTTGTCTGAATTTTGCATGGGAAGTTTATTTATGGGACAGATGCAGAACATCTTTATTGCAACTGGCATCCTGAGAGCAGAGTGCTATTTTACACTGACAACACATCCTTTGGCAATCCAGAATTCAGAGAGTTTGCACAGATCCAAGCCAGGACTGTAAATCCTGTCTACCAGGAGTTTCATGCTGAGAAGCTGACATTTCGGTAACTCCCTCCTCCCACTCCCTAGTAAAAAACCTGCAGTTTATAGATAGTTTAGGTAATAAACCCAGCAAACACATCTTGCTAAAAGCTATTCTCTTTCACTTCATAAGAACTCAGTGAAATACATAGATCTGATGAACACATACACCATCACAGGCAAACTAAAAGTGAATAACAGCAAGAGTTCAACAGCCTTGTTCTACACAAGAGGACAAGTCTCTATGTTTAGATATTTCCTTATCTGAACATTCCTTTCAGATTGAATACTGCACTTGTTTCAACTACTTTTACAAATAAGGCTGAAAAATAAAGGAATGTGAAACGCACTTGGACAAACAATTTCATGGTTTGTACATTTTTTTTCTACCAATGTACAGTCCTACCTCTAGAAAATAAGCTGTCAGGATGTGCAGTAGACAGTGGGTGAAAGCCACAGAATGTGGGCTCAGAGCTGTACACAATGAGCAAGAACAGTGTGGTTTTCCACCAAAAGTCAAAGGAACTCAAATGCAAAGTTAGAGTGGAGAGAATTTCACCAGGCTACCTGACTGATGTCCTCTCATCTCTATGACAGTATAAGGCTATGTATAGATTAGATCATAATTAGTCCCTTAGAGACAGATGGTACCTACTCAAAGTTAAGAACATACTCAGATCCCTATCTTTCAAAAACCTACAGATTCCAGATACTGTCAAAGAAAGCCACTGTCTTAGAGATAACTGAAAACTTTTCTCAATTTTTTCCCAGTGAAAAAGGGATTTAGCAAATTCAAGTGAATCTCAAACTAATCAAACTCAAGGCTTTAACTAGGTTTTGAATCATTATCACTGCTAGCTGATAATCACTTAAAGCAATAAAATTTACACCCACTACTACTACATCTCAGTCCTAAATGAAGAAATCCAGATAATTAGAGAGGGAACACATCATTTAAATAAGGAATTATTGGAAAACAATTCTAATGTAACCAACAGGCTTGAGCCTTCGAATCCCTTAGAAATATAGTCAAACACTGAGGTACCTAATAGGAACAAAGTTCTGACTTTTTTGAATGTCCAACAGCACTTTGTATCAAAAGCAGCACACAGCTCTAGTCTATAGGACTGTTGCTGAACACCACTCAGTTGAATAAGGCAGTGTACACAAGCTGCCTCTGATACTTGCTGTTTCTGTGTACTACTTCCTCTTTCTAATATGTAATGTTCCCTGCAAAACCATTGAAGGAAGTGCCAATGACTAAAAACTAAACACTATAAAATTTATTATTGTTTAATCATTCCCTAGTTTACTGCCTCCTAGCCCAGTGACAGGGTAGTAATACACTGAGACACCTACAATTCCTCTTGCTGACTGTGCTGAACAGAAGACAACACAAGATCGTAACTACAGGTCCCACTAGAAAGAAAGAGTCATGGCAACATACCAGAGGTTTATAATAACTTCTCAACTAAGCTTGATGACAATGCTATGGCTTCCTTAATCACATAGGGATAGTTGTAGGCCTGCTTCTCCTATACTTAACACATTTTATTTCCAGTAAGCTTAGAGTAGCATCCATTCTGTTCTATCAGTACCATTAGGTGAGCTTTTAGTGATTTTTTTTTTTTTTGTGAGAACACAAAGCTTAATGTAGCCAAAAATGCTCTTTCTCAACAGAAGCACATGCAGCCAAAAATGCTCTTTCTCAACAGAAGCACATGCTCTAATCCTCTTTTTCACTACACATTTGACAATTCCATACATCTTTGCTACTAGCTGCTTAAGAAAATTCAGGTCTTCAATCTATTGCTCTATTAATGCCTGAAGCCAGCTAAGAGAAATCTCTTCCTCCACAGCAACACTGCAAATTCCCAGGCTGACCTGTACAGCTAGATATAAAGATACTAAACTCTTCAGATGACCAAAGATTTGCACAGGGGTTGGAGCACAACTAGAGGCACTCAGACCAAACATATCCATAGGAACAGAACACTGAACATTCAATCAGACTGAACTGCCTTTTAGCCTTAGCTGCAGTAAGAACCAAATTGATTTTAAATATTCAGTTGCAAAATCTTGAAAATCAGTTGAAATATTCAAAAGGTTTAAAACCGTATGGATGACAAAGGGAAGTACATCCCACTTACAAAGGGAAGTGCATCACACTTACTTGAATAAAGATGAGTACCCCAAGAGCTCTCTGTATGGAGCTGACCACACCACCCAGTTCAGAGCTTGGTGCTCTCCCTTCATCTGCCAGGAACATTTGAGAGAGAACCTTACAGGGAAAGGACACTCTCTTTGCCACCTAATCCTTTCAACATGACAACATTGTGTTAGGGTAGACATGTTGTGGCAGCTACACCCAGCTCTGTCTCTGAGGTTAGTAACAAACTAAAACAGTTTTGCTCAGTCAGCACAATTTTTCCAAGAAGCACAGAACTGGCAGATATAATAACTACCACAACAGAGGCCTTGGACTATTAGTGCAAAGTTTATTTAATTAAAAAAATAATAAATAAATACTTTGACACACTAAAGCTGCAGGGAATATAGAGTTTGGAGAAATCTTTAAGTTTTGAAGGATGAAACAGCAATTCTAGAATTTATTCTCTGCATTCTAGACACATGTAACAAAACCTTTTTACTTGTTCCTACTTAAATTTCAACAGATGAAATGCATTTACAAGCATGCCAGAGTTCTGAAGCTGAGACCCAGAGTCTCTTTGATTTTCAGTTCTGATGTCTTTCATTCTGAAACTGCCAGGTACTGCTGCTGCATACAAATTGTTAAAGTGCTTGCACTTCATCTTGCATTAACTTCTAGGTCAGGTAACCTACAGTGCAAGAGACTATGTTATGAAAAAAGCATTGTTACTTCATTTACTAAAAAAACATTTATAAATTACACCAAAGACCTGGGGTGAACAAGGCTTTGTAAACCTGTCCTCAGAATCACGTTCTACACGATGCTCTGCTTTTATTGACTGTTCCAGAATATTTTTCATCTTTTTTCCCTCCCATTAAGAGGTCATAGAATCATAGAATGTTTTGGGTTGGAAGGGACTTTAAAGATCATCTAATTCTAATCCCCCTGCATGGGCAGGGACACCTCCCACTAGACCAGGTTGCTCCAAGACCCATGCAACCTAGCCTTGAACATTTCCAGGGAAGGCAGCATAAAATACCCACTATTGCTGTACCTTGTCTCCTAAAGCAGTTCTCTGAAGTTTAGTTAGACCCTTTTAACTGTGTATTTAATTACAATATACATGAACCATAGAAGTTATTTTATGTGACCAAATATTAGTGGCATTGCAAATGCAAGATAACATATCCTCATCACAATGTATAGCTACTCATACACTATTTTAAAGAACATCTCTCTCAAAAGATTAAATAACTAGTCTTTCTAAAAGTCAGTGTCATTTCCAGAGGAATCATGAAAACAGAGAATAATTCAAATGACCCTGACTGTTCTTTAAGATTCAACTTTTCCAAAAAAAAAAAACAAACCAAAACAAACCAGTGAATCCTTTCTTTTCTAAAGTGTAAATCCAAAAGGTTTATGATACAATAAGATTTTGGAATGACCCTACAGAAATATTACCAAAGCCATTCTAATTTATTGCCTCTGTAGATACCTTCCAAGACATTCTTTGTGTAGGAATACTTGTACGTTCCAGAGGTCAAAGACTACTATGCTATGCCTTTTTCAGCCTCAAAATAGCATTTTAGTTTCCTTTGGGCAGTGTACACCTGCAGCATTGTCTATGCAAGTACAGTTGGGAAAACAGCACTGTAGAGGTCAACTGCAGTAAAGGGAGTGAAAAGTCCATCGAGCCTTCATCATATCCAGTCCAACACTGTTGTGCCAAAATTGTGTTGTCAGTGTTGTATTGTGTTGTCAGTATTGAAATTTTCTTTCTGGTAAGATTATATTATTCAAGCTGAATCACCTACTGATTTGCTCACAATTCAGTGAGTTGTGGTTAATGTAGTCTTTCAGCGAAAGAGCATTGGAAATGAATGTGTGACCCCCCCAGTTCCCAATAGACTAACTTATCTTGTTATCCTTGATTAAAATTATGTTAACTAAAAAATTTTGTTATGTCTTGACTTCTCATGCAGTATCAAATTTTCAACCATCTACAACATTTAATATTTACATCATAGAATCATAGAATCAGCTGGTCTGGACGGGACCTCAGAGATCATCAAGTCCAACCCTTGATCTACTACCACTGCAGTTCCCAGCCCATGGCACTGAGTGCCACATCCAGTCTCTTTTTAAATATCTCCAGGGACAGAGAATCCACTACTTCCCTGGGCAGCCCATTCCAATGTCTGATCAACCTCTCAGTAAAGAAATTCTTTCTAATATCCAACCTAAACCTCCCCCGGCTCAACTTGAGACCGTGCCCTCTTGTCTTGCTGAGAGTTGCCTGGGAAAAGAGACCAACTCCCCGCTGGCTACACCCTCCTTTCAGGGAGTTGTAGAGAGTGATGAGGTCTCCCCTGAGCCTCCTCTTCTCCAGGCTGAACAGCCCCAGCTCCCTCAGCCTCTCCTCATAGGATCTGTGCTCAAGTCCTTTCACCAGCCTAGTTGCCCTCCTTTGGACCGCTCCAGGACCTCAATCTCCTTCCTGAACTGAGGGGCCCAGAACTGGACACAGGACTCAAGCTGTGGCCTCACCAGCACTGAGTACAGGGGCAGAATCACTTCCCTGGACCTGCTGGCCACCCTGTTCCTTATACAGGCCAGGATGCCATTGGCCTTCTCGGCTACCTGGGCACACTGCTGGCTCATGTTCAGCTTCCTGTCAATCCAGACTCCAAGGTCCCTTTCTGTCTGGCTGCTCTCCAGCCACTCTATCCCCAGCCTGGAGCTCCCCTTGGGGTTGTTGTGGCCAAAGTGCAGGACCCGGCACTTGGCCGTGTCGAACCTCATCCTGTTGGAATCAGCCCAACTCTCCAGTCTGTCCAGGTCCCTCTGCAGAGCCCTCCTGCCTTCCAGTTGATCCACACTCCCCCTCAGCTTAGTGTCATCTGTGAATTTGCTGATGATGGACTCAATCCCTTTATCTAAATTATATATAAAGATATTAAACAGAACCATCCCAACACTGATCCCTGGGGGACACCACAGCTGCCAACTGGATGCAGCACCGTTCAGCACCAATCTCTGGGCCCAGCCCTCCAGCCAGTTCCTAACCCAGCACAGAGTGCCCCTGTCTGAGCCCTGGGCTGACAGCTTTTCCAGGAGAATGCTGTGGGAGACGGTGTCAAAGGCCTTGCTGAAGTCCAGGTAGACCACATCCACAGCCTTCCCCTCATCCACCTGGCAGTCACCTGATCACAAAAGGAGATCAGGTTGGTGAGACAGGACCTGCCCTTCCTAACCCCATGCTGGCTGGGTCTAATCCCCTGTCCATCCTGTAGGTGCTGTGTGATTGCCCCCAGGATGATCTGTTCCATAACCCTGCCAGGCACTGAGGTCAGGCTGACAGGCCTGGAGTTTCCTGGGTCCTCCTTCTGGCCCTTTTTATGGATTGGCGTGACATTTGCCAACTTCCAGTCATCTGGGACCTCCCCAGTGAGCCAGGACTGTTGGTAGATGATACAGAGAGGCTTGGCGAGCTCTTCTGCCAGCTCCCTCATTACCTTTGGGTGGATCCCATCTGGTCCCATAGATTTGTGGGGATCCAAGCAGCTCAGGTCACTTACTGTTTCCTTCTGGATTACAAGGGGGCTGTTCAGATTCTTGTTTCTTTCTACAACCTTCTACAAGAAGGTTGTGCAGCTCTTTGCAGACATTTCTAGCCCTCTCTCCTGTGGTGGGTGCCGCCCCCTTATCAGCTGATTAATTGGTCTCACCTGAAAATGCCAGAAGGGTGTGCAGCTCTTCACAGCCCTCTCTATCCCTCTGGGCAGTGCTGGGTGCAGCCCCCTTATCAGCTGATTAATTGGCCTCAACTGAGACCACCAGCAGAAAGGTGTGCAGCTCTTTGCAGCCCTTTCTATATCCCTCTTGGCTGTGCTGGGTGCCATCCCCTTATCAGCTGATGGTTGTCCTTACCTGAAACCACCAGCAGAAGGGTGTGCAGCTCCTTGCAGCCCTTTTGAGCAGTCTTTGCAGCCCTGGGTGCCACACCCTTATCAGCTGATTGATTGGCCTCACCTGAGACCCCCAGCAGAATAATGGGCATCTCTTCACAGCTTGTTCTATCCCTCTGGGCAGTGCTGGGTGCTGCCCCCTTATCAGCTGATTGATTTGCCTTACCTGAGATCACCAGCAGAAGGGTGTGCAGCTCTTTGCAGCCCTTTCTATATCCCTCTTGGCTGTGCTGGGTGCCACCCCCTTATCAGTTGGTGATTGGCCTTACCTGAAACCACCAGCAGAAGGGTGTGCAGCTCCTTGCAGCCCTTTCAAGCAGTCTTTGCAGCCATTTCGAGCCCTCTCTGCAGCCCTGGGTGCCTCCCCCTTATCAGCTGATTGATTGGCCTCACCTGAGACCACCAGCAGAAGGCTATGCAATTTGATTTGTTCTCATGACAAGTACCAGGTCAAAAGAACTGGTCAGGAATAACCTGACAGAATTTGGCAAGGCTGTGCTACATTCTGCCTCTTAAAATCTCTTTTTTGCTAGCAAGGCCAAGTGCTCTGGAGACAGAATTATTTCAACACAAGACAAATATGACTTACAGATAAAACACCAAGATGACTGTTCCTTACTAGTAACCTTGCCTCATTCCTCACTTTCAAGACTAAAGCCACATGAACAGCAGACAAAACCACAAGTCCAAAGTCAAACAGCACTCCCTCCAAAAAAAAAAACAAACAAAAAACATGAGCAAGACCAATAAAAACTCACCTCACACCAAAAATAGGAGAAAATGTAAGAAGATTAAAATATCATATTCCTATTCCAACTTAATCTTTCACAGCACCCTCAGTATTCTGAACTCTTTTCAAAATAAAATATCCTTGAGGGAGGAATTCTCTTCTGGTAAAAACCCTCCAAAATGGAACTAGGTCTTGCTCCTATTCCCATGTTCTCCACAATGGATTGTAGTTACAAAGGATCTTCAACAAGTCATTTAATAACTCTGCACCTACGGGGACAGCATTGAAGAGGAGAGAAGTTCTGCTAGAGTTCTGCTACTCATCCTCTGCTGGTAGAAGATCTGTCCACCAAATAACATATTAACAAGTTTCTCCATCATTGCAGTTATGCTGTCAGTTTAGATTACAAGAACATTAGATACCAGATCCTATTTATACAAAACTTGCCAGAGTAAGATGCCATCTCTTGTTTGGGACCTCTACAAGCTGCTGTAAGGAAATCTGTACTTATTCAATCCACAAAGAATTTCTATTTTTTCCTAAAAAATTATTCAGAAATGCAAAAGCTGGATAATCTTTCTTTGTCTCCATGTGGGGTTGGCGTTGTTTTATTCTGTGTTTTTGTTTTCAGTTTGTTTCTTTGTTGCTGTTGTTTTGTTGTTGTTGTTTGTTTGGGGAGGTTTGGGTGTTTTTTTTTGGGGGGGGGGTTGGGTTGGTTTTTGTTTAATTGAAATCCATTATCAAACTGGATCCATTGAAAATAAGATTGAAAGCAAAAGAACTGCTGTCCTAGCCTGTTACTTTTAAAATCTGTTTTAAAATCTGAAACAACTTAGCAAAACGAAGAAAGTTCCCAAGTTGTTGGGTTTTTTGCAAGATTTTTCAGCACCTGCCACCTTCAGATGAAGTGATAGCAGACAATTTAACCAGAGACTCTTGTTTAAGCTGGCCCTCAACTCTGTACTAGCTTTAGAATATACCTAATGTAACAACATAAATTGGAAGCACCCTCCCACAGTCAGCATCAGAAAAGGGAACAATATTTGTACTGTGCTGAACAAGATGAAGAGGAAGCTTTTGAATCATTGCTCTTTGAGATATGACTTTATTCAAAATGTTATCGCAGTCTGAGAGAACAATGAGACAGAAGAGAGAATGCCTACAATAGATCTCAGGAAGACCAAGGATTGCTTTTGAGTCATTCTTATACAAACTGGATCTAGAAATTCAGCCCACTGTATAAACCAGTTAAATCCTTGATATCAGAAACTAGAAAAGGTTAACCAAACTCCAAACCATTTTCTAACCTGCCACAAAGAAAGAGAAAAATCTCTTGCCCCAGGATACATGATAAAATTTTGATAACTGATATCCAAACCCCAGATTTCTTAGCTTGATGTCTAGGCAAATACACAGTTGTCTATTGCCAGTGACCAAACAATACATGGTCAAGAAACTAAATATTGCAGAAATTGTTGAATAATAATACAAAAAAATTAAACTGGAATTAAATGCTTCCATTAAAAATAATTTTACAAATAAGCACAGAAAAGTGATTTGAATGATAATAATGAAGATAGAAACCATGTGAAATAAAACTACTATATGAATAAAATTCATGTACATGTTAGCCAAAAGAACATTTTTACAAACACTGCTTAATGTCAGACCTTTATAAACAGCTGCAAGATAAAAGAACAGAACTATTACTTGAAGGAAAACTATCAGGTGATTAAACATAATAATGTACAGATTAAATGAACTCCTTTAATTAAACTTCATGCTTCAAAAGAAATTGGCTAACATAAAAACCTACCCCAAAAATCTAATCACTGTGTTAGGTTAGTGTGATAATTTAAGACATAATTAAGAATAAGTGCAATAAATTAATATTTAACAATATTATTCCACTGGATTCACAAAATATTTCAGATCTAGGAATTAAAGGCTAACAAATTTTTCATCAAAACAATGATGCATCATTAATGCTGAATTTCAGCCAGCCTGAAAAATGGGCCAGTATTTTATGATTCTTTTCTGAAGACATTCAGGCACATTCAGCTCTTCTAAGATTGGAACTAAAAGATTACACTAAGTAGCAGATTCCTGTACAAGGGAAAGTAAAAACAAAACATTAATCACTCCATTTTCACTATCATGGCAATGATCGGAATTATAGGGTGGCTTTGGATGTGAATAACAAGGCTTAATGGATCCTTCATTTTAGGGAGGGGACTGGGGTGGATTTTATTTATACTCACCCTAAAACCATAGGTATGGAATGAACCAATTCTCTCTCATAGCTGTTATGTTGCTAGGTACACAACCTAGGTAACATACTCAGGTACTGTATTTACTGGGTATCATTTCCTAACTGCAGTGCTACTCAAGCTGAAGGAGCTGTTAATTCATGGTCTGAGGTAAAATTGCATTTTTGTATGTTACTACATAATCACCCATTCTACATTAGACAATTCTAACTCTGCTATTTTGAGACAAGTGAGTGCCCAGAGCTCTCTAGATTCATAGAAATTTAGTCTTAGAGTATCCACTTTCATAAATCACAGTCTTTATCCCCAGCCTGGAAAGTAAACTCAGTATTTGATCAGCAGTCAGAGCCTTTCCTTCCCTAATAAAATGACCTGTTCACAATCATACACACAGTTGTTAAGGGATTTCTTTTTAAGAAATTCCTTTAGTTTAATACATACTTTAAATATTTAATACATACTTTAAATATTTTGTTTGTGACAAAAAATGCTACACGACTCAACAACATTGACCCCTGTGGTCACAACTCAAGATGCTTCCTGAGATCACTAATCAATCACTCATGCAGAGATGTGTTCATTTCTGTTTATGTAAAACTCTGTCAGGCAGTTGTGACAGATAAAATTCCCTTAATGGAGGAAGTGCTAAGACCCACTCATGTTACCATTAGGTTATAGTGATGGAAGGGCATTACTTTAAAGTAGCAGCCAATCTCAGAGCTGCTGCTTCACCACATTACGGCAGGTTTATGACTATGTAGCATTCTTGACATCAAAATGGAGAAACACACACCATCTTCTTCATCTCCCAATAGTTGCTTTAATTAGAACTCAGTATATTAACACTAATTATCTGGCAATATTGTTCACCAGGTACATGCGAGAATTTTCAAAGCAGTGCACACAGACCACAGTAATCAATTAATTTTCAGAATAATTTTGTGACAAATAAATCTTATCTCCATTTTAAAGACAGGAGAGCTGAAGTTGTGAAGCTAAATGATACTTCCATGAAACAAGATTAAGACCTCAACCAGTCATTAATATGACACCATACTCAGGGCTTTCATCTTCTGCCCAAAGAACACAAAGATTTCAAAGTAAGATTGTTAACACAACTATGCTAAGAAAAGTATAATTTTAAATAAAAAGAGAAAACAAACTGATTTATTAGCTCAGCATTTTATAGCTTCACTTTATGATGGAAAATGTGGGCTATGTTTCAGCCTTTCACACAACAGAAAAATAAACCATCAAGATTTCTCAAGCAGTAATTCCAATAGTCACTCCCAAAGTGACAAGTTCCATGGAAACCACCACAATGCATTTAGTTTTCAACTTCACTCCTTAGTCATTTTAGTATTAGAAACCTGTTTTCTGAGAGGACAAGGATTTGTAAGCTATCTGAAAGAGAATGCCAAATCATCTCCACTACTAGGAATACTGAATTTGGTCTGTGAATCTGTATTACCTGAGGGACATTTTGATGCTGTTTTGGCTAGTCTGCTGGGAAGGGGAACATGGTTCTGAATGAGGCTAAGATAATTCAGTTGCTATAGCAATATGCTTCCAGGAGCAAGGCCTTGGTGAAGCTGTTCCAGGTTCTGCCCTTTTTTTTTTACCATATACTCTTCCAGCAGCACCAGAGTGAACAAAGTTTCGTTTCACAAGGGTCAAATGTTTGACAGATGCTCCATTATTTCTTTGCTAGAATTGATGGCCATTTTTAATCTCATCTTTTACTGCTCTTTACAGGAGGTAAGCAGCTGGTATTAGCTGTATATTTTGGGTCTGCACCATTCAAAAATAACCAACATTCTGCAGTTTCCTGGCCTAGGGTTGCCAGTTTTCCATCTACTTCATTTGCAGATGGAACTCCATAGTCAGGCTAACTAAGACAAGGGTTTACTACCTAGGATGTTTTGGTTTTGTTTGGTTTGAGTTTTTATCTCTGATCCAAATGTTACAAATCATACTTTATAGTTGAGCTCTACCCTTTGTCCATCTCAGGTCTTCAAAAAGGAGTCCAGGGACTTTGAGCTTGATACTTGGGTATCAAGCTTTCATACACAGCTTTCATAACCACGAACTCCAATGATCTCCACTATTGATTGTGACCATGACAACCTTGGTTTTCTCTTCTGTAGTATTCCCAAACAGAAGATTAGGACTTTGGTCTTCAATTCTCACAGGAACAGAGAAAATCTGATGACAAATTCAAATACATTTGAAGGGACAACAGAAAAACTGAAACAGACAAGTTAGGCTCATTAGTGGAATACACAAAGTATAAACCTCACAGTCTTTGAAAAGCAACTATAAACAAACAAAGTTTTGTTCTTTCTTTCTGAGATACATCTTTAGGCTGATCCTGAAGTCATCTTGTGTTGTAATTGAAAAAAGACATGGAGAACGTGTGCCATACATCAAAGACAGTGACACTCATAGGTAAGCTGGCTGTCTTAGCAAGATCTGCTCCATGTACCAAAATTAATAATTAAGGATGACTAGAGAGCTCAGATTGTTCTCAATGCAAATTATTTACCACAAAACAGCAGAAAACACTATGAAGTCTGAGGGCTAAACAAAGATAATAATTATTCCTGATGAACTCCATTGCCACTGAGCAGATGACCAAAGGGAAAAAAGCTAAAAGGACTGTTCAGAAGACAAGAATGAACAGTCCTAGGCATAAAGAAACAGACTGGGTGAAAGCCAAATATTGCCATTATTTCCACAGCTTCCTAAGCACACATTTCAAACCTGCTCAGATTGCTCTATGAGCACACAAAAGCTAAATCAATCTAGAGCCTTTGGAGACCAAGTCTTCAGAGACTGTTGTGTGACTGGTACAGTTATATTTTGTTTTAAATGAAAGAAAAATCTCACTGATATCTGTCATTCGACTCCACACAAAATTCTGTTGTGCCCTTCAAAATAGCTAGACAAGGACTCCAGAAGTCAGCAGCACAACTTGTTTACTTCCAGTAAATGCACATCTCTATTTTGATACTGTCTGCCAATTTCAGGTGAGTGAATCTGATGAGTGATGGTAGAGGCTATTCTCCTTCAGCAAATCTTCAACTTATGGACATGAATTTCACAGAACAATGGTAAACTTAATATCAGGAAACAACAAATTTCAGATTACACACCTTGCTGTTAAAGACAGTCTCACTCTGAACTTCTACAATCAGTGAAGAGATTATCAGCATTTTCAAAGAGATTTGAAGATCTGTGCTCTCATCCAAAGAGTTAAATCTGCTTTTCTCTGATACAGCCATGCTTCATCCATCCTATTCCCATTATTCCCCATCTCCTACCATACGCACCTGAGCCCAATTACACAGGTCAGAACTTGTGAGAAGATGCACTGAAGGGACATGGAATTATTCTTTAATATGGAAAACATGGAATATCCAGAAATGAAGTACTCAGAAAGAAATTAAATATGCTAGATGAACATTTGAAGGGGCTACTCTGCCCATTTCCAAACCTCTCATATTCAAATGCAGTGGCAACAGTTTTCCTGATTATTCAGCAAACAAGAGGGTTGCCCATCTCATTATCCATTCACACAACAGGGAGAAAAAACCCAAATTTTTGATTTGGAGGTTTTGAACATCAAAATATTGAGAAGAATGTTTCTGACTAGTCCAACAGCACTAGGGAAAGTACATGAAAAAGAAGCTGGAAAACTTGACACAAATTTCTTCTAAACACTTATTAGCAATGCCAAGCATTTGGGTGGTTTACTGGAGAAGTAAACTTTGGGTGGTTTACTGGAGAAGTAGTACAGAGCTTCTGGTTATTTCTCCCTACTTTACCTAACACATGGTTAAAAGACAACAAATCTAGCTAAATTAACTAAACATGATGCAACTCCTACTATTCATGCAGTTAAGCATGCTGCTGAGCAGTTTTAATTGCCCTTGTCCATACAGATACTTTTTATGCAGCTGTGTAGAGAAAGGAGACTACAGAGCTGGAATGGCACTGGAAACAGCTTTCTTCAAAGGCTTTGTGGAACTCAGGCATAAGGGTCTATCTATGGCTCTTTCATTCCTTGCTTCTGCCAGAAACAGCTACATCTGGTGCAGAAGAGGCTGAGAACAATCCCACAGCCTTTGGGATGCCTTTTGAATAACTACTCTAGTTGTGGCCTCTCTACAGTGACAAACTATACTCAAAAAAAATTTCAGTGGTATAATCTATATCCAAATATTGCATGACTGGGGCAACTACAGTACTCGTGGTCACGTCAGTGAAATGAAATCAGAGAAATTGGAAAAAAATTGACAAAGAAAAAAAAATGGAAAAGAACTGGTTTTTAAAAAGTTTTAATTAAAAAGGCAGCTGTAGAAAAGCAAAGATGCCCATCCTGTAAAATGTTTGTTCCTTACACAGATTTGCTACACAATAGAGGACATTTTAGAACACTGGGGAGAAAATTCTAGTTAACAAAGGAAAAAAAAATATTCCATAACTCAAATGGATTAAAAAGGCCGGTATCAAATAGGGTCCAGTGTTGGCATTAAACACAGTGGTGAATGTGGTTTTATTTCTATCAGAATATTCTTTCTCAGCCAAATGACAGCTGCAGTTAATCTGCCTAAAACATCTTCAGTGTAAGAGTAAGGAGCAAGGTCAAAGGATAGAGCCAGCAACCAGCTGCTACCAAGCTTCAGCAACGGCCAGAAGTGTCAGGTCAACTTAATTTTGATCCCAAGATTCTGGTTTTTGAACCAACCTGGAAAGTTTTTCATAGTTTTTAAATAGTTGATCGTGCTCCAGTTCAATGACCATATCATAGGAAACATTAGTTTTAGAGGGGAAACATACAGAAATAAAATATTAATAATTTGTGTCAGCAGAGGAGAGCACAATACGGAAAGTAACACTAGGAAACATTCACCACTACTACATGAAACTGATCCTCCACACTGCTTACCAGCTACACCACATGAGTACTTCCCTTCAAGCTTTTCCAGTGGAGCCACTTTTCACAGTTATTTCTAGGATCTTCTGAACAATTATTCATTCAGCAAAGAGAAATGAGACAATGCCAGGTAGATGATCATTCACAATAAACAGGAATATGATGGAAGCCTATCTATAATAGCACCCCTGAGTACCCCAACACTTACTGTCATCACATTTCCTTCCCTTAAGCAATACTACAAGGGCACAAAACACCAGAAAACCAATAGTTCACTAAGTCTGACTTATGGCAATTCTGTTGTCCTTCTCACCTCTTATTTAACCATCCTTCTCCTGAGGAGTCAAAGAGCAAATAATTGTGAAAAGGGAGAAGGAAGAGGAGTGAATTATTTGATCACTGAAAAGCCAATCCCTTTGTCCTTACAGTGGGCAAAAGAAACATTCCATATACATGTTACATGAAATACTGTTATATGTTACATGACAGATGAAAACCTGCAAAGGCAGGTTTGTTGGTTTTTTCCTATCAGACAATCTGTAGAAGTTCAAAGAAAAATGACTAGAAATGAAGTTTTGATCAGCTGTAGTTAACGCTTTTAAACGAGCTGCAAACTTCCTCAACTTTTAAAGCAGAGCTCTCTGGACCTGCTGTCATGCTCTATTGTGTTTTGCTTCAGTTTTCCCACTCACAAACTAAATAATTTGTATTTTACCATCTCTCAGGTGTGAAACAGACCTTATCCTACCTGTCACAGCATTTATTTTGGATTTTTGTTAAAAACTCTGGAAAAAAAAGCTGTACCCGAGGCAACACAGTAAGTCAGTTTCTTCCATGAGGTTCTATCCTTGCTTCAGAAAACTGCACCTCTTCCCACAAAACTAGTATTAAATTTCTAGATGGCAGTTTAGTAGCAGCCACACTCATTGAGTTCAACAGAAGAAACAACTTACTATGAGGGCAAGAAAGAACACAACCCCACCAGTGCCTCAGTACTGTTTGCTGAAGTTACAAAAGGAACATGAACAATGTTTTCCATGTTTTATTCATTTTATTCATAATTTTCTCACACTACCTCAGTGTTTCCTTTCCATAATGTTTTTACTTTGAGTGGTGGTCCAAGTGTGTGTGAAGAGCTGGGTGTGAACTTATCAATTCCTGATCAATGCCTGTATCATGCCTGATACAATCTGCACTGGAGACCTATGAAGAGATTTTCTATATTACCTGGAGGTTTTAAAATATAAACAGAAGAAACTTCAAGTTGCAGATCAGCTGGTGCCATTAAAAAGGAAAGTCACATCCAAGGGCAAATTTTGCACAGAAGTGCTTAGCAAGTTTCTCTTTTTTTCAGCAAATCCCCAACATCAGAATAATTGGGATGTAGGAAACTTTCATTAGAATGACAATCCAAGACAGCTTTGTTAAAACACAAAACTCTATTTGCATTTGCTGCTCAAAACAGTATTGAAAATATACCAGATGTTGCTTTCATATTCAAAATTTGAAAACTTTTTTGAAGTAGCCACACATTAGGATAAAAGTTCACAAAATAAAAAAACAAAGAAAAATCCTTTCCACTGCCTGACAAAACAAATTGTGGAGTTTACGACAGGAAAGACCTAGTGGTACAGAAGACTCTTGTTAGCATGGATATCCAGAACTGTTGTTGATGCTGCAGAAAGAATTGCACTGAGTAAACAGAAGATTACAAGAGATCACCTGGGTACTCAAGCTCCTGCTCTTTGTTCATCTGCCCTCCCTTGCTTCCTGCTCAGCAGGATCAGACAGCATTTCCTTCATGCCCTACTATGCACAATGGCCACAAAATGTCCCCAACAGCACAAAAAGAGGCCAGGAAGTGCAGTTTTAATGCACCCTTGGAGTAAAGCTGGCAGGATGATGGGCTCTGCTGGTGCCTTTCCAACTTCAGGGAACACTCTGAAGAAAACTCCTGTACAGTTCTGACATGAAATAGCAAAACCACCACCAAAAAAAAACCCAAAGAGAATTTTTTAAGAGCCTCAACCTAGACGTGCCAGCGCAAAATAGATAAATACAACCCCTAACAAAATCACAGGAATAAACCCAAATGGTTTTCACTCAACCCATACGCAGAGGACAAATCCCAAACACCACCTCAAACATTAACCAAAGCGTTATAAACTTCCAGTCATCAAGAAGCCATGTTACACATTCACTACTGTGCAAAAGTTCATATTGCTGCCTCTAATTAAACCCCCTGTTTAGCTCAATTAAAGCAGAAGTCCATCAAAACCCAACCGCTGACCATTCACTTGGTCTCACGCCAGGGCCGGGCAGTCTGGACCGAAAGAGCAGCTCAGCTCCGCCGCACTCTCTCACAGCCGGCTGCGCACACAACCAGAGGGTGGGAGCAGCAGCCACCGGTACCGGTACTGGTGCTCGTAGCCAGCCAGGCACCTGGAGCCGTGGCTCTGGGCTTACCGAGCAGCTCCTGCGGCCACCGGGCTTGAGGGAGTGGAAAGGAGACGGCTGGCCGTCACCACAGGGCAGTGGCCTCAGGTGTCTGCCCTGACCTAGAGGGGCAGTAGCCGGGGGTCTTCGACGTTTTATCTCACTGAGTGACCAAAAAAAAAACCAACCCCAAAACAAAATACTGAAAAGTTTTAATCTGAACGTGTTGCTCTTGCTGGTGTGATCAGATACACAGCTCTTGGGTCTTTGGCAGCATTTCAGTGTCTGCTCGCAGCAGAGATCTGGTCACCTCGTGTTAAGGTGGTGAAACTGGATTTCATGTGGAGATGACTGCCTGCTTTCTCTGGGGTTGTTCAAGGTGAACTGCATGGCATTTGGATTCATTTAAAAGCCAAGCCAGTGAAAAGATAAAAGCATGTGCTAACTGGCTAAAGAATAACAAAATAGTACATGGAAGGGAGGAACCAGAGCCACTCCAATAATGCTTTCTGAAGTCAAAGAGGGTCTCACTGCCAAGCCTTACCCAAAGATAAGCGGAGCTTGAAAAACAAATGTTTATGATTAAGCGTCTGACCATAAAAGCTGGTAGCATTCACTCATTAACTGTGTGGTAAAACAGGGAACACTGAAGGAGAGCTCACTTTGCTGTGCCTGCCACAGACACGGGCTGCTTGCATTTCATGGGGCAGAAGCACAAGCACCAGGGGGATGGTCTGTCCTTGTCATTTACCTTTTTGTTCTTCCTTCCTTTGGTATTTCTTGTGAAGTAAAAAACACACACCCTAGAAAGGTGTGGCCTTATCTAGGTATCAAAAGGACAAGACTTAGGGCTGTGTGCAAGTGTTCCCTTCCATTGCTTTTTCCCAGTATTTAGGCATCACTGAGTCACAAAACCCCCTGTGTAGTCTTGTTGATGCTTAAGTTTCCATATGTAAGATGCACAGGCTCTTAAGTTTTACTGCTCTACCCACACTTGGCGACCAGCACTGTGATAGCATAGACCTGCTTAGTGTCTAGGTTCCACTTAAAAGCTTTGCCAAATCTCATAAATGAGGCTTTTGCCTGCCTGTTCCAGATTCAGCAGTATGGGGACTTCACTGGCTTAGGAGCACAGAGTTCAAAGGGGCTTCCCAACCCGCAGGCTCCTGGCTCCACAGCTATCCATTAAAAATGCCAGAGATGACTGCTGAAGACAGGTCCAAGCACCAGCTCACATCTGAGGGGAAACAATATTTCCTTGTGCTTATTCACAAGGACTGCTCAAACATGCTGCAATGTAACACATGAAACAGTACTAATAGAGTTGTGGGGCTAAGAACATCCCTGTAAGAGCAGTGTCTATATAAAGCTCCCAGGTGAGCCTGGTGTAAGATCATGGCTTAGTCTGTAGAGGAGGGTAGAAAGCAAAACTTGATACCTGCTCATGATCTGATGCAGAGAAAATTCCCATCTGGCTTCATATTTGTGCTTGGCTTTATTATAAGTGCATTAGCAAAACACCAACCAAACACATCTGAATTTCATGCTCTTTGGTCTTTCTGCCAGCTTGCTAACACATGGTCTCCACTGAATTCAGATTTTCTGTTGTGTGAAACACGTAATATATCAAGTGCAGATTACTGTGTGTACCTTGCCAAATTCCTACCTGTAGCTGGAGCCAAACTCCAATCCTGCAGAGGTTAGACATAATACCCCAAAGTCAAACAGTATATCAAAATTAAAAAAAAATATTCTTGATCTCCCACAACTACATCAGAAGAAACCTGGAGGCCTGAGATTAACATCATATAAACACAATGCAAGCAAACTGTGTGACTGAGCCTTCTACCATAGGTCTGCAGATACGCAAGTACAGCAGAAAACTAAAAATTGCTAGGACATAATTAGGTACCAGAATTTTTCTTGAAGAGGGCAAGGTGTATAAGGCAAATCTAGTAGCCTCACTTCTACTATCCTTTCCACACCTTTATCTTATAAATTAAGTTGCTTTTATTTTATGCATTTGCTGGATTCAGATGTCATTATCCTGAGGCCATCTCTCTAATAACATCAGGCTTATCTCTGGGGCTGCGCTATCTCAGAATGTTTTGGAGATGGTCCAGTCTGCCTAGCAGCACAGACAGATGTTCTTAGACAAAAGAGAGTCCTTTGTGACCTGTTACATTGATAGGATGAATTTGGGGAGTAGCAACCTATCTTTAATTTTACACCCATTCTTTACCCCTCCTGACTGCACATGTAGGGAGCAGGTGACAGGTGTGGCAAGCACCCAGCAAGAACCATGGAGCCAGCACTGTGCAGATCTAAAAATGTCCCAGTCTCACATCCAAGCACTTGGCTGCCTTACACAAGCACCAATCTTACAAACTTAAGAGTCCTCCTAACCAAAATATTTGCTGATCTCCTGGTTTGGCTGACCACAGGTTAGAAAAACATACAGGGAGTTAGTGAAATGCCTGGGGTGACAGCCTTGATTCTTGGCACTTATTTGGCATACATTTCTCTGCTCTAGAAGGAGGATGCTGTTACAAGAGGTTTTTTTAGTATTCCTAAAAAATAAGTTATTAATATTTTTTTATCTAGAAATAGAGTCTGCTTCCAGCAGCTTTATGTTCCAGCTGCAGCTTATGGAGCTTGGGTTTGGTCAGTATGTTCAGAACAAAGGCATTTAGCTACTACAACTTTTCCTGATAAGAAGTGACCATCAAACTGACACCTGAATGAATCCGTGTATTATATGAGATTGTTCAGCAGATGTTTGACTGGCACAACCATTAGTTGGAGATGACTTCCTGCTAGTTCCCTGGTATTCCTAAAGGGTTGTTGATATCCAGTGCTATTTCACAAAACTTCCTTTCCCCTTTCCCACCCTTTCGTCCTTCCCCACTCTTCCTTTCCCCTTCATGTTTGAAGGGCACACAACAAAAGCTCCTAAGGCCTGATTTTGGACCTACAGATCCCCTTTAATGAATTACAAAAGCAAAACTAATTGATGTAACTTGAAAGAAAAACAAACACTGGCAACACTGGGGCATTTTTGAAGTATTTCTGTCTCACAATGTGCTGTCTTTACACAACTACATTTTTGAAGAGGAAGAAGAGAAAGAATAGCCATCATATTTCAAAGCATTTCTAATATTTGGGATGAGGTGTTGCATCACTTTTGCATGCCTGTTGACCATTTTTCTTGTTAGATACTTCATGAATATTGCTTCCTCTTCTCTCGTAATCCATGCTTGTTTCTTTCAGAAAGCCTTCCCCCTTCAGCTGTTTAAAATAGCACAGTGGCACTGAAAAAACCCCTCAGTTAGAGGTCACCTGTTCCTGAACAGTTACTTTCAGGTTTCTTCTCTTCATGGGAGTCACTAAACACCTGCCTTTCTCCCCCCCACACACCCCTCCCCCCCTCTCCTGCCTCATTATTTTGTTACCTCGGTGTTCTTCCTTCTGTTTTGTGTTTTTCTTCCTAATTAGGCACCTTTCACCTCTCAAGTTACAGAACTAAAGTGATGTTTACCAGTGTCATAATTCACTCTGGACACATTATATCCACAGCCACCCCATGAACTTTGTGTACAACCTGGGACAAGCTAAAAGAGCTCCCAGGCTCAGCAGGCATTTGGAATCTTGGCAGATGGGCCTTTTACTCAAAAGAGGAGAATCATGAGGCACGACACAGGCAGCAAAGTAGAAGAGGCCAGGGACAGCCCTGTGTGCCAGAAAAGGGATTAAAACTCCAAATTGTGTTCTCACTCAAGTTTTCTCAGTGTTCAACTTCTGACCCTGCCAACTAGTTTGGGATAAGTAGGAGAGCTCAGTCACGGTCGCTTCCTAGGCATTAGAAGAATTAATACAATCTTTAATAATCACTGGATCTGGAGCAGGACTCATGTTTCAGAACTATACATTAATGTGCTATTCTGTATGGTCATCTTTCTTAATACTTAATAGGCTTTTGCTACTCATTCAGCAAAAATCTGCCTGTCAGCCATCACCTGCAGATCTTTTTCTGCTGTGTTCTGCTGCATTGCTTCTCTAATGCTGTGTAGTACCTCTGCCTTTCAACCAGGTAGCCTAAAGGGCTGAGTTTTTGAATGGCAGCTGCATACTGGGTTTTCTTCACTGATATTTTAGGCTAACTCTGCAAACCTTAATTGTGGCTGAAAGACAGATCTGGTTCCTGTGTGCTTATTTAAGGTGTCATACAGATGAAGAGCAGCTCAGATGTTTTCTTTCATTTGCTTCCCATCAGGAGAGTCTGCACCAGCTTTTTTCATTCCTTTACACTGAGATCAAATCTATGAGAAAAATTTGTGCTTCATGCAGAATGCTGAATTCACCCTAATTTCAGTTTATAGCCCTCCCCCCACATTTCACTAACTGCAGCCTCATGCAGTTAGAAGACACTTTACCAGAGAAAGACCATGAGACATGCAGATGCAAACATAAATATGTGGAAACTGTAAAGAACAGAACTTAATCAGTAAAAACAAACCCATATGCACAGGTAAAAAATGCTAACCAGAATTCTAGTTTCCCAACCCACTCCTCTAACTGAGAGACCAGGAAATCCCTGGGTTAAATGAATCATGGTACAGATAACAAGGCTTTTGAATTAAGTCTTCCTTAATTTACATGAAGTTCAACTTTGAATTACTACCCTGAGGGATGTAGATGCTGGTTTGGAAGTATCTGCTTGCATTGGTTCAAGTCAGTGCTATTGGAAGCAACATGAAAAACCCAGATTAGTGATTAGTCCAAGCTGTAGTGTAGGTGTAGGTACTCCTATGGAATACTGAGCTTCAAAGCCAGCATTTTCCTTCCTTTCAAACTCCACAGCTCAGTCTCTCCATGATCAACCTCTTAGAGTGGACAAGAGGTGGGGTCAAATACAGCCCAATTTCAATTCAAAACCTGATAGCTACCCTAGAAATCTCTATCATACTAGAATTAGCCTATGCCAAATCCCAGGAGCCTGCTCTTTCCCAACGAAATTAAACCACTTCACCCCAAATTCCTGTCTTGAATCACTTCCTTATTTTATTTTCATTATTTTCATTTTGGAGTTCTTAATGGCACTGGCTTATTTTGCTGCCCAGCACTCACTCCAGTGTAGTCATAAAAAGTCATTGGTGGTAGCCTGACAGTGAAGCAGAATAGAGCTGGTTTTTAAAATCACTCCTGCAACACATCTAGAGATGAGGTGGTATTTTGTGGGTCTTTTTCCTGATATTACCTACAAGCCCCTAGATTGTCACAATTTCTCAGTAAAAACCATTTTCTGCTGGAAAATAAACTGAGATCCCAAATGCTCATCCCCCTAGGAAAATTAACACTTCTACCAGCTGGGCTATCCTGTTTGAGTTCTGACCAGACACAGAGATGTAAAAGGCTGGTATCCCTCTGCTAATAATTCTGCCTCAGTCATCAATACCTTAATACCTCCTTCAGAAGCAGAAAACTGCCTGTCACAACAGTAGATTGGACAAAACTTATTTGTCTCAGAGATGGGAAAAAAATAAAAAGGCTAACCCAGCATCAGTTCAAAATATATTTATACTTATTCTCATAATGTTGCACTGCTTTTACACATTTCATATTATCAACTTGTACCTACGATTTAATCAGATTAATTATATTGTCTACATATTTTAATTGCCAAAAAGACTTTAATAAAACAGTTCCAGAGGAGCTAACTGAAAAAAAAATAAATAAAAATGCACAGTTCATAGAAGTACCAGAATACACTAAGGGACAAGTGGAAACACTCAAGAGGGAAGCAAGGAAAATGAGTTGAGAAAAGCAATTCTTTTACTGGGAGAAATAAATTTTTAATGAACTGCAAATCTAAGCATTTCTAATCTTCTGCAGCCTCTGGTATCAAAGAGATCAGGTTGTAAAATCATGTCTGCTTTGTGTTACAAATATAAATGCTCCTTTCCAACAGAGACAGTGCCAGACAGCATAACTTCTGCCCCAGTCCTTGGGTACTGTCAGTGGAGAGATAGAGGATGCTGGCAAAGCAGAGATTGCAGAACACATGCCTGACCTTTGACTTGAGACTGAAAGGGACCTTTAAATGATGTTCCTGTATCTGTTGCCCAAAGATTTCAAATGACTTGTTCACAGGAAGTGGGTTGCCTTTGAGTTTTCCTCCTAACACCATTTGGTGTCAGGTTTAAGTACTCACCTCATATTAAATTCAAGATAAGGATATCAGTTTCTGGTGGATTTCTCTCAGTAGCAGGAAGTGGAATTCCTGGAAAGCAGTAGTGTTTTGTGAGAAGAATAGTGCTAGGAAATTTATTTGTTTGCTGATAGAAGCCGAAAAATACACTTGTTATCTTTAAAACTAAGAAACTGCAAATCCCTTTCTGCTTCTGCAAAACATCATCCGAGGTCCATAATAATACATTTTAGGCTATGCTGCTTATATTACTAGAAGGAAACAGTGCTTCTAAGCTTTACCACATGGGAGCTTGAATGAAAGAGAAATTTGACTTTGCCAGAATAGCATCTTCTCTGCATAATGCATTTAGTTCTGATGCATGTTGCTCTTTCTTCTGCCAGTTAACATGTGCAACGCTGTGTTTATGCAACTTTGACCTTCCTCTTCTTCCCTGTCTCATTTCTGTTTGCATGAGCTAAAGAGTGCAGTACATTTTTAAGGTCTCTACTTCGAAAAGCCTTGAGAAGAAGCCACCTCTTTCTCTGACACAAAGCTGTTAAAAAAGACAGATAGATTCCTTTCCAGCACAGTCACGACACAACAAATAAAGACCTTCATTTTTTAAAACAAGTAGATGAAAAGTATCCAGCAGACTTGTGCTCTGCTTAGTAATGCATCCTTGAAACAAAATAAGTCAAGAAACCCCCACAACCTGCCAGCTGAACAAGTGACTGGCTCTGTATGCACCCCAAGCCTTAAATGTTTTAAGGACAGCAGTTGTCAAATGCCATAAACATACATAAAAATCATAATCAAAGTTGACTTACTAATTTTCCTTTTTTTTCTTTCTTCTTAAAGAACAAACCAGTTGCTGTAGCCAGACTCAATGCTATGCTCCCACATATTTAACCACCCAGAGGAAAAGAGCTGGCACCTCACCTGAGTTTAATAAGGTTTCAAAATGATGTTTTTTTTCTTTAATCTACAGCTGAATGTCCCTTTATTCAATAAACAGTTACTCCCATTAATTAAAGAGGAAACTAGAATTAATTAGTTTGTACCAACTAACATTACTGCAATATTGGCTTCACAGTTATCTTTTCAAAAGCAGGCCAAGTGGTACTTTGCAAGTCAATGAAATTAGCTAAATAAAAAATGGGCATTTTTTTCTCACTTTTAAGCCAAAAATCAGCTGATAATCACATTTATGAAAGGAAGAGCCCAGCTGTAGCTTTTTGAAAAATCAAGATGGAACCATGAGAAAGGTTTCATTTTTCAAGTTCACATAAATATAACTAAATGTTAAGCTTTCCACAGGACAAGAAAATGCATTCAAAAAAGACCCATTCCTGCAGACTAATTTGTAAGAATATAGAGATTGGCCTGTTTGATTCAATCAGTTCATCTTCAAATCATCTACCTTGTCTTGAAAGCATATTTCAAAGATGGATGTAATAATCAATATGTAAAAATATAGGAAATTAGCAATGCTGAGGCTGGCTTT
Organism: Calypte anna; assembly: GCF_003957555.1. Taxonomy (NCBI): domain Eukaryota; kingdom Metazoa; phylum Chordata; class Aves; order Apodiformes; family Trochilidae; genus Calypte; species Calypte anna. The sequence goes on along the minus strand of NC_044252.1, from coordinate 6,609,957 downwards.
TCCTAACTGGAGGTTGTTGATTAACTGAACCTCCAAAACAAGCAGGTTTCTAGTGGTAGTCACCTGTCACTTTTGGGAACCCATTACCAGAAGACTAACAAAATATAAAAGGTAAATAAATAGACTAACAAAAAGGTTATGTCTTTCCCACATTTTCATAGAATCATAGAATCATAGAATTAGACGGGTTGGAAGGGACCTCAGAGATCATCTAGTCCAACCCTTGACCCACCGGAGCAGTTGCTAGACCATGGCACTGAGTGCCACATATTTCTCATTAGCTTTACCTATAGCAAGAAAAATTCTTCTGTTGTTTACCAGAAAGATTCTGGGCAAAAAGCCTGCAGGTTAATCAGTAACAGCAGCATCTTAAAACTGCTTCATTGGGAAACTTCATGCCCCTCTGGTCTGGCAAATAGACTTCAAAAATTGTGACTTATTGTGGGATAGCAGAGCTATTTCTAGCAGAAGACAATATTAATATCACCTCAGTTTCTGATGTATGTGGGTATGTGCTTTCCTGAGGGTGTGTTCTGTTGCCCACTGAATTTTGTAAATATGAGCTGTGGATTCCAGTCAGAGAGGTGTAATGGTGTCTGTATCATTAATGTTGTGTTTGCTGCAAAAGATAACAGTGTTTAAATGAGACAAAGAGCTGAAGAGAAGACAGTCTTATGGTTTAAAATAGTACAGGCTGTTCTGGAGAATTGCATTTTAACTCTGAAAAAAAACAAAACCCAAAAACTCACCTCATTTTTATTGTTGGGCAACTCATGGGAACCCTTACCTGTCAGAGGTGCTTATTACACATTGCATTCTTGGTGTAAGGGATATCTGGGTTTGATATTCAGATGGGTTACTTGAAAAGGAGCTGTCAGTACCATTCTCTGAGTGAATACATTGCTATAAATGGCTAATTTATGTCTTCTAAATCAGATACCAACCAACCTCTGCACCTTTTAGTATTGCACTTCTGTCCTTCAGTTCCTTAAATGTAAGGTAAGATGAAGAATATCTCAGAGGTGGTGTGAAGATAAAGGCATCAGTTTGTGTTAAGTGCTCAGAACCCATAGTAAAAAATAACCACAGACAAAAGCCTCTGAGGGCATTATTAAATCTTTCATCCATAGAGAGCCAGTATTACAGTAACTAAGGCACTGAGACCACACAATGAATGAGAATGATGCAAAAAGTATGTTAAAAAGTTAGACAGTGAGTGAACAGCATGAGGAAAGAGGCCAGGAGCCAAGAGCAGGGAACAAGGAATCTGGTGGCAGAGTAAAGCAAACTGACTTAAATGATGAGTTAGAAGGATACAGTTTGAAAGGGAGGGAAGAAAGAAAAAAAAACAACAAAAAGCACACTTGAAGTATTTGTGGTAATGATTTCACACCTAAATATTATGTAAAAACCACTAACTATGCTACTCAATAAAAGGTAACCTGACTTACTAAACTGACATACAAGGAAGAATATGTCATGCCTCAAAGCACATAAAACCAAAAGTGAATTTTAGCCCAAGACTGTCAAAAGCTATATTAATGATCTCAATAGCATTTCTGAAAAAGTTAATTGTAATTCTCATTGCAGATGGAAGCTTAAAAGATGAGAGGGCTTATAACTTACAGGACATTCACCTCTAGAGAGGCTGCCTATATACAGAGTGTTCTGTGCTTTTGTCATATTTGACCTGACTAAGCTTCACTCAACAGCATTTTCTACAGAAAAAGACATCCCTGCTCTGCTAATAGGGGTGGTAAAAATGGTTAAATGCAGTCTTGCTCCCTGTTTTCAATTCCTGTGGCACGGCAGGTAACAGTATGAAGCTGAAGAGGATGTTCCTCTAGGTGTGTTTGGTGTCTGTAGAACTATGGCACCTCACCAGCTCGTTCATACCATGTTAGATAGGAGGCTGAAGTGTTATCATTGTCCTGATGGCATAGGAAACCAAAGCAAAATCACAGGACTTGGGTGGAAATTAATGCAGTGCCAGTTTCACAGGTCTGTTTTATCTTCTTTTCCCCTCAAAAAGAGCAAAATACTCTAACGGAACTAATTTCAGCTTCCAAAAAATGATGTTTCTAATGACAAATTTTGACTAATTGCTGGTTTTGTTGCTACTTCAGAGTCATGGGTTTTGTTTGATCAGCTCTAATATTTATTTGTGGATGTCACTCAGGAAGCAATTTATCCCTTCTACAGTTAAGTGCCTCAAACTTGGTTTAAAGCCAGAGGTTACCACGCACGGGGTAAGAAACGAGCACAAGTGGCGATTTGACTCAGGCTAAACTCTTTCTGATATGCTGTCTCTTGCAAAAGCACCCTTGAGAAAGGGTGGATAAACACTATATAAACTTAAAACATCAGGACTGCAGCATCTGTAGAAGCTTTGCACTTTGCCTCTCCTGTTTCAGGCCTGGGCACTGACTCAAACCTCCAGGTACAGCCACAGAGCTGAGCCAGTTCCCCACTTCTCAGTTCTGTAGATAATCCTAAAGTTTTGTAGTAGTGGTAGGATGGGAGAGAAAGGAAATAAGGGCTGGAAGGGAGGAAAATTCATACCTAAACCAGGGCTTTGGTGGTACAGGCAGCTGAGTGTGGTTGTCTCTCTGCCTAAACATTTGACTCAGCCTCTGTTATCAACTCCCTCTTCCTCCACAACCATCCTTCTCTCATTCCCAAATGTCTCTTTGCTGACATTCACAGGGGATAGAAGGAAGTTGGTTTGAGTCAAAGTATCAGAGGACTCCTGCTGCTACTGGGAAGGTTCTCTGCCTGTGAGAGTTGACATCCTCATCAGCATCCATCATAGGAGCAGGTTGGGGTTAACTTCTCAGGTTAAAATAACTGATTCCTTATAGTTTGCAAGCAGTTGTCCTTCTTTGCCTATGCCTGTGCCAACTTGCTTTACAATGCAGGACACTCTCTATGTGATCCTTGTACTAATGTAAGGCTTGGATCCATGCTCAAGAGCAAGCCCTTAGCCTCTTAAACATTTAGACAACAGTTTCTGTTCCTATATGCTTAAATCTCAAAGTTTCTTCTCCTTCAGTTGTTACTCAAACGGGATGCCTCTGATAGGACTGGGAGCTTGTTTAGTGAAAAATACCTGAGAGAGAATAAAGTACTGGGGTTGGTAGTTTGCTTGTAGGCAGGACTGAAGGACAGCAGAAGAATGATGCATAGACACCTCACTGGAAAAATAAAATAACACTGAACAACAGCAACCTCTACAGGCTGTCCTAATTTATAGTAGATATCTGCACCATTTGGTTTTGGAAAAACTTTCTCCAGTCTGAAGAAGAAGGATTTTAGCACTTGCAGTGAAACATACCATCATTTGCTGCGATAGAAAATGAAAGAACATTTCCTTTTTATACTTTTTTATATCTTGTTATGATTTATTTTTTTTTTAATAAAAGGTTCAACATGCAGAAAAGTGAAAAAAAGAGAAGAAACAAGACCAGTGGTTTAGTCCTTTTTTCCTGGTAGGTTCTAAAGTGAAAAAAAAATTAGGTCTCCTCAAATAAACTGCAGTTCTTTTTCTTGCAGTTTCTGTCTTTCATTGTGCATACCATATGTATGTGCAAAGGAAAAAGAAAGCTTGTCTGATACCTCTCAACAGAAACTTCAGGCATATCATTGGAAAGCTGCAGGGTTTTTTTCTTTATTTTTCAACATGGCAAAACAAAATTTATGCACATCACATCTGACATTAGAGAGACTAAAATGATACAAGCTTCACTTAGGATTCCCATTAAATAATCTAGGATGGGAAACAAAGTGGCTTCTGAGCCATAGGCAATGTCACTGTGGGATGGCTGTTGCACAACAGTAACTTAACTACACCTTTGACAAAATACAGACCCCAGGGTTTTGTTAGAGAAGGAACCAATAACTCAGACTACGATTCCTGAAAAGAGAATGGGAGGGAAAAAAGAGGAGAAAAGCTAACTGAAATTTGGAGAATTGCCTGCATCTGTAAATCCCTATAGCAGAACAGGAGAGGAGGTTGCCCAGCAACAGAGGCAGTGACTGTAGCTTTCTGCAAAAGGAGAGTGAGGTTTGTGCAATTGCCATGACTCAAATTTCTCCTTCAGAGCTTGGGAATCACATTCTTCCCAGCCTTACCTATAAGATGCCAAATCAATAGCTAGATATAGGCAATGAGTATCATCTGCAGAGCCTGAGGTGCTACTGCTGGAGCCTCAGTACTAGAGAACCACCCTGAGGCCTGGGAATGCTGTGCTGCAATTGCTGTAGAATGGATAATGGACACATCAGAGATAATAAATACCTGTTGAAGCAGCAGAACAGATCTTCCAGTTGTAGATCAGAAACTCAAAAGCTTTGTGAACATCCAGAGATGCTCTATAATACTTTCCAGTCATACTTTTCTGAAGGAACATAGGTCTCAACACACATTCACAGCCAGACCACTGTCCCTTTATAAACTATCTACCTGGGCAGAATTCTGAGTACAAGTCCCAGATTCAGCAAAGACAGAGACTAAAGACCTTGGTCATTCATAAAAACCCCCAAGGAATTTTTACAGGCAGGGCTTCCTGGAATACTTCAACCCAGGGATTAGAATTTTCACAGCACCAGTCCAGTCCCCCTAGTACTGGGACTCAGCTCTTCTTGAGGTGAATAGAAGACAATTAGCATTTTCCTATCACCTGAAGTCAGGCATCCAGAATTGATGGATGCTTATTTGGGAGTCATATTCCTTGACAGAAGTTATTTTAACCAGGAGTAAAAAAACCCTCATGTTTGGTGAAGCTAATTGGAAAGTAAACAAATTATGTGGCAAATAATGTGTATGATAACCTTTGTGGTAGGTGCACATGAGAACATGACATTTTAGATTAAGAGGAGTGTCATTGTGTTTAGCTCAAATGCCTCTTGGCAGGCAGTGAAATGGCTGGCTGTATATTTACATACAAAATGTCATTTATATAAATCAAAACTTGAACACAAATACCTAGAGATACTGTTTCCTTGTGGATAAAATTTTATCATGGTATTTTGTGCATTCTTGAGTGTGAGGCAGGAACTGATAATTTGAAGCAGCATTCAGGAGTCACAGACACTCATTATCCCTGTCTTTGGCAGTTTGCAGAGAAATGGCAGTTTCTTACCCAAACCAAGGATTTTAAGGTTTAATGCCAAAATGTCTGTTGTGTGAGACTGTCTTGCAGGGTGGAAGCCCATGCATTTAGGGAAACTAAGCTGGAAACAAGATAGCTAATATCTTACAAAAATAGCTGGACACTCTTTAGACCTAAAAATCGGGAAAGAAGAAAACAGAGTATCTTTAGTGAGAGAAAATGAGAAATAATGTGTTACAATGGAACTTAAACTCCTCACCTGGTGTTAGACCCTTTCCTATGCCCTGTTCTGTAAAAATGTCTTAGGTTTTAACACAGAATAGAACTGAGTCAGAGAAGGATTAAAGGGGATATTTTTTGAAAAGCATTTAGTGGATCAAGGGTTGGACTTGATGATTTCTGAGGTCCCTTCCAACCCAGCCAATTCTATGATTCTATGAAGATGAAGCTGGTGGCCAAGGGCATTTACAAACTGCTAATTTTCAGTGGAGTGAGGAAGTTAATTGACTCTGGACATTTGATTTGATGCCTCTTTACTCTGTTTAAAAAAAGTTTACTGCTGTTATTCAAGGAGCATTTTGTAGTCACACACAAGGAAGGTGACAGTGTCTGCTCCTAAGCTCAGAAGAACCTGAAGTTGAGCAGTCTTCACAAGACAGTTGAGGCTTCGTTTTTCCCTGGGAGTCATTCATTGCAAATGGACTTTACCAAATTACTGTACACTGCTGAGCACAGCAAGGTACAGAACAAGACCCTTTTTGTCTTGTTTATTTCTGTGATTCAGAAAGTGACCTGCAGAAATCAGAGACAAACCTCTGCTGAAATTTGTAGTCATCCTTAATATAAAAAAAGCCCTTCTAGTCAACCACTGTAACACTTGTCTATCCTGAATAGTGTAAAAAGGAAGAAAACAATCTTTTGGGATTCATCCTAAATGGAACTGGCTACTAATCTGCTAGCAGGAAAAAGAGAAATTAGCTTTCCCCTTCCTCAGAGGCTCCTCTAAACTGCCAAACAACCAGGTGGAATAAAATGTTTTCATTTCAAAGTCTCTGGAAGTGACTACAACAAATGTGGCTTGCTGTGTGTCACTCTGGCCTTCTTTAGGTCTGAAACGCCACAAGTGGTCATATCATAGAATCATAGAATTGGCTGGGTTGGAAGGGACCTCAGAGATCATCGAGTCCAACCCTTTTACCACCGTTGTGGTTGCTAGACCATGGCACTGAGTGCCACATCAGTCTCTTTTTAAGTATCTCCAGGGATGGAGAATCCACTACTTCCCTGGGCAGCCCATTCCAATATGATTTCATCCCCAGTTAAAGGCATTGCCATCCTAAAAATTGCTTCCTGTGAAATATTTCAAACTGGACCCAAAAGCCATGGTAGATGTTTAGTCCTCCCTGTCCCCTTAATGAGGAAAAATGGAGAACTGGAAAATATTTGAACAGGTGGAAAAAAGTTACTACAATCCTAATTTCCATTCTCTGAGAAAACCCGGGGGCCTGATGTGAGTTTAAATCAGATTTCCACAGAGAAATCTGTTATTTTTTCCATCTGACAGATGGAGAGATTGTCTTGTCGTGGTCATTTCAGTCATAGCCATCCACTCTTCTGTCTGCTCTGTGTGGTTTTACAAAATATCTACTTTCTGCAAGAGAGCCAGTTTTACTTTTATTTCCTATGCAGAATTGCCTCTTGCTGCCTTAAGCAATTTTCATCAGAGAAGCTGGGCACACAGGGATAAGGGATACTCTGTTCACAGGACATCTTCCACATACAAAAGATTCAAATCAGAGACTAGGTGATTTTTGACATTTTTATATCCTTTTTTGTTTTGTGTGGTTGTGCGATTCTTAAAGAGATTTAGTTTGTTTCAGAGATCTCTGTGTTAAGTTTTATGGGGAGAAGTAATACTTTCATTAGTCCATCTGATATGGCTGGGATAAAAAAAAAAAAAGACACTTGCTTAAGCCTACCATCTCTTTTCAGATCTGAAAAATAATTTGCATGCTTGCAGTAAAAGTCCTAGCTATGCAGCTGTCTCTTATCACACACTGTTCCCAGCTTTAAAATGTATGAACAAATGTATTTGGAGTGATGAATAATAAATAATCTTTATCTCAACACTCTTCTATTCCACAAAGTCTCAAGGTACTTCAGAAAAAGTAATAAACTTTCTATAAAGAATAAGGACCAAAGTGCTGCCACCTCCAGAAGGAGAAGTGGCAAATCCTTAGATGTAGAGAGCTGCTCTGCAGAGCACAGATACACTCACGCATGCTGAGTCTTTGCATACTGAATGATGCATAAAGGTGGGAAGAATTCTCAGGGCTTTTCCTTCTATCCACAAGCACTTGTCTGCTGATGAAAAGTAAATGGGAAATAAAAGATTAAAAAGGACAAAGGTTGCATTATCCTGATTTCTAAACTGAAGTCTTAATTGGATTTTTAAAAGAGGAGATAGTAACCCATATTTTGCAATGTGAGGTGAACTTTAAAAATAAAATGAGAATGATCAGCTTGAAATTTGCCTGGAATGCCAGGTTTGAGATACTTGTCCATTGGGAAACAGCCCAATCTCTAGCAAATGTCTTGGTTTCTTTGCATTAAGAAGAATAGGACCAGCAGCAGCAGGACAGTGTCCTCTAGGGATTCTGGACATTAACCAAGGCCCAGCTTAGGAGCCTATACACAAACTTCCTGAAAACATTACTGCACTGCAATGTCATGCACTTGTCTCATTATTTTTATTTTTATTTTTTTTTTTTACGCTGCAATTCTCTATGTCATTGGGGAAGCTAAAGTGAATTGAGTTGGGAGATATAACCCTTAGTTCCCTGTGACTGAGGACTTCAGATGCCTATGAGCCCCTAGCAGGGTTTTGCACAACACAATTGTCACAGTGATGGAGGTTTATAGACAAATGCTGTAAGGGTGTGAGGATGCCCATGAGCTAAAGCCATGCAGGAGAAGAAAAGCAGAGCAGCAGATGCAGCAGTATTTGCAGAGGTGGAGTTACTTAAAGCTCAGGGATTCAAAGAGAGAACACTGACATGAAAAGCTGTAAAATCCCAGGGGAACAAAAAACAAAACAAAACAAAAAACCAAAAAAAACCAAACCAAAAAACCCCCCACAAAACCACCAAAGAAGAGGAAGTCAGCAAACCAGCAACATCAAAGATCATCCTATGCCAAGGAGCAAGGGGTAAAGCCTTTCTCATCTGATGATAACTACCAGTTCAAGAGACTCATCCAGAATCAGAAGAGTTCCTGCATGGCCCTGAAGCATGGTAATGCCAGCTATCCACTGCATGTATTAATAAATACACGTTATGCACTATGCTTGCAGACTCAAACACACAGTAGGGATACCCAGCCAAAAGCAACCCAGAAACAAAAGGCTAAGGAAGGCATGAGGAACATCTGCTTTCACCCACTCTTTGATTTCCTACTATCCATTTCCTCTTGGAAGCCCAAAATATCACCTAGCTCCGTGTTCATGGCAGCTGGCCACAGAAAGGGAAGAATACTGCTGGTTGAAGAGAGGGAAGGAGATGCACTAATCAAGCCTTTTCTCTCACCTGAATTTAGCAGGCAAAGTGACAAAGGAAAAAGCAGCAGACCCAGGGAGGGAATCTAGCAAGATGTGGTGGTTTAGAGAACTAAAAATGAGTATTGCTGTCTTTGGTATGATGGGTGTGGAGTCTCACAGTAAATGCTAGTACTGATTTAAATAGGCTGGAGCCGTATGCAGTTTATGAAAGGAAAAGCAGGAAACTTAATCTCATTTATTTTCCCTGGACAAGGGGAAAACAAAGCTTTTGTCCCCTTCTAGATGATCCTCCCACAAGAAATTCAGTTGTGTGCTGCAATTTCCATCTAAGATTTCCACCAGACCCAACTGTAGGGAGTTGCATAAGCAAGGCTGGGAAGAAGATCTGTCTTCTGGGGAACTAACACCACCAGTTTCTGCAGTACAGGCCTGTTCTGATCCAAATGAGCTGTGAAGCCTGGCTTAGCCCAAATTGGTAATTCTGCAAGCAATACAGATTTCCTAGTACAAAGAAAGTGTTCCTTTCTTCCCATTTGTATGTTTTTCAGAACTCTGTTGAAATCAGGGTTAAATCACAAACAAACAAAAGCTATGAGAAAAGATCCCATGCATGACCTCTGGAGGGGATTTACCTATGTAAATAACATATAATTTTCACAATCTAATTACTGTTTCATGTCCATTTCTTGATGTAGTCTGTATTTAAGTTGCATATTTGCCTCTATCTGCTTTCTCATAGTGTGTCTTGATACCAATATTCACACCACCATTGAGTGATTACTTCTGTGCTAGCCTTGAAAATGCAACACAGCAAACAGCCAGGTGCTGGGGTTGTATAACAGTGAATAAAATAAATCAGCCCTAGCATTTTTTGTTTTAACTGCAATGTTTGGCATCAGACCATATTGTCCTTTGGTTTTTTTTTCCTCAACAAGCTTTATTCCTCTTCCTATAAATTAAGGAAAAGTTGGACCTTACTATGGTTCCCTGAATTATCTGGAAACTGGATTTCTGTAAAAAAGGAATGCTCCAAGCAGTGGGTAATGCAGAATTTCCTGCTTATTGTACAGCTCTTTCAGATGGGAGAGAAAAACACTTTCTTTTGCTGCTGGATACACATTCCTTTCTCATCATATGAAATCTGAAAGAGCATTTTTATTGTTCTAAATCAGGGAAAAAAAAAAAAAAAGCTGGAAGAGCTCTCTGAAGACCAAAAAAAAATCAACAGAATTAAGTCTGCCAAAGTATTCTGGCACCAGTCTGAACCACTTTAGTTCCATTATGATTATTTTATATCCTGAGGTTTTGATGTTCAACTTACATATCAAAACAAAGGCGTTTTTTTAAAAAAACAGAACAATTGGAAAAAGAATGAAGATACTTATTATTTTAAGACCTCTCTCTTTCATAATTCAAGATCTGGGAAAAGAAAGAGGCTAATTCCCTAATCTTTTCTGTAGTTTAGTACCTAGGACTCAATGAACCATGCCCAGCCTGTGCCTGGCTCCCTACACTGACCACAGAGGAATTCCAGAGTCCCTCTGATACAGTCAGAGCAGCCAGGTGTGTCCTTTGCTGGGTGACTGCCCATCACCAGAGCCATTAAACTGGTGAGAGACAGGCTTGCAAGGTGATGATGATGTGGATATCTTATGACAATGTCCTATTGAATACAAAGAGTCTATCAGTATTCTAGTCTTCTACCCCCTTTTAAGAGACAGCTACACACTGCAGTTTTCCCCCCTTGCACAGCTGAACTACCTGAGGGTGTTTCAAAGATGCCCACATTCTGGCTGCTGCTCACCCGCAGGAGGACTGAGCTCACAGCTGGGTAACTTGTCCCACTTTTTGTTTTTTAAGAACTCTTTGCCTCAGTCTACACTGATTATACATTCACCTCTAAGTACCTTCACACCACAGGCATGATTCCTTAACAGCTTTGCAGTTCTGACTCAGTGACTTTGGAGATTTCCAGCCTACAGAAGAGGGAGAGCTGGTCTGAGCTAGGAAGTTACTTCTGTGAGAAGCCATAGAGTGTCTCCTGGGGATTTTATGTCCTCCACTGATTTATCATGTGCTCTATGGGTGTTAAGGCAGAGAGCTATTGCCACTGAGAAGGCACACAAATTTTAGGCTGATACAAATCTTCAGCTAATTAAGGGCTGCAGGTTACCCATCTCCTCTCCTCCCTTTGCTGTCTCCATTGCTGCCTGTAGAAGGCTCTTTAAATCTACTCCACTGATGCAGCTCCACAGGGGCTGGACATATTCATTCATATTCACATTAGGAACACAAATGGACACAACCACCACGGTAAGCTTTTGATATGGCAACCTTTCTCCTGGCTCCTGGTTATCAGATTTGTTGCAGCTCTGGCTAGGGACTAGGCTAAAACTTGTGCCCACTCTTTTTCACATTGAAATTTCATGGAAGGAAGAACTCCACAGATCCATTTATGAATTTCATTATGGGACAGCAACATGGAGAGACAGAGTTTAACAGGGCCTGGGTTCCCTAAAGGTTTGAGAGGACTGCACCCTGTACTGGGAGGTGACAAAGGTGCACTCACAGTCACAGCGCATTTTTGAAAATCACATCTTTATAACTTCATTTTATGGACAGATGACAGTATTATTCACTGAGGACTGCTTCTTTCCCACACAATACATTTAAAAGAGTTCTACTGGGATATAAAAATGCAATTTCCAAACTTATTAATATTAGATTTGTTGCTATGTAGCATGCTGCCATTTTTTAATCTATTCAAGCTGCGTCTTGCTCTTGGACAGAGTTCAAAGATGAAATGGACAAACTTTAAGTAATTCTGTAAGGACCACCAGGAATCTACAAGATCCCAGAACTGTTCTGAGCTTTAACTAAGTTTCATCTTTAACAATTCTGTTCTGCCTCCAAAAAAACTAAATAATGACTAGAATGTTAAGCTTATTTAGGAAGTTGCCATAGTGACAATTAACTACTTCTAAGCCCTTCAGCTTTATTTTACCTTTTTCTTCACTGAGGTGCCCTAAATTACTTGAATCCTGAATAGCTACAGTAATATATCCATGTCTTTGAACTAAATGACATGGTTTTGCTAGAACCCTCATTATGTGAATATTGATTGAATTTCTAATTGGAAGTAGGCATCATCTCACTGACAGCATCTCTGAGAGAAGCCATGTAAGAGCAAGGGAGATTATTAACAGAAAAGTAGGGGGGAAAAAATGCTGTTCCCATGAGGAAAGCAGATAAGCTGATAAAACTGAAGAAATAGTGAATGGAGTAGAATTGGCTTAAATGATTAAGTTTATATGGACTGCCAACCTCCTCCAGATGCAGTGCTTTTTATTTTGGCTGTTATCCTCTTGTGCTTTATTAAATATAAAAATACCAGAGGAACCCGATTAGAATGATTCTGAAATTAGAGTTAAATATTATTCATACCAGTCAAAAGGGCTTATTAACCCTAATTATTCTAATTTAGCTGCATTTTCTACTCACTTTCTCCTGAATTGAATAATCTTGCTATTATAAATTGTTTCATAGGATGTTGTGCCCTATATTTTACTCCACCACTTTTTCCATTTTCATTTGACTTTATGAAGCAGAGCTGCTGAAGTTCAAGTGCCTTTGATGCAATTAAAAATAAATCTCATATTCTCAATGTTTAAACTGGTCCCAGGCACCCATTTTTGATGTTTTTCCTAAAAACCACATCCAACCTGGTGTGTGAGGTTTGTCCTCAGATTGACAATTTCTGAAAGAACCATTTCAATGTTTTCTTTTCCTTTAGATCCTTCAGCTCTTGCTGAGGATGGACTTTGGAATGCAGAACACCCTCACAACACTCTGTGTGTGACCTCTGTGTGCTGGTGCTCATCAGGATGCTCCATGCACGCTCAGTTTTCAGCTTATCTTTTCAATTATTTCTGTGGATTGTTTTCTCAGAATCACTCATAGCTGTGGGTGGCTGAATTTTCTAAGTTGCCTCTCCTGGGTTTGGTCTCATTACCAAGGAGTACTTCAGGGCTTCATAAAGAGCAAAATCAGCCCCTTTCAGTAACATGGCTGCTTGTTTTCCTTGCCAAGGCAAAGAGGAACAACTAATGTGCCCCAGAATTTTTAATAGCTCCAAAGATTTATTTGTCTCTGTGTAATCCTCAGGGTCACAATCTCCCAGTTTGTTTGTGTGCTCCTTCTACAGTCTAACATCTACTGCTTAACTCCAGACAGCATCCTGCCTCCAGTAGAGCTTTGAGAAGTTCATGGAGCTCAGTGTCTGTAGCATCTCACTCCATGTTGTATCAATCTCCCATTTGCTTCCAACACCAAAGGTCTCCTGGGATCACCTGGACCATTAAGCAGTCAGTAATGTATCCAAGCATTTACCTATATGTCTTAGGCAAAGCTGAAGTCTGTAGCACTAACACATGCTGCTGTTCTCATGTCTGTTCTGTATTCACAATATTTTGGTAACCCATCTTCCAAATTAATCCCACTTGTTTTCTGCATGGCCCTTAATTATTTATCACATTAAAAAAAAAAAACAACAACCACAAAAACAAGTGCATTTTCATTTTTAGTGCTTTTTCTTTTACACTATAAACACAGTCGATTTCTACCTTCACGAGTAAAAGTAGTAAAAAACCCAACAGGTCTTTCTTACATCAGATAACTAAAAGCAGAAACTGATAAAAATTGAACTTTAAAGTAACTGGAGCAAAATAATTCCAATTTCACTTGATGGCATGCCTTTTCTCAAGTCAGTCCTAAGGCAACAGGAAAAAAGCAGATGACTTCACTATAGCTTTGATGAAAACAATATTCATCTGGATTACCCTTAAACCTGCCCTGGGGTTTAATAATCACTTTAACTGCAGATAGCTGAAGAGAAATAGCTCAATACTGGGTTTGTATTATTTTCCCCACATCTTGAAAAGAATCTCTGCAAGTCTACTGAATACCTCTTTTGAAATAAAAGAACAATATCCTAAAGCAAAGATGTTAGCTCCATCCCTATCTCTGGCAAAAAGAAACACAACCATTCAATGCAAACAAAATCTGGAACAAAAGGATACGATATGGTCATTTTTAAACCAGAGAAAATGATTCAGCAGCCCTACACTTCTTGCATGCACTGCAGTTCTCAGAATTTTCATAATTTACATGACTAAGAGATGTTTGCCTGCTCAACATGGTAATTCATGGGGAAATAGCATCTGGCTATTTGCAGTTATACTGACCTTGAAGAGCTTCCTGTACATACTTTGCTCTTGCAAAATACCTATCGCTATCACATAAAGCATAATATCAGTGACACCGTTCTGGTGAACATTACAGATCATGAAATAGACTCAGCTCCTGGGCCATGCACTGCTAGCACTCACTTGACAGGACAGTAATATGGAATGGAAGAATGAACAGACCTCTGTGGCAGCAGAACAGACAAGTGTCACAGCCCCAGGGTCTGCTTTCAAGGACACCACACACAGAGAGTGTCCCCAGCTCTTCCTCTGGCCAATCTGCCTTTCTGTGTCCATCTGGATGTGTTCCCCACAACGTGTCCCATGCCACCTGTGATGCTCAGCACAATTCCCAAATGTACAAACACAACACATGTGCTTTCATACATCCAATTCATTTGTTCAGCCCTATTCAATTCAGACACATTGATTCATGCATTACTTTCCTTAGAATCATAGAATTGGCTGGGTTGGAAGGGACCTCAGAGATCATCAAGTCCAACCCTTGATCCACTACTGCTGCAGTTCCCAGCCCATGGCACTGAGTGCCACATCCAGTCTCTTTTGAAATATCTCCAGGGACGGAGAATCCACTACTTCCCTGGGCAGCCCATTCCAATGTCTGATCACCCTCTCCCTAAAGAAATTCTAATATCCAACCTAAACCTCTCCTGGCACAACTTAAGACCGTGCCCTCTTGTCTTGCTGAGAGTTGCCTGGGAAAAGAGACCAACCCCCACCTGGCTCCAACCTCCTTTCAGGGAGTTGTAGAGAGTGAAATATTGGAGATATTAATACCAGCTCAGACACACAGAATGGAAAGGGAAGTAGCAGTGGCATTGAAATTGGTCTGTAACTGATGTTAGAAAAGATAAAGTCTGCCTGGCATACAGCTCTGCTTCTCGGGTGATGTGAGTGGTCGAGAAATAGAGAAGAGGATTGTGAACATTAGGAGGACATCAGGAAATGGAACAATTCTGTACGTTTGTTGTTTCTGTCTGGGAAGGAGACTTCTTAAACCTCTATGAATTACACTGGGAGCCTAAGGAGAAAAAACTAGACCTGTGATTTCTTGCAGAAATGTGCTGTGGTTTTTCTGCAGTGAGAAGACAAAAAGGAAAGGAAGAGGAAAGGGGAAAGGGGAGGTGGAAGGGGAGGGCAGGAAAAGAAAGGAAAGGGAAAGGAAAAAAATGAAAAAATAGGTTGCTCTTTCAGAAGTGATAACTGGAGGCAGTTACAAAAGAAATCAGCTGTTAGAGTGCAGGTGTTTTAAGGCTGGAGCCTGGTACTGAAACGCAAAATGCTCAGTTAAAACGTAGTTTGTATCTTCAATCAAAATATTCAATTTTAGACAAATGCACCAGCATTTTCCTTTGATATTTGTGAAAGCACATTTGCATTTTACCAAGGAAAGCATTTATAGTTATTAGATGTGAAAAATGCAGTAAATAAATTACTCGTTGTCAAACATCTCAAGTGGTGGTTGTGATTATGATGAAAGTATGGTATTTCTCTTCCTTTTTTCCTTCTTCCTCTCCTCTTTCTTTTCCAGTTCATTTCTAGAGTGAGCTCCTAGTTTACTTGTCAGTGCCCCAAACACATCCTGACACTGCTCAGTATTACATATGAAGATGTAATTTTATGGTGTCATATTTCATGATGTGGTGTAACTGGTGGCATCCAGTGTTTGTAGCACAGCATTTTGGTGTCCTTTATAAAATTCTTAATCCTTCTGGTAAGGAAGACTGACTCACTTTAAAAAAGTTGTTTGGGGTTTGTCTACACTATAGTGATCACTGAAATAACTTCACATCCAGTATAAAAAAATATACATAAGGCAATGAAAGATACACTGGAATATCACAATACCTGTAATTGTCACACATCTTAAACATCCAGAATCATAGTTTTCTCAGAGACTCAGATACACTGCTAAGTCTATGCCCACCCTTATGTACATTTGTACTAAAAATACTTATTCAGTGAAGTTCAAATTCTGTTTCCTAGATGTTAAAAAATACAGAAATATTCTAATTTCTTTATGAACTTTTTAAGATGGACAGTACATATCAGCAGATAGTTGAGAGCAACTTCACTTTATTATTTTCATAGTGTGTTAGCTTGGTATTTAATACCATGCTTTACTATTTTCACTTGACAAATTCCATATCTATTTCTTTATGACATTTTCACCTGTGTTTTAAAAATCTTTACTAATTGCGAGAGCTCAGGTTTTCACTACATACCTGTGTATGTGTAACCCTCTGTATTGCCACTGGGTTGGTCAGGCTCTTTTGTGTGTCTGCTACTGGAAAAAAAAATCTCCACCTTGAGTCTGTACAGTGAGTGGTTCACCTATTTCATGAAGTCTTTATCTTCTGAATTGGTATTGTTGCTAGTATTGGCAGAAAGTATCTGATTTAAAAAAAATTAAATCTCATCCTCTGATGGTGTTATGTTTTCATAACAGTAGCACAGCCCAAGGATGTAAGGAAAATAAGCGGTCAGGAAGGGAGACTAAGCCCAAAATCCTGTTTGCTTTTCTACCTGTATGAATTGATCTAATAGAAGATACTACTTCACTAAATTTGATGAACTAAGAAGGGAATGGGTGGCACTTCAGGGAGAACTGGGAAAGAACAACATTCCAGTGAAGCTAAACAAATGCCCCAAAGACCTTTGCCTACCTGAATGTCAAACTGTACTATGAGTGAGGTTCATGCTTACCTTTCTGTAGCAAGACGAACCTCTTTTAGGGTACGGCACTTCAAGGTCCAACCAGGTGTTCCAGCAGAGACTCACGAACAGTGCTCTGAGCCTATAGCCCACAGGGTTGACTAGCCTGGATCAATGCTGTTGCTCTGAGAGCGACTGACCTCTCTGCTAGCTAGCTCAGGAGTGAGCCCTGGCTGTGTCTCAGGCCTCACCTTTTATTGGCCCCCTGGTCCTGCTCATGCGCAGTGGGGGCCCACCCTAATTGGGCACAGGTGGGCTTGACACAAGCTCATGCTCACTCCCTGGCAATTAGTGGCACCTGGTTGCCTCGTTACACTACACCTTTCTGTATTTTCTATCTCAAGCCCAGGACCAGAGAAGCACAGTTTTTAAAAGCATACATTCATAAATACCATGTTTGTAAAAACAGAGATCTCTCCTTACAAAACCTAAAACATCATTGAAAACTGGAACTCAAAAGACTTATGCTTAGACAGGCTGAGTCCTGAGCACTGTCACTGGTGCTCTGAGGAGGCAAATTCTCAAACTGGACACCACCATAAGAACTTCTGCTATTTTTCTTGGAAAAGGAGTTATTACAAAGTCAAAGACAGAAATAAAAAAACAAAAAAAAAGAAAAAGAAAAGAAAAGTACGATGCAAATAGAAATCAGAATTTCTGTAAACCCCATGAAGTTTTGGGGAAAAAAAGCTAAGCAATTTACTAGATAAGGAAAAGTCATATGTGCACTCAGTACCCTTCAACACACTAATCAATTCTTCCTTTCCTAAAATTTTTTTTCAATAAAAATGCAGCCCAAGTCATCTTAGAAATCTCCTTTTCTCATTAAAATTGCTTAGACTTCTCTTGTTGCTAAGATATTTTGCCTATTTTTATTGACCAGTTTTCCTCTGGTCAATATTAATTGAGGAATCTCATTCTTTTAGGAAGGTCAAAGCACAGTTCCCCTGGTCTTAACATGCTTTGACTTGTTAAACTTTTTAGACATTACCTTGGCTGGCTTACTTGCATTTCTATCTTGATCTCTGGTGTTCACCCAAGTAGACTTAAACTATCATTTGTGTCCTATCCAAGGTCTAGTCTTTGGCTGCATTCTTTGCAGATAATTTACAAATTAATAACCTTTCAATAAATAACCTTTTAAAATAATGTGATTACAGCCACTTTGGCATCCTCCAGTGAGTTAGGAAAGAGAAAGAAAGAAAAAGCTGATCACACCAACCAGAATTGACAACAATGCTGGAGGTCACGTTAAGTTGGTTTTGCACTTTCCAAATTCTTTTGTTTCCATAAAAATGGAGCATACAGCTGTGCAAGAAAACAAAATGCATTATGAAGGTTTTTTTTCATCAGGATGATCCTATTGAGAAACAGTGAAAAGGAAATGGTATCATTTTCAGTGGCAACAATTCTCTGGAGACACCAATTCAACAGCTGTACCAGTTGATAAAATAATGCAACACAGATTATTTGCTCTGTTAGGGATTGGAGACAGGTTTCTTGTGCATTAATTAGTAAAAGTCCTTGTTAACAGCTCCTGTTCATCAGATTTCAGAGGATTTTTAGCAACAAGCAGCTATCTGGAGACATTAAGTAATTCAATGGAGTTGATGTCATAACACTGGTTAGGATAAAAGGATATGTTCGTTTCTTACTCTGTAGGCTCAAGGACAAGTCTTGAAGTATTCCACCTGAATTAAGTTTAGGAAAGTTGAATTTAGAAGTCTAACAAAATGCAACAAAGCTCATGAAAGAAAGCATGCAGAGAAGCAGAATTCTTATTTTGTTTTAGGTTCCCCCCCCAGGATTTGCTGTTGAACTCAGTGGCTGTCAATATGTCTCTTGGCTACACGTGATACGCTTATGGCAACTGGGTGAATAGTTTGGGAAGTACAGAGCTCTTATTCTATCTACATACTTACTACATAATTTCAGCATGCTTCTGCCCTCAAAATGAGCTGAGGAAATAGCTGGGAAATTAGTGCTTTTCACACTTCCCTGTCCATCAGTCCATCTACCTGGACTGCAAAGATTTTTCTGCTCTCTAATTTTGGATGTCTAATATATATGAGGCTTGCTAGCAGGTTTCTCTTGTGTGTGATCTTGGAATCTATTTAGAAAATTAAGCATTCCAGAGACAACAGAAGCATTCTTGATTTATTAGATGCTCTGGGCATGAACTGAGAATGACATCTCTCAAATCTGTGCTATGTGCCCCTCCTTATTCAAAATGCATCAGTTCAGACACAGAACCTCACAGATGATAAAATGCAAGAGGAAATAAAACCATCCTTAGATATCTTCCTAAGTAGGAAGGAAATGTTTAGAATTATTAAGCTGCAGACTAAAACTTCTTTAAAAAACCCAAAAACACACCCAGAAAAACCTGGCTACCATTTAGGGTGTTATCTGTAGTTTAGGATCCCTAAAAACAACCTACAACTCTTCCCACTAAGGTCCATAGCTTTTGAAGCAGAACCTTAGTAACCAAGTTTTCAAGACCATTTTTCACATTAACAATGGGGCTCACAGAAATCAAAGCATCACCAAATATTAAAAATTGATAACTAGGAATTGCTAGGTGCTTAAGAGAGTTGCTAAGTCTGGTTGTGAGAGAAATTATGGCAGTAATAGAGAGGACATTTGTTTTCACAGTAATTAGTTTTTGTGGAGATGGTCTTTTAAACAGAGTTCCTGGCTGATACAGTAAATATTTGGTTGGGTACCTGGAACAGTATATTTTAAGAGGTCACTTTGTAATCTTCCTTTGAGTACCCAGTAATTTCAGTATTTGATCAGCTATTCTGCAAAGTGAGATCCACTGCTTTTCATCAGAGCTTGCAGTGAAATCCAGTGGAATGGAGATGAGATGCTGCACACAAGCACTTTGCCATAACTTCATCTCAGAAGGCATCACCAACTGGAGGACACTGTCATGTTGTGCTCAGGAGTTAATGAGCAGAGCTAAATGTCAGATGAGTCCTCTTCCATTTGATCCTTACTCTATTTGTACCAACTTCTGCCTCTCTGTACCTGTGGCAAGATATTTTCCTTTGCTAACTGCATTCATTATTTACCCTTTTTATTTTTTCCCTGCAAACTAAAGGTGCTTTAAGGAGCAACTTTACCTCCAAAGGGAAAATACCAACATGCAATGAGAGACTTATAAAGCAATGAATTGCAACCCTTCAGCAGCTGAGGGGCGTAATTTGCATTACACTTCATTTTGTGTGGAGCTGCATTCAGTGGCACCAGAGAAGGCTTAGTGCCAGGGCACTGTTTGGGCTTCCCATGCCTGAGCAAAGCACTTCAGTGGTTTGCCATATCTCACCAACACCACAGTGCACTGCCACTTGGGTACAGCATAGACCATGTCTTCAAAAATTAATTATAATGACCCACATGCCATTTTCCATAGGCTTTGAATCAAGGCTTAAATAGATCTCCTTAGCTCATCCCAGGTGGGGATTCAAATCATCTTGAGGCTGAGTTCATAAAACTGGCATTGGATCCCTATCCTTGCACAAGTTGCTTGGTAATTTCTTGTTCCTATTTTCACATAGACTGATATTCACAGCCCTAATGACTATATGACTCCATATATATATGTAGGTAGCCTAGATAAATTGCCAGACTCACCTGTTTGATGTACATATGAATAGCTTTCCTCAAGGCAACAATAGCTTCCAAAACACTAAGGATATTTATCTCAAAAAGATCTTGCTCCTCTCTCTGGGGGATCCTGGTTTCCACATTGCTTTGTGTGGTAAACCCTCTGTCTGTTATGAGCAGAAGGAAGAGAGAAAACTGATCCATGACAGACTTTGACTTTGGTTGGTTTTTTTATGGTTATCTGCTGCAGTGGGTGCTACCAACTTAAGTCTAATTTTCATGGTCCTTAGTTACCCACAGATGGTAAATAAATGCTTCACAGTGAATCATTTGAGTATACTGGGACTTGAACTACAACTACTGCTGCAGTGAGGTATTAAAACATAGACAAATAGTAAGCTAAAAGTGATGTAAGTCAGTAGAACAAGTACAGTGGTAAGATGCTGTTTTTAACTACGTAACACAAACCAGATCTTAAATCACATCAAATCTTTCCTTGCTTATCTTGGAGTGCATTAAGGGAACAGTTTGCAAACAGAAACTTACTCTCTTCTCCTGTTACACCACCCACACCTCTATATTTACTGGTGAATCACCCTTCATAACTTGAAATTTATACTAACAGGTGTATGCCAGAAAATCACTTGAAGAGAAAATGGAAACTAGCAAAAGGAAAAACCTTTTCCAGCTCAGCTCAGTTGTGAGTTACTTGTAACAGGGAATCTTGGAGAAGATAAAACAAAATCCAAAACGGAGTTGGTGCTGGTTTTGCTAAAAGGAAATAAATTTTAAAAAGTAGTGTAGTACACATTTTGCATTGTTTAACTGAGAGCCCCTTTACGGGCACTCCTTTCTGGTATTGGTGCAGCAGAACAGGTACAGCTCCCACAAAAGCACAGAAATTAAATTAAAAAAGAAGGGGAAGGAGAATGTAAAATGATTCCTTGACACATTACCATTTCTTGCTGAGCCAAGATTCAGACAAAAAATTTGAATGTGGATAAAATGGGATAAGTTAGTTTTACACAAGTTAAAGAAATTACATTTCCTCATCTACCTCCATAACATTGCGTTTTAATATTAAATACACTCAGTCTAGATGTATCTACAATTTAAATATTTGAAAGCTTACTGTGGATTGAAGTGCTATATAGCCTCTGATTCCTCACCTCTGCCACAAGCTTCTTGAGGAACCTGAAGAAGGAGCTACAGTGAGTTGTCTCAGCACGTGCAGATATCTCTGTACAAGATTTAATGCATCTTTGAAGAATATCTCCTTCCTAGAGAAATTCTGTGGCAAGAGGGAGGGGAACCTCAAGAGAGAACACTAAAGAGGATCTGATGACAGATGAGAATCAAAGCAGTCAGTCAGGAGCTCGGTGCAATCATTTCTAAAAGCTAACCACTTTCTGTGAATACTGACAAGTTTGGAGAACTGCTGTGTGGATTATAGATGAATGACAAATTCTGTTCTGAATAGCAAAGACAATATTCAGAGTATAACAAAAGTCAGGACACACCACTTGCTTTCTAAGTCACCTTAGCCTGTAAGCAATGGGCACGTGGGGCTCATGCTCACATTCTTTGAACCTGAGTCCACAGATTCCCTAGGGAGTGGATCCAGACTGAGCATTTTAGAAGATCATTGTTACTGTATGTAAGCATGAAAAAGCAGTGAACTTTGCCTATACATCACATTACCTTTTTTAAAAAATAATATTAATTCACAGCCTCCTTAATCTCTTACAACAAAGAACCCAAAGTAAACCAACTTGTTTGACACACTGTATAACTTTTTTTTTCTGAGATATCTTTCTATAAATCTTTTCTTTCATAGGTGAATGGGACCAGGGTTGCTGGTGGATGGAGGGGTGACCATGAGCCAACAATGTGCCCTTGCGGCCAAGAAGGCCAATGGCATCCTGTGGTGCATTAGAAGGGGGGTGGTTAGTAGGGCAAGAGAGGTTCTCCTTCCCCTCTACTCTGCCCTTGTGAGGCCACATCTGGAATATTGGGTCCAGTTCTGGGCCTCTCAATTCCAGAAGGACAGGGAAGTGCTTGAAAGAGTCCAGCACAGAGCCTCCAAGATGATGAAGGGAGTGAAAATTCCTCATAGGATGAGGAAAGGCTGAGGGAGATGGGGCTCTGCAGCTTGGAGGACAGTGAGGGGTGACCTTATTAATGTTTATAAATACATAAAGGAGAGAGCCAGGAGGATAGAATGAAGCTTTTCTCAGGGGTGAATAACAATAAGACAAGGGGCAATAGTTACAAACTGGAGCATAAGCAGTTCAATATAAATATAAGGAAAAATTTTTCACTGGGAGGGTGACAGAGCACTGGGACAGGCTGCTCAGGGAGGTTGTGGAGTCTCCTTCCCTGGAGACATTCAAAGCCCACTGGTTGGACTTGATCTTTCAAGGTTCCTTCCAACCCCTAACTTTGATTGTACTCCATGACCCCCCTTTCTCCTTAGGTGGCCCACTGGTAGAATAAAAAAAATTAAAGATTAATGACTGGAACACTGGTCCAGACAAGTGAAAAAGCACCAAACATTCAGCACTGCTTGGTAAATATGAGAGCAGTTAACTTTTTGGTGCAACAAGATGCAAAAGAGATTTTCGTGGTACTTGAACTCTTTCAGGTTACAGATCATCCTCAAAACTTCACTCCAACTCAGTCAGAATTTAATAACTTGATCAGGGCACTGGCAGCTGAAAGCCTTGGGCTTCTTTATGTGGCAAGTCTGATTGGATAACATAGTAGTCCCTTTTTTGCCTTATAATCTATATGGATCTGTTTTCAACCCTATCAAGTGCAATAGCTGTTCATACAAAATAGAATCCCAGATTGCCTTTATTCTCTTGGCAATGGATCCTGCAAGCTACAATCAAGTTTGGCAAAAGAAAAAGTATAGAAGACTGACATATTACTTGTTTTTGACTGTCTGCTGAAGCTTTGGCTCTGTGTTAATTCCAAGAGACTACCCTCTAGCCAGACTTTGCCTTTTTTTTTTTTTTTTTTTTTTTTTTAACACTCCATCTTGCATATGAATATTTTACTGTGCTCCAATGTAAAAATGATAGAATTTGAACTGAGGAGGCAAAGATGAGATGAGGATATTCAAGCTTATCTTTATAAAATGAAAATGGTTTTCATCTTAGTCCTCTTGCTGAAGCAATTGAGAAGAATGTGTGCTTGTTGTTCTCCATTTTGGAAATATTTTATATTCTCATATTAATCGGGAAACATGTGTTTGGTTATGATATATATCTACTTTACAATGACAAATGACTGACCTCAGTGGATAACCACACAAGCAGTGTGGTCTTTTCCAATGCCAAAAGAGAGATTTTTAATCTGTTCTGAGCCATAACAACTTCAGAAATTCACACCCACAGAGCATCTTTGCACCAAGACTGAAGTGTTAAGAGACCAGGCTTTTGCATAAAATTAGACTGATTTACCAGATCTCTCTGATTTTTATCACTTCCCAGCAAGCAGAACAGTAGAAGGAGATGGCAAAGACAGTTTCCAAGTAAAGTGGTTAAGAAATTCTAGGTATTTTGTTGGTAGAAAGGAAACAAATTATGACCTAGTAGGTCAATAAACATACTCCAAGCTTGAAAATATGGTTTACTGAACTGAAAAATTCTTATTGATTATAATTACATAGCTCCTAAACCCAGCAAAAAATGTACTTGGAGCATTTGGTTCCAAGAGTCTGAAAATTAATGAAGTAGCGATGTAATTTGGGGCCAATATGTTTCAAGTTATCACAAAATGTGACACATATCAGGATTTTTCTAAATAGAAACTGGAAAATGCTGCCCACCTTGCAGTTACCATCTCCAAAATAGCCAGTGCTATTTATAGTACTTTGAGCTTATGTGCTATCTCCCTTTTCGTAGGAGTTTTAAATGCGTTGGCCTTCACACCATGCCTGTGCTTCTGTCACTAAACTTTTGTTTTTTCATTTCCAAAAGCAAGATTTCTGCACTGCAAAACTTGCCATAATAATCCCTTACACCATACTTTATTTTTATCCTAAAAGATAATTCTAAAAAATCAAGGCAATATACTTCCCCAGCTGCTCAGTGCTGTTATCATTTCTCCTTCTAGCTTTGCATCACATGCAACGAGCATTTCATTTGCCTAATGAAAAACATATTTAAGCTAATAAGTACACAGTGTTTTTATTTATATATGCAATTAAAATGTATCACTATTAATAGCTGACAGAGAGGAAGAGAAAGTATGATTACTCCAGTAAATGCACACTCTTTCTAGACGATAACACTTCACAGACAGCACTACAGAAAGAGATTTAAAGTTAGCATTAATGTGGAGGAAGACAAAACTCTGAGGTGTCCTAACCCCCATTGTCCAGTTCTGCAGATAAAGCAATGAACACTTTCCCTTTGCCTCAATGCACCAGAATTTATCATCCTTTCATAGAGCCAGTTTGTGCTCCTACCACCTTCTGGAGTGGTGTGGGTGGGTTCTCTCAGCGGAACACATTTTGTAGTTTACTCTGCAAGAACCAACCAGGCCATGTGCTGCTCCTCAAAGCCTGGTGTACAATAAATGTAATGTAAAAAGGTAAAAAAATGTCAAAAATGTAAAAGCCTGGTACAATAAATGTTCACTGAGCACAGGAGAGCCAGGGTTCCTTGCTACAGGAATGAGGAACCTGAAGATGGGGCTGTCTTCAGCAGGTATAGACTGGCTGGCACTGACACCTGGACTGGGCACAGCGAAATGAGATTAATCAGAGTCAGTGAGAGAGATATCTTCAGCCCACCCCATCCTTCTTGGAAACAGAGTTCAAAGACAAGCATCAGACACTGGCTGTCACTGAATGCACAGTCATGGCAGAGAGGACTAAATCTTTCACCTTTCTGCTGTTATCTCTCTCAGATGTTAGAGACCCTGCCAGAGGAAAGCAGATTTCTGCTTCAAGCTCTTCCTGAGCAGTTACTACACCACACTCTGTTCCAGCAAGCAAGAACTTCATGAGCAACACTATAAAGGCACTCAAATCTCTAGTATACATCATAAATCCTTAGTTATTGATAATATGCTGAAAGGCATCTTTTTCTCAGCATTTTGTGGATGGTACAAACATAGCTAGGATAGGAAAAATATTAGTAATATATATTTAAAAAAATCTTACTGCAGTTTACAATTATCAATAATTTTGCTGACTTGAAACTTTGGGTTCAGACAAAGCATTAATAACCACCTATGTACTGAACAGTGGGATTTTTAATTTTTTTTTTTTTTTTAACAAGCATTCCTCTGAAGTGAAGAAGGGAATCCATGGTTGAAAAATCTTGACTCTAAAAGCAGTGCCTGTTCACAGCAGCTGAAGGTTTGTTACCAGACAGACTGCTGGCTTCAGTCACTCTATACTTAGGTGAAATCTTCCTTTTGGCAGTGGGAGAAGGGTCAGCAGCACTGGAACCAGAGCTGAGTGAAGTAATCATTGCTCCTCACCTTTCACTGACAGACATCCACGTGTTGCAAGGCAAAACTCATTTGAAAAATGGAAAGGATGTGAAAACTCCAAGCCAGATGATATTTTGTAGGGTAGATAGTTGTTAAAAAAATGTTCATACCCTAAGTACACATGGAGTTCTGAAGCAGAAGACATTAGTGATAGCATACACAGTCTCTGAATATACTTGGATATAACCATTACTGATCTCTTGTTGGATAAGGAATGAAAATCAGGGGTTGGAAGGGACCTTAAAAGCTCACCAAGTCCCACCTCCCTGAAGGGTCACCTACAGGAGGTCACACAGGAACATGTCCATATGGGTTTTGAATCTCTCCAGGGAAGGAGACTCCACAACCTCCCTGAGCAGCCTGTGCCAGTGCTGTCCTTATGGAACCTCCATGCTCAAGTTTATATCTGTTGCCTCTTGTCCTATCATTGGCCATAACTGAGAAGAGCCTGGCACCATCCTCCTGGCTCTCTCCTTTATGTATTTATAAATATTATAAGATTATATTATATATATATGTATACAAATATATATATATAAAATAAATATTATGTATTTATAAATATTAATGAGGTCACCCCTTGCTCTCCTCCAAGCTGCAGAGCCCCAGCTCCCTCAGCTTTTCCTCATAAGGGAGAATTTCCACTCCCTTCATCATCTTGGAGGCTCTGTGCTGGACTCCTCCAAGCAGCTCCCTGTCTTTCTGGAACGGAGTGGCTCAGAACTGGACCCAATATTCCAGAAATGGAATCATAGAATCATAGAATTGGCTGGGTTGGAAGGGACCTCAGAGATCATCGAGTCCAACCCTTTTACCACCGTTGCGGTTGCTAGACCATGGCACTGAGTGCCACATCCAGTCTCTTTTTAAATATCTCCAGGGATGGAGAATCCACTACTTCCCTGGGCAGCCCATTCCAATGCTTGATCACTCTCTCCGTAAAGAAATTCTTTCTAATATCTAACCTAAATTTCCACTGGCACAACTTAAGACCGTGCCCTCTTGTCTTGTTGAAAGTCGTCTGGCAAAAGAGCCCAACCCCCACCTGGCTACATCCTCCTTTCAGCAAGTTGTAGAGAGCAATGAGGTCTCCCCTGAGCCTCCTCTTCTCCAGGCTGAACAGCCCCAGCTCTCTCAGCCTCTCCTCATAGGGTCTGTGCTCGAGTCCCTTCACCAGCCTGGTTGCCCTCCTTTGGACCTGCTCCAGGACCTCAATCTCCTTCCTGAACTGGGGGGGCCCAGAACTGGACACAGTACTCGAGGTGTGGCCTCACCAGGGCTGAGTACAGGGGAAGAATCACTTCCTTGGACCTGCTGGCGACGCTTTTCCTGATACAGGCCAGGATGCCATTGGCTTTCTTGGCCACCTGGGCACACTGCTGGCTCATGTTCAGCTTCCTGTCAATACAGACTCCCAGGACCCAATATTCCAGATGTGGCCTCACCAGCGCAGAGTAGAGAGAAGGAAGAACCTCTCTTGCCCTACAAACCACCCCTCTTCTCATAAAATACACACCAGTTGTCTGCACAAACCTGTGGGTGCTGATTTAGAGGCTCTAACACAGTGGTGTCCCCAGATGGTGCTGTTACAAATTGAGTTTTACATTCTGCTTCTCTGAAAATGCAGGATTTAGGTGGTCTCCTGGAGAAACTTCTCAGGTAAGAAGTTCATTGCAAAAGCTGAACCAGGTAGCTGCTACCTATAGTGTGCTGATCCTCAGCTCCCGAGTGCTGTTGGTGTTTAAAGTATGGACTAAAATAGAAGGGCTACACAATGCCAAAAGACTAGAGAGATCACTTCTGAGTTTAGCAGTCTTTAAGGAAATAGGCAAATGATAGAAAACAGGTAAGCAAATCTGTAAAACCAGACTAGAGGAATCACCAAGTGCTATGTATATTATAAACTATTCTTATTCACAATGCTAAAGGATAGATTCAGAATCCTGAACTTCAGTAACTATTTTCTGCCTCTTCTCTCTTTTTATTCATGGCCATAATGAGAGAATAATCAAGGAAATAGCTAAATAAGAATACATAACTTTTTTCTGCTGCATAGCTTTGATTTGCTTGTCTCTTCCCAGTCATACAGCACCAGAATACATGAGCAGTCTTGTCAGCACAACAGAGTCAATATTACTATAGAAGACTAAATTGTATTCTTTTCCCCCTTCTGCTACATTAACAAAATTGCTTGGTAAGTTCTGATTCTGGGACATTTGCAGCTTGCAGTAGCTGATGATGATGCATGAAGCAGAAAGTACATGTTGATTTTTAACTGGGCTCAATTCCTACAGGAGGAATATTTTAAAACTACAGTTTCCAAACCCTTATGATTCATAGTAGAGAGCTCTAACTAGATTAATTATGGAATACTGAGATGTTATTTTAGCTGAGTTAATTTTCTAATTAATTGCTGCATTGCAAATGCAGTTATTATATGGTTCTAGAATCTCTTCCCCCTCTCAGTTAATTAGTATTGGAAAATTAAATAAATTATGATGTTATGGTGAAATGACTCAGCTAGGTTCTAGGTGGCTGTGGCTGACTTAGCTGCAGTGCCTTAAGACCTCCTGATAGTCTGAGGAGAAACATTATAAAGCATATCTGTATATACATGTGTGTAGATATATATGTATATATCTGTATATGCTTTATGCCTAGGGATCACTGAGTTCCATTAAAACATGTATGTACCAGTTTGAAAACCATTTCATCCTAATTTATTTGCTGTGTTCTTTCACAGACAAAAACACTTCTCCATGTGTGAAGGTAGTTTTAGGCCCCTGTCCTTCCTTTTCTCTGAGCTTATGCATTTTATTTTTTCCTCCTCTGGCAATTGATGGATGTTTTTGCATTTTAATCACTCTTGTGAAAAAGTGCTGAATTTTAAAAGTTAAATGTATTTCTCAAATGCAAGGATACTGCACACAAAACCAAACTGGCCAAATTACACAGCTGCTCTGAATTATTCACATACCCAGTAAGCAGCATTTGCACCAGAGCAACTAAGTAAGCAGGAGAGAAAAAGAGTTTTGGCATGATTCTAGGAATTAGTACTCTCCATTTCTATGGCAACACTAATAAAAAGTTCTTACTAACAGTAAAATACATGCAGAATAAGAATAAATAAGCTAAATAGAAAGACATCTATTGTAAGCTTAAGTGGTTTTCCCTTTTTAATAGGAAGCATATGTACAAACTTGTACACATCTAAACTTTGGTGCAGCACAGACTTATGTATATATTATTAGCTTGGGTTGCCTGCAAGTAAAGACAGATGTGTGATGAATATGTATTTGACCTAGGATATCTATAGGAAGACTATTAAAATAGACAAATGCATACAGAGATTGGGGTTGTTCAGGCATTTTGTGGAACGTTAGATTCATTGCTGACTACTAATGAATTCAGGGTACTTTCAAATTCTTGGCAGTTTTTCTCTGACAAAAATGACACAATGACAAAAACACACAGGAGAAACTCTCAGCCAGGGAAATTTGCCCACCGTATTTATATTCTTACACAGAAAATAATTTGCTTTACCTCCTGCTGCTTTTGATCCAGCTACAAACATAACATATATAATTTTTCTCTGTACAAATATACATATTTATATATTCTCTTTGGTTTATAGACCTATATCTAGGAAAAACAAAGAGATTGTCCTTATCAGGTATTCTCAAATCTCGTTTGCACTGGAAGGATAATGATAAATAAACATCATGAAAGTCTTACTGTGCCCTCCCATTTGTTTGCAGAAAACATGATCTTGATGATACAGAGAAGTCTCATCCCATCATCAGATAAATCAAAATCCATTACATGGAAACAAGGAAGAGCAGATGGGATGAAGAATAATAAAACCTCATCTTCATGTTAATCTTTGATTCACATATGATCTGAATGTGCAGCAAAGCTCTACCAGCTTTATGGGAGCAGGTTTTCACATTTATTTTCACAGGGATTTGTATTTCCAAACTCCTGATAAAGAAAACAAAAACAAACCACTCAACAGTGAAAGCTGTAATATGTTTCCATCTTTTGGGTGGAACTAAAAGACTTATTTAGCAATGTTTCCAGGGCAAACTCAAGGAATTCAAATAACTTTGAGGCACTGTGGGGGAGATGAAGCATCTCTATGAACCAGGAGAATCAGTCAGAGGAAAGCAGTCTGAATCAGCCCAAGGTACAAGTGATAAAAACCATACCACGTGTATGCTAGAAGAGCTTTAAAATCTCTCCCAAAGAAAAGTATGAACATTTGGACAACAGATACAGTGCAAAATGTGACAAAAGTTGTTGCTGCCAGTGAGGATGTGTCCTAACCTGAGTTCCTTGGGTGCCACCTTCACCTCCCTGTGTTGTTTTCCGCTTTTTACTCCCATCCTTTGGGGGCCTGCCCTGGTTTGGGCACCTCCCCTTAGCTTAGGGACCTTGGGGGTCTGTACAAAGGTTTACAACTCCTTGTCTGCAATCCTGTTTGATAGATTTAATCCGGACTAGAAACAGGAGGCTCCTGTAAGAGTCCCAGCATGGGTCCTGGCTGGATGACTTCTGTAGATCCCTGTGAGATGCACCAAGCTTGCCTTGCCCCTCAGACATATCACAAAGCTGCCCATTTCAAGGTAGAAAGTGAAATGTTTTGTAATACGTAGCCATTTGGCATAATTGCATACAAATAATGCAGATATTTAGTTCTGCTGGCTATTCCAATCTATAGCTACTATAAAGAATGGGATGCCCAGGAGGTCACCCTAGGGTGGACCTGAGCCAGGTTCTCACCCATCTAGACCCCCTGGTTTAGACTGGTTCTTACCTGAGAAAAGAAGTTGTGAGCCCTCAGGCCAGATTGGTTTTGGTTTATTTTTTTCCCCCCCCAACAGAAAACAATGTAACAGCACCAATGAGAGCTTAGCATGGGAAAGAATAAAGAATTCCACTTTTTTTCATGGCTTTTCTCAAAGAAGTCTTGGTTTGAGACTGGTTGTCTTGACCTTCAAGCTTATGAGACATCTAAGACTGAAGCCATTGGAGACAGAAGCGCAGCATCAGAGTCTTGATATTATCACTTGACTAATCTGTTGGATTAGCACTTGCTTTTTAAGATATTATAATTTAGATTATCATTAACTACTTGTCAAAAAAGTGCCTGTTTTCAGTTTTGAGGTTTGCTTGGTTTTTCCTATCAGAATGTCTCAGCCATCATGGCTGTTCCCCCTTTTCCCCTATAACAGTAATGGCATATAACAGAGAAGTTTAATCTCTTCTCCTGTCTCCCATCACTGAAAAACAATTGGAATTAACACAAATGGTAAGGAAAGGCTGGCAAGTCTGGGAAGGGCCTTGCACTGGCCCTCCCAGCCCTAGTACATAGTTGGATGTCAAAACTTAGTAAGGAAAAACTTGCAGTGATAACTAATGTTTGGTAAAGGTATTTTAGTCTCTGCCACTTCCCACCACACATCACTGTCGAGTGTTTCACTTCTCACTTGGTTTCCCTGTGAAATGAAACCTTTCCACTTGTTTCCCCAGGCAGAATATCATCTCATAGGAAAGCTGAGGGCAGGGAGAGACATGGCAGTAAATACCTGAACTGTTTGCAACCCGTATTCCTTCAGAATTAAGCTAAATTGGGCAAAGCAACACAAACCTGAAATGTCTTCAAGTCACTAGGTGAAAACATCTCAAAACACCATCCAAAATGCTCTTGAGGGAAATGGATCATTTAAATGCTATTTATGTCACCCTGTTTGTTTTGGAAAACCAATCTAGAATTTTCTATAGTCATAGCTGTGCACAAATCTAGATAATTAAAAAATTATAATGCATAAGATATGGGTCTTCCTGGGATGAAGATGACTAATTTGAAAAGTAATTTTCATAAAAATGAAATAAAGAACAGATCAGAAGATGTGTAATCCATGAAATATTAAAAAGATTCATGTTTTGTTTTGGTACTTTGCTTTACAGGACTTTAGCTTTGAAAACAAAAATAATTCAAAAGATTGATTGGCCTCACAGGTTGAAAGATGCAAAACATTTGGATTATCAGTGATGAGTGATCCCTAATCTTGTTTGTGCAGTGTCATCCTTTTTCAAAATGTTAATAATTTATTTCATTACAGAATCTTTTAACTTGTTCCTAACATGGAGAAATTTGCATTGAGGTAATTTATACCCCAAAAATAAAAAGACAGAATCCCCTTCCCTTTCATATTCCACTATAATTAAACTGGTTCAGGACTACAAGTCGTACCTGTTGCCTTAATTCAATACCTTTTGTCAGTTTAGGTGGTTAACTAAAACCAGAGCAATATCATCACTTCAGCACTATTTATGTAAAGTACTGAACAAAGCCAGGTTAACAGGATTGATACAGATAGTAAAAATCTGACCTAAATAGTAAAAAAATCTGCTGCTTGTCACCTGTAGGATTTTTCCCCCCCCAACACTTCTAAAAATGCTCATTCATACAAGGTGGATGCTTTTGTCCTTGTAAGCACATCTCTCTATATACACTGCTCTGTAAAATCTGTTTCTACAGATAATAATCACACTTTAATATTTTACTAGGACAGTAATTTTTCTCCAGAGCCAGCTGTATTTATTCCAGTGATTTACCTTCTTAAACACACCATTCTCAGGTGCTTCATACTAAATATATTCCTTCTGTTACTTCCCAGCTGCACTTGTCTCAACATATGAATTCATAAACCCCATGCATTAAAAAAAAATTCTATTATATCAATTCTTTTATTTACAAACACACATTGAAATTTGTAGAGAATTTGTCTTTTCTCTTCCTGTAACCAGTTCTGCCAAGTCTAGATTAATGCATGAGACTCCAGCACGGAGAACCAGCCACAGTGCCTTACATCCTAAGTCTTTTCTCTTTTTAATCTATTTTGCCTTTAGCAAAAAATTGTGAGAATGTAGAAATGAACCTGTCAGATACAATTTCACTTCTCTGGTTCCTCCAGTGGAAAGCACAGAACCATGCAGTTCAGAGTGGGCAGAGCTGCTAGAAAGCCTTTAGCCAGGCTCCCTTTTTCAGTGTGTCTGTCCTTTGGTTTAATTTTAAAAAGCCTTTAAAAAACCAAAAAAACCACAACACCACAAAAAATCCTTTGGATTTAGGACTCTTCTTCATGTTCAGAGGGAAAGAAAAGACTTCATTACTTTGCTCCTGCAGCACACTCTTGGCCATATCATTAAACACAGGTCCTAAAACAGGACATTTTAAATGTGCTTTGATTCACAGTAGCAGAACAATACTTTGCCATGGTTGTTTTAACATACCATTTATCCATTTAAAAAAAAATAAATCACACTCCAACTAAGATTTATCAAGCCTGACCACTGCTGCAGCCAGCACAAGCAGCATTGGAGAAAGCCCTCATATAGATAAAGACCCCTGTGATAAACCACTGTGTAGATAAAAGCACAGGAACTAAAATGACTTGCCAAAGACATTGACTAAATTGAAGTGATTTAGGAATAAAATCTAGGATCCAAGGAAAGTATGGCCTTACAGTCCCAACAGGCTGCTCACGTGCCTGACACTGAAAAGGAAAATAAAGCTCAGTATATGTGTGATTTGACCTGCCAGGGTTATTTGGAAACCCATAGGGTCTGTTGTTTGCTGATGGGGGGGTTCTCCCACACAGGATGCTCCAGAGCCTTCAGGTGCTCCAGCTCAGCCATTTCCTTGGAGGGTGACCACTGATTCTCTTCACAGACATTACCCTTGATAGGGAGTGCAGCAAAGAGGGAACAGGGGGAAAAAAAACCAAAACCCAACACAAAAACCACTGCATACCTTCTAAACTGGGGTTTGGTTTTGTTTTTTTCCCCTTTTAATTCCATGGTGAGTGCATACTGGGCAGTAATTTGGAAAAAAAACCTGAAGGCTGCTACATTAGGGCACTCTCTCACTCCTGTTTTTTTGCACTTCAGCACATGCTTTCTGTGCTCTGCCAACAGCCCTCTCACATAGCTTAATCCTTATTCTGGCAAATTTTAACATATGGGGACTTACAGGAAAGAGATGTAAGATTTCTGAGTTAGAGCTACATTGTGGTATAGATTTCTCCAGCTGTCCCTTTGAGTCTTCTTATTGAAATAGTGAAATTCAAAGAAGCAATGGCAATATTCAGAATTTGGCCCTATTTACTCATCCTTAAAAAAACCTAAGAAGTTACAGCATGTAATGAATTACAAGAAAATGATCTTTATTGGACAAAAGCCTAGATATCCTTTTCTGACACAGAGAATTGAAACAGTTTGTGGCAAGCCAGCCAAAAATAACATCCGTTGCTCAGCATGGCATCCAGCTAAACTAATCTTTGTTTTCCACAGGAGATGCTTTTCCAATAATTTCTAAGAGCTAAAGGACTTCATTAAAAATGATGCAAGCATCGATCCAGATGTTAAGCCTTTCTGTACAATGAGAAGCCCTCTTGGAAAGAAGGAAAGCAAAATTGGTTCGTTGTTAGCTGGTCCCGAGAAAAGAGAAAAATATTGCTTATTTATTTGGTGTGACTACATAGGAGGAATTTATTTCATTGGTTAGAAAATGTCTGAAATGCATTTAATTATAATGGGTTTGTGTAATTAAAGTACAGGTAGACAGTTTCAACCTAAATGCCTTATTGTAGGAATTTGCTGTTGTTGCTAAGTCTGATCCAAAGAAAAGTATAACACTTATGAAAGTGAAACAGGGCTCAGTTTCAAATAACTAATTCTGAGTAATATTTCTCAGCTGGTCCTTGTAGGCTTTTCTTTAGTTCTCATGTTTATATTACTTTTCTATCAGCTTTCAACTTCAAAAATGATTCTTTTTTTCCAAATAATTCTTTGGAGGGTAGATGTATTCCTAAATTGAAAAGTCATCTGGTTCATTATTTTAGAAAAGTCTGTAGCATGTTCATTTTGCTTCACAAAGTTTGGCATGGGCCTGGCAATGCTATTTTAAATGTGACCTTCACATCTTGTACTTTGCCAATTTAGACTTCATAAACTATGATTAATGAAGAAAAAAATTCCAAATAACCCAGTGCTCAGGTTTCAAAGCCAGTTTATCTGCAAAAGCCCATTTGGGGGAGATTTCTTTATTAGTGTCTCAGCAAGTTATTCTCTTTCTCCTCTGTCAGTGGAGATTACCAGGAATTTTCAGGAGATTTATTCTTTGATTTTCACCTTCCTTTGGGTTTGGGACATCTTCCTCAATCTTTCCTGCAACACCACACTGCTTCTCTCTGGTGCTTGCAAAGGGGTTGACCAAGCACAGATCTAATGCCAGATCTGTTGAAGAACTAAAGAAGTATTTTTTTTCTTGTTATTTCCTGTTATTTTTCAAATGAAATCTACACTACCATGTCACACATCAAGCTTTATTCAATGTCTCAATTCCCACTCTGCTGCCATGATTATACTACCCATACTAAATACTACAATACTACTTTCAGCTAACTTGCAGCAATGGTTACATCCACTAATCACACTTTCTTGTTCTCCCAGCTCCTAAAATACTCTGCACTTATGTCCAAGTTTTACAGACTTCAGACCAACCTCTACAGTGCTGGGAGACCAGCACTGAAAACAAAAAAAAACCTTTTAAAATTTAATGATGTGACATGTCCTAATGAGAAACAGTTAGATCCTGGGCTATTCATGTGGAAGTCAAAAGCCATCAGCTCTGTGTTCCCCACAGACAGCAAATTAATTTTGCAAGTAGCTCTAAGTTGCTCTCTGCAGATGTGGCACAGCAGTGTACACAGAGGAGGGAGGCACTGGAAGGTACCCCCTGACTGCCAGATGACTGAGAGTCAGATGAAGTGAGGCCTCACCAAGCATTTCTTTGTAGATCTCTGACATTACAAACACTGTTCCCACTCTGAGACTGCCAGAATGAATTTACAGTAATTTAGGAGGGAAATTAAATGACGAGGCAGCAATGGGACTGCTGAAGCTGTGTCCTGAGAGTCTTTTTGTCATAGTGAGCATGTGAGATGCTGATATTCCTGATGTCTGACCTCAGACATGAGCCTTCACCAAAGGTGTGTTCTTATAGGAAAAACCAAAAGTCTATGTCCTTCCACACAGTCTCCAAGAAGGGGAAGTTTTGCCTCCACATCTGACACCAGCTGTAGGTTTTCCTTCTGGGTATAGAAAATAAAGCAGATTATGCAGTATGACCTGGCTAGCAAACTTCCACTGCTAACATACTATGCTCAATTTTGAAATATGCTGCTCACCTCAGTTCCTCTCAGCCCTGAGAGTTAATGGTTATTTTCTAGCAAAGAAAATAATTTTAAAAAATTCTAATTCTCTGCACTCTTCAGTTGTTAAAAAGAGCTGAACTGGAATCAAGTTAAAATATTTTAACATGAAGAACAGATGATGAATTCTAATTGTGTCTTAGCTATGCAACCTACAGATAACCCCAGCTAAGGTGGTGGTTGGAGTAGAAGTTAGAATTAACTGGTTAAACTTCATTATGACACAAGTAAACCCCACCTCAAAAAACAAAAAAACAAAAAAACCCAAAACCAAACTGGTGAAGCATCCAGATTCCAGCCATGGCAAACTGCAGCACTAAGTCCTGCTGACAAGACAAGAAAAGAAGTACAGAGAGAGGATTACAGGGAAAGAAGTGGGCAGCAGTTCCATTATCCTGGCAGCATGAGAGAGGCTTCTGTGAGAGCAAACGAACCCCAAATTTATGGTACCTGCCTAGCCTTGGGCAGTAATCCTTCCTGCTTTCTGCTGAGCCCCTCCCAGCTTCCCCACAGCAAGGAGGAGAAATTTGGGGTTTGTCTGATGGAAGTTCCTTGGGTCTTAAATGCTGACTCCTTTAGTCACAATATGAGAAAGGCAAGGCACAAGGCCCAAAAAAGGAAAAGCTGCAAAAGGGAAAAGCAGCACATTTCAGCAAAGAAGTAATGACTTCCATAACGAACCAGAAGCAAAAGAGTATTGGGACAGTTCTTGAGTAATTTGCATTTCTAACTAAAAATTAAAAACATGAAGCAATGGTACCTTGAAGTATTTATGTCCAACCTGTAATAAATGAAAAGAAGAATTGTCTGGCAAAACAGCTGATATTAGAGAAAAGTGGGCTCATTTTAGTACCAAGATCCTGTACAGTGGAAGAAATGTTAGATGATATTAATTTTTTTATTTATAAAATAATAACTGAATATGCCTGGCATCTAAACTCTGCTTTACCTAAACTTCTCCTAAAATGGGAAAAAAGGTGTCAAAAATTTTGGTTGTACGTTTAAAACTTCAAAATCAATTCCCCAAATACTGGGGTTTGCTCAGAACTGATCACCAAGCCACATTTTTTTAAGCTGCTTTGCAATGGAACAGGACGTGAACTCAAGCGAGTTAAAGTTTCTCCTGCACCAACCCTCTGGTTACCTAAATATTTCTTTCTCAAGATCCCATCTGGCAGTAAATAACATCCTTCTTCCTGGGGAAGAAATTTGCCATCATTTCTCATGTGCTTGGTGGAGTTGGATGAATGCAGCTTCAAGCAAGAGTCCCAAATCTGGACTTTTTCCTGGAGTCAGGGCTGCATGAACAAGGCAAGGGCTGCTGGACACTGCTCCAGGGATGGTGCAGCAAAGCTGTGTCTGCAGGCAGGAGCATCCTAATGCTCCACAGCCACAAGCACTATGAGCAGATTGGAGCTTTTCATAATTAATCTGCCCTTTCAGATTTCTAGCCCTTAAATTACCTTCTAAAGCATTTTTAGGGAAAAGTAAAGTAAATGCAACAGAGGCTAAAAATACCAAGCCTGTGTTAAGTGGCTTGAGGAAAAGCTTCTGTTCTTTGTGGTTAGATCATTGTCACCATTAAACTTGTAGACTGGGCCACTTCTGACCAACACAAAATAAATGGTGCCTGCCAATAACTGTCAAAATCAAAAGGAAACCCATTATCCCTTCTCCCATCTTAGTTGCAAGAGCAAAAAACAATACCAGGAAGCCCCTCCTTGGCCAGCAATGCCCCAGTGGGTTCAGAGAGCAACATCACTCAAAAAACCAAGCCATGCAAATACTGCCAAAGAAGTTGGCAGCCTTCAAAAATGTCTGAGTGATGAACAACCCTCCAGACACCTCTTTGATGACAACAGCCAGCCATGGGCTATTTATGGCCTTCCTCAAGTCTCCAGCCAGGCAATAAGAAGCTATCATCATGCTTGTGTATTACCTGAACTGCACTTGGCACAGACCCTGTGAGGTGAGGCTGAGAGAGCTGGGGGTGTTCAGCCTGGAGAAGAGGAGGCTCAGGGGAGACCTCATCACTTTCTACAACTCCCTGAAAGGAGGTTGGAGCCGGGGGGGGTTGGTCTCTTTTGCCAGACGACTTTCAACAAGACAAGAGAGCATGGTCTTAAGTTGTGCCAGGGGAAGTTTAGGTTGGATATTAGAAAGAATTTCTTTATGGAGAGAGTGATCCGTCATTGGAATGGACTGCCCCCTGAAGTAGTGGATTCTCCGTCCTTGGAGATATTTAAAAAGAGACTGGATGTGGCACTCAGTGCCATGGTCTAGCAACTGCAATGGTGGTTCAAGGGTTGGACTTGATGATCTCTGAGGTCCCTTCCAACCCAGCCAATTCTATGATTCTATGAAGTGCATTCCTGAAGAGTGCAGAGAAAGAACACCCCTCTTTTTATCCTTCGAAACAGAAAACCAGAAACCAAGTTCTGCACTCTTTTCACTTACTGATCAGGTATAGAATTCAGAGGTGCCATTAGCTAAAGCAAAAATGTATTGGAAAAATCCACCTCAATATTGACATTTCTTTGTGGATGGCACAGATCATGGAAGCAGTGAAAAAGCATTTAGTAAAATAGATAAATATACAATGCTTTCTAGCTTTCAGAAAGCTTCTCGACTCTGGGCCTGGCCCTCTATGGTAGGAGGCAGATATGTTATAAATTGTTTATAAATACCACATTTCACTTATCCACTTACACAAAAACCTCCTCTTTCAGGCTGCACATAAATACCCCTGTTCATTTGTAAGCAGTCATTCAAGACCTCTCCCTCTATCTTAGCTAATCAGCTATGGTTGATGTTTGATTCACTTGCCAGTGTCCTACTGCCACTTCTATAGTTATATTAGGCTTTCCATTTCAGACAAAGAAGAAAAAAAAAATCATCTGACACATACTTGCAGAGAGAAAAGCACATTTGTTACCCTAAGAAATACAAATTCCTCTTCTTCAGACAAACTGAATTTCTATTAAAATATTTTCTTCACCTGACATGGGAACTGCAATCAGAAAGGATATTGATTGCCCTGTACAAATACTCCAGTGTTGGTTTTAACAACACTGTTAGCATGCTTCACCTATCACACCAGTATATTTAGCAAAACCCAACCTCTAGCCTGGCATTTACACAACCACTGCACATTCACTATTTTAAATTCTCATTTCATGACATTTGTACCATTACCAACATAGTTCCCCTTACAGCATCTGGATCTCTGTATCCATTTGAACTTCTGAAGCAGGGAGAAAAAGACTGAGGCAAAGGTTTTCATGGAGCCCACACACACCCCTTGAGCCCCTTTCCTTTTTGTTGCAAACCCAGTTTCACCCCTCCAGCCTCAGTGAGCCTTTAGATGTAGGTTTTGCTGAGAATCACAGTTCTGTAACAGGGTATCCATTCCTGCTTTAAATTGGAACAAGTTCACCAGCTGCACCTGAGCACATCCCCTTCAGATCCAGCCCACATCTCCTGCCACCCCCTGCTTCCCACAGCCCAGCCACTCTTGTCCTGCCATGTGACAGAAAAAGCAACATTTCCAGAGAATTATTGCTCTGCACAGTTGTTTCAGGAAGTGAATGTGTGATTATTTTCTTTTCATGGGGAATAATTTAGGAAACAACCCTTTAGGGCCCAAGATTCAGTAATTATTCAGGACAATTAGTTGCCAAAGTAGCCTGGGAATGTGTTCCCAGGTGGTCCAAGTTACAGAAGCATGACTAGAACCTGAAAAAATTGTTCTCTCTGAAAGAGGTTGACTAGGGCAAATTATCCTTTTGAAGAGGGAAAAATAAATGGACTGAAGGTAAAATACAGACGTGGAGAATTTCAGATTATTTTCCTGTCTTCTTTCAAGTCCTCTGTCTCACACAGGAGAAACTGACACCTGCCATAAGGTGATATAAATGGGTTTTTTACTGCAGCAGTAAAAGTTGGTATCAAGTTAGACATTATTGAGACAGAATAAAATAGTTTCATGCCCCTAACTACTACTGCCATCTTCTCTTCAGTGGGCAGCCACCAGCTCACAGAAGTTTTTAAAAAGTCTCTGTATGCAAGGGCTTC
Organism: Calypte anna; assembly: GCF_003957555.1. Taxonomy (NCBI): domain Eukaryota; kingdom Metazoa; phylum Chordata; class Aves; order Apodiformes; family Trochilidae; genus Calypte; species Calypte anna. The sequence goes on along the minus strand of NC_044252.1, from coordinate 6,569,834 downwards.
ATTATGAGCATCTCAGCAACTAAAAGATTCACCATGGAAGAGGTTGCTGTTTTCTTTAAATTAAAATGCACTTCCCTGCTCTATCAGAATTTGACAAAACCAGCATCAGACAAAGTATTTTTTTTCTTAGCAGATGAAAATGACAAGTGGTAAATCTTCCTTGCCCCGTGGAGAGCCATGGCAAGTGGAATTATGTGTGTCAGGAGGGCCACAAGCTCCATGCCTTGTTCAGGGTAATGCCTGGTAGAAAAACACATGGCATCTGCCCTCCTGAGAGCAGACCCAGCAGAGTGCTTTTTATCACTTACTCCTTCTTAAAGGTGTCATTGTGAGAGCCCTGCAGGACATTTCTGAGCTCCCATTTGGTCCAATCTGAATCAGCAGTGGAGCTGAAGCATCTCTGTGGTAGCTTCCTTCTCTCAGACAGCATCCACACTCACCAGATACCAGAGTTAAGTCCTCAGTGAGTGGAAATGCTCTGTCAACAGGCAGAGGAGAGATGGTGCTTTCTGCTGCTGGGCTGGTGAAGTAAAACCAGAGCAGATGAATCAGAGAACTGCAGGTGGCTGTTAGGAGAACACATTTCATACGAAGTGTAGATACCTGCACACCCCATTGTTTTCCAGGCAATTTCAACTTGTTACTCACACACAAGACAAGTAACAGAGGAAATAATACTGAACTAGAATTGTTTTAAAACTTAAATCTTGACAGCTTGGTCTGTTGATTCACTTTCCAGATTTCTGCGTTTGGATTTACTTACTGAAACCTGTAGGTGATAGCCCTGTACTTTGACACAATTTACAAGCTAGACAGAAACTCCAACAGAAAGATGGCCTTGCAGGAGTGTTATTTCATCAGAAATTCAACTATTAGGAAGGTCACACTGTATCGTTTTTCTTCCCTCTTTCCTTTAAACACCTTATTTGCTACACTCAGGGATTTAGAAAGAAAAATCAGGGCCACAGATAATGATTTGTAGTCAAGCACAGCCAAAGCATTAACCTTTCACATCTTTAATTCTAAAACCATAAAAACTTCCAAGGATGATCAGTCAGTGAGGCTCATTTACATTTTAGCTAGAAATCAAATTTAGAAGGGGAACATCCTGAACTGACCAGAGAACAAAGTATAGAAAATGCTACAGAGGCATTTTCAAGCAGTCCAAATGCATGGCTTCTGTTCCTGTGAAGACGTGTCCTTCATATAAGCAATTCTGTTCTTTGCAATTGAAGTCATGATTCCAGAAAATACCAGGAAAGATGAGCTATAGGAGAAGAGACAAACATACTGGGTCTTTCTCTTTAACAAGGTGACTAAAGGTCACCAAGCTGATGCTTGGTAGCTGGGTTGAAAACGGGAAGAGCCCTAGAGTGATTTATCCTTCTGTTTGAACAGCTGATGATCTCTCTCATGATTCTCACATACATTTCTAATGGGCCTTCGGGAGTTGGAAACAAGTGAAGGCACTGAATATAAGCTCTGTCCAATGATAAATGCCAAAATAACCAGAAATCTTGCTTTTTGACTGATGTTCTGCATTGTGACAAACGTACAAGGCAGCATCACACTAAGACTGTGTTTTGAATTCCACAGGAGGGAATCAGTGCTTGGCATTCAGAGCAGGGGCACCTCCCACCTGCAGATGCATTCCCTATCCCAGAATTATCTATGGAAAGAGACACAAGCTGACTTACAGAGGACAAACACTTACAGGATAATAAAAGCCACTAATACAAGATAAGAACCATTAGAGGGAAACCATTTGTTAAGGCTGAAAACTGCCTTGGCAGTCCTGTCCTGCCAGTGTGGTCACTGGGGATAGGTGCTGCTTTACATAGCAGATAACACTCATCCCAGCAGATCCATCTTCCTACCCATTTCCTGCAAGTTATCACCTGCTGTTTTCTAAGTACAAGCTTCAGCTGCACAATCACTGATGCTTCATGTCACCACAGTTCTCAACCAGCCCGCAGCAGATGCTACAAACAAGAAATAAAAAGTCACTGATATTCAGGCAGCTTCTGTCTGCCTCGGCTCCCCCGTTGGTCCTGCAATGCCTACACTGTCCCAGCCACCCTCACAGGCCACCCACCCTTACAAGGGTGACACCTGCACACACAGGAAGGTGCTGAGCCCCGTGGGGACACGCTGCATCCCACTGGGGCAGCACCAGGGCTGTGGCTCCCTTCACAGAGCAGCTACCCTTGAAAACTCCTGGCTGCTCAGTGCCTGCTCCAGATGGGATCAGCAGAGGCCCCAGACCCCCAACCATCCCAGCAGTGCACTGGAACAGGAGGAGGTCACTGCAATTTGTGATCTTCTTCCTTCCAAGGTGGAGTTTATTGCTCTGTGCATAGTAACCTGTGCTCTATGCTCCTCTCTCATTTATAAGCAATAAGGCAGCAAATAAAGCTTCTTGTAGGATGTCACTCTGTATTTATCAAATGTAAGAATTGCTTAAAGGAAAATCAAAAGTTTATCATTATCATAAGTCTTGCTAGAAATAAAGCCAGGATGGTGTCTGTGATTGCCAAAACTTTCTAGATACCAAAGGAGTTTCAGACAATCATCTCAATTTTCAAGGCTAGAAAATAGCTGAAACAAAAAAGCAGGCTCTGACTGCATGCTATTAGCAACAAAATCTCTTCTGCTAAAGTAGGTTTAGTGGTACAAAGTACAGCTGTGGATCAGGCTAAGGATATATGGAAGAGGAATTATGGATTCTTTATATCTCAGAACAATAGACCTAGGTGTAGATTAAAATTATTTTGCAGTACAGGGCATTTTCAATATCTCTCATGGTTTTAGGAATTCAGGATTCCAAGATTTAGCTTGCTAGCACTTAAACCTAAGGACCTGTGTAAGTGACATTAATTCCAATTAAAATTATCCCTGCTTAGGCACTAGTGTAGCAAGAGAGAATGGCAAGAATGCCAGAGAGAATTCAATTTAATTAACTAAATCAAAATAAAGACACATAAAAATTCCTTTACCATTAGGGTTTCACATGCCTGAGAGGTGCATAGTCAAATTCTCTGCATTTATATGGAAACAAGATAGCCTGCCCATTGAATGCATTATTGCATCCTGCTTTAATACACTGACCCTTGGCTTTCTGCTGCTGTGAGCTTTGTCCCAGATGAGCCTGCAGTAATGGAAGTCTGCTCTCAAGGCAGCAAACTCTATTTAAATACTTCCACTCAGGGCATCACTGGGAACCAGTTTGAAGAAAGCTCTGGAAACTTGCAAAATAGGGAGGTTTCATCAGGGAGAAAGCAGCTCTGGTACATGTGCAGGAGAGGAGGAATGAGAAAGGATTTTTGGGGAATAGACAGAACAGCAAGGAGCTGGGCAAGGGGAGGCAGCAGCCCTCACCTTGCTCATCAGGCACATCTGTGGGCCAGCAGCAGCTGACCAGAGGTGTCTGCACAACCATCTCTCTGCTGTGATTTAAAGCAAGAGCCCTCTCTGTGCTTGCCAAGAGAAATCTCTCTCCAATTGCTCAAAGCTCAGATGAGCTACTTCAAAAGAAAATAAGCATTTGTTGTTTCCTCTCCAGCAAAACCATCCCCTAGAGCCTCAGCTTCATTATCAACACCTACATTTGTGTTCCAGCTCCTAATAAGGACCATGGTGAATAGGCCTTAAACAAGAGCAAAAGAAAATATTTGCCAAAAACCTGAACAGTGTGCTCATTAACAGAGTAATCAAGAGCTTCCTACAGTCATCGGGTATCTTGTGAATGATTCTGCTGTATTCTTGCTCAGATTTCATCAGACCCTGACACCCTCGTGAGTAGACTGGTGAGGAGGGCTGAGTACAGGAAAGGAGGAAGGTGCTTTCAAGGATGACAGAATCAAAGAGGAGAAGGACCCCATACCTGAGCTCTTCCCCAGCTCAGCAAGCAGCAGCTGTCAATCTCAAATATGCCTGAACAGGACTGATCTCCGACAGCTCTGTTCTGCTGTAGCCTCACCCCTGAGCACCACAGGGAAATAGTGCAAAGTCTCAGAGGCAAGGTCTGATTAGTTGAAAGTTTAAGAATCCCAGTCTTATTTTGATCTCACTTGGATGCTCAATACCTCTATGACTTGACAACACACCTTGATTCTTCTTCATCCAACCATGGAACAGAAGGCAATCCCATTTGGCGGGGTTGTCCTCTTGAAGATGGAACTGCTCACACAGAGGGAACAATTCCTGTGACTCAGATACACTTGGGGGGGTTGTGTCTCCAGTGCAGGAAAACTATTCTAGGGCAAGCTTAAATTTTCATATGCAGAAGTTCTATCAGCCTTAGAGTTAAGCAGTTTTATTACTATAATTTGGTCTAGATTATCAAGTCCTTACAGCACAGATAAAAATAAAGGATGTTTAAACACAATCTTTTCATTTTTCCAAAACCAATTTACAAAGGAAACAATGCTCTGTGTGGCCCATCAGCAGGGATTTTCTCAGCTTTAGTAAAAGACACCTCCCCCTATCTATGTTGGCTCTTTCCTGCCAGCCCTATTTTATATGCCTCAGAAGATCCCTCCCATGAGTAAGCTGGAGGCAAGTCCCACTGCAAATGCATGGAATTTTGCTTTTATTTCTGGCCATACAAGTTGCTGATGCAGATGGCAGCTGGACAAAGACAAGATTTACGAGGCATTTGGGAACAAGCTGACATGTTGATTAGTAAACCCTGCAGTCTGTGCCAACTACTTAAATTTTATTAAAAAAAACCAACAACCCAACACTAATGAACTAAGTAGCAATTTCTTCTATTGTTAGCTTTCTCCTTGCAGCTACACAACACTGAATAATCATCCCAACACAATCACAGTTTATGGCTTGTTGAAAGCACAGCAGCTTTCAGAAATCCTGCTGCACCCCTGAAGCACCAACTACATCATCACTGACTCCACTTTTTAGGCTGTGCCCACCACCAAAGTGGGGAACAAGAAGGCAGATGAGCTCCATGAAAAAAACCTCTGGTCTGTTTGTCCTCAAGTGCAGGACCATCCTGCTACCATTGGTGGCTGAGCAAGGTGAAGGAACAAGGATGCAGCTTACCAAACTTCAGCTAGGAAATCATAAAACCCCTTTCCAAAGCTGCTACACTTTATTCATGCCACTGTTTCGCTTTGTGCTGTTGGAAATTCACATGTGATAGGAAATTATTCTCAAAATGTTTAATGGTTGCACTGGTTCACCCACTTCCACAGCTATGGTTCAAGCCAGTGATTTTTAGCTGATTTTTTTTTTGTGTGTGTGTTGCTACCATCCTGCTCCCTCAGCTTTAAGAGAGCTAAGCACTAAATGGAAATATGCCTACAAGATTTTTATTTCTTATCTTTTTAGCCTGAAAATGTAATAGAATTAAAGCAGCCAATTATTACAGAAGCACATGGCTTATTATAAAGCTGTCATGGGACACAAATTAAAGGGCCTTTGTACCCTCTTTACAAGCTACCTGCAGGAGCAACACCAGAGAATTAGCAACAGCTGATACCTGGCCTTTGCTTGGCTTCCTAGGGTGGGTTTCACCCTGCAAGTAGAAGAGCTGAGGGCTTCCTTATCTAGGCTGCACTGAAACCACATCAGTTTGAAATTAATTGATGTAAAAGCCCAGTTTCCTGCCAGGTTATCTTGGCTTGAAAGCAAAGCAACACAAGCTACATTCTAATACAGCCTCCTATACAAGCACTGACAATTGGCACTGCTGTAATTAGAGGCTTCTAATGTTTCTCACCCTCTTAAACAGCAGTTCCTTTTGTGAGACATGCAAGCTTTTGCACATCATTTATGTGGCCTCTAGAATACTGTTCTTTCAAAGCCTAAAAAATAAGTAGGAGATATCTGTGTGTGTGGTTGCCCTGCTTAGGAAATGAAGTAAATGACCAGAACTCAATTCTTAACTATAAAGAGTCCTCCTCATCATGTTTACCACATCAATAGCCAGTGAGGAGACAAAAGACAAGAATATGTTAATCTCTCAGTTTTGCATTACGAAGATTGATGCTCCATGGCCACCCAAAGGGTCATTCAGTGGAGCTGTTTGAAGAGCCAGAGCATCCTCTGCAGGGTTTTAAAATGAATTTGTACTTGGGGAAAAAAAAAATATCACAAGCATCACAAAAACCAACAACTTAGGAGAGGAAGTCTCCTCATCTGTGATCAAGATTGCCAATGTGTGTACTGAGGGAAGAAAAAAACCTGATAAATACACACTAATATACAGGAGAAACACATTAGTCAATATTGTTTCACGAGAGGGAACTTGAGTCCTCATAAATTTATACCTAGACATTAAATATACATAGAAGAGTTTTCTTTCTTGCCTGAAGTTATCTTTGACTGATTTACATCTTGAAGTATGAGCAATAGATCTTGCCTGCTGCTCTGTCATGCATCCTCTTCACCTCCATCTATGTTCTGACACTACAAAATCCATGGTTGTGGTTTTGCCTGGTGGAGGATTGAATCATCCCACCACAGCTCTGAACCTCAGCAAATTGCACTTTGTTTTGGAGATCAGGGTTTGATGCCTGTGCAAGGTGATGCATGCAGACATTTATGGACTGAATTAGACTTTTTCCCAAAGAAAAAGAACATAAGCCATGAAATATTGAACGCAGCAGGTTTTCTGCTGTTCTGCTGGAGTCATAAATTAATTCAGTATGAAGTTATGGCTGGAGAAATCTTCTGCTCTCTGGAGGATCCCCCTGCACTGGGAAGATCCATCCACCCCTGCTGCACATTCATAGCCCTGGCCTGGAGTCTGCACAAGTATCTGGGGGGGCTCACAGCACCCCAGATCCACAGGAGAACTGGGGAAGGGTACAATATCATCATGACTATTTCCACAGGGGAAACAATATGTAAGAACATAATGGAAATAACTGAAAGCTCCTGCTTCCAACACCACAAGCAAATGTGACATGGTTTCTCTAACATGCCCTGAACAATCCTTTCCTTGCACAGCAGTGACAGACACATCCTGGCTGCTGCTCTAAAACACAAGTCACTAAGCATCCCTGTTCATTAACACCTGATTTCCTGCAAATGTAATCCACCTTTTCTGCTCATGCTCTGCCAACATACCTGCACCCTCGACTCATTCTTAGGAATGGCAACCCCCTGCCAGGACAGCTGAAAGCAATTTGGAGTTCTGTGTAATTTGAATTCCGTGGATCATTCCTCTTAGGTTCCCACACTGACATTTAATTCTCACTAGATTATGCAGTGCATATTTGAATTGTGGACTACTGAGCAGTTTGAAAATGGGAAATAAATCCATTTCATCTCTTTTCTCCCTGTGCTTAAAATAATGCTCAGTTCATCAGCCAGGAGTCATTATTGTGATTACAGAGATACACAGAGTTATTCAGAGATAAGAATAGCATCATCTGTAGAGTGGGTTCCAATATTTGAGCTACGTGTAACATCTTAAACATGTTATATACAAGTCACACAAGAAAATAAAGCAGTAAAATGTGCATTTTTTTATACCATCATGATCTTATCTGGAATATAAACAGTCTTCAGACACTTGGAAGAAATACATTTGCTCTTCTGACTGTGTTCAAACTATTTTTGACACACTTTCAAACCTGATTAACACAAATGTAATACTTCTTCCAGTCTAACAATAACAAGACAAACAATTTCCTTGTATTCAAGCAACACTTGTCTTAAGAAAAAGATAAAAAGTACCAAAAGTGAGAGTATCAAAGAATTACCTTGTCAATAAAGCTTGTTATTTATGTTTAAGAGGTTTTCAGTGCGGCAGACTGCTTCATTTCTGTGCTTCGTTTCCCTTTCCTGCCTTTCTTCTCAACCAAAGACAGAGAGAAAAAAACCCCAAATAAATAAAATGCACCTGCCAGATATGACTTTACAAAGAGAACTGCTGGAGTACTCTTGTCTTTAAGCAGACAGCACCTACCACAGATAGAAGGCTCATAAGGAAGGGAAACATGTAATGACATGTAAAGCAGCTTAACAAACATCTTGGATCTAGGAGTGCTTTGAAACCCAATTTCTGCAATCAGAGCTTTGATACCTGCACTGTAGTCTTCTCTGATAATTGTATTTGTCAGAAATTCCTTCAGAAGGCAAAATCAAGTTATTACTGAACACATGTGCTACAAGCAGCTTTTACCAAGCTCTTCACTTCTCGCCTCATAGTTTTCCTTAGGTGCCTCTCAACACTTATGCAAGTACCTGGAGCCCAGCTTTTGTTCCCCTGTTCTGTTCCCCCTCCTGCTGCAGAAGGGAGGAGCCTGCAGTTGCACCACCTGAATCCCTCCAGCTTTAAGTACTCTGTTCAAACATCATCCCCCCACCCCTCCACTTTCAGATGCCAGCTTCATCATTACCCACCCTGAGCAGTTTTTTAATTCATGCCAGGGGAACACTGACCACTGTCTGTACATGTGGCATCTTGAGCATATTTTTGTTTAGCTCTATCTTCTCCTCCTTGAATCTTTACATTATCACCTGGAAAGAATTCATGGCCACCCATCACTAGATATGCTCTAGAAAAGCTTCAAAGTAAGGCTAACATTGCTGGCTTTTCTTTTCCCTTGCTGTATACACTCTCCTGCTGGAATTTCAGGTTAATTTATTCTGCTTCTGGATGCCTACAGTTTCTTTGACTCTCTGCAACTAATTTGCAGTCATAAAATGTCTGAAATTGACCTCTAGCCAGAATCTGACAAGGTGTCCCTAGGAGATTCTTTCCTCTCTATTTAGTGGATGCATACCACACAACAGTTTGTCTGTACACCTGTAGAAAAAAACCAAAAAAACCCCAAACAAAACACCAACACAAAAATCCCCAAACAAAAAAAAAAAAACCAAACCAAAAAAACCCCAAACACCAAACAGAAAAAGAGAAACCCTAAGAGGCTCCAGTACATCAATTACTTATTTTAAACAATCTAATAAAATAAATGTAACAACCATCACCCCAAATTTTGGAGTTGCACTGAAGGAGTTGGTCATACAAGGCACACGTTATCAGTATCCCAACCAATGGACAAGTTTATGACCACCTCCTGCTCTGTGATGCTGATTCACAGATCTGAAGCCTCTTAAGGCATGTTTAAAATCACCTGTACCACAGAAACAAGCTGCTACTCCACCAAAAGCATATGCTGGCAGCAATGCATTGTGCAGGAAGAAACCCAAATTCTTTTGGTTTTGCCCCAGCTCAGCTGGCCACAGATTATACATGAATTGCAGTCACTGCACTTTTTGTCACCATAGTGTTTAAATGACAATACTGGTCTTCAAGATAGAACACATGGACTTTTTCCTTTTTTAAAATTAATATTATCCCTTATTCTTACAGAATCCATGAAATACAAATGTACATCACAGAAAGGAATGCTTGAGTGAAGTCAGCTGCTCTGGAATATATTGATAATGGGGTTCCTTGTTCGGAGGTGCCTTAGGATCTATGCCCTTTGTGGCATAGAGGGTTTCCTAAGAAGGCACAGAGGAGAAAACTAAAGAATAAAGCGTTAAAATGACATTTTCCCCTATACCTAACTTTCCATAGTGATTAGAAAGCAACAGAAAACTGACTTGAATAGCCTGTCTCGATGCTTGAAATTTTATTTCTGTGGAAAATACTGCAACATCATTTTATTTTAAATAAATGTGCATCCATTTGCCTCCTGTAAAGTCCAGTTCTACATCTGGTAAAAAAATCCTATGGAGCCAGTTTTGTCTAAAAGACCAAAGTATTAATGCAATTTCTCCTTTCCTTTATACATTTTGTTTTAGTTACATATGGGGACTTGTTCAGGCTATGCTAATCTGATTGTAAATGAGAGTTTATAAACCATGTTCCATGTACTCTACCTGTTAAGTACAACCTTTGGTTGTCTTAAATAAATTAATTCAGAATTTTAAACTCTGCTTTATGCCAGCAACTATACAAACAGGTAAAGGGAGTCCCTATACCCCTTGGTGGGCTCTCTTGACTCAGGACTCTTCATCTGTCATTTGTCTTGTTTTGATAAGTGATTTTCTTTCACTTGCAATGATAACATGCTATTCTTTAAGGGCCAGCAAAATGAAACTTATTTTCCCACTGATATAATGACTTACGACAGACCTCGTTGTCCTTTAAGCTCCATGGTCCCACCAGTTTCCTACCCCCCTTACCATCCACAGCTAAGATGTGCTCTCCTGGGCTTGCTCTGACTTCACAGGACACTCAGGGTTTGCTGCAGCAGCATTAGGGCACATTACATCAAACCTATTCAAGTATTTCCAAGTATATGGATTGAAAACATCAGGCAAGAATTGGTATGGGAATGCACAGTGATGACGGAGCCAGGGGGACACAGGAGAGCTACAATCAAGCACAACTTCAGTCAGTGATCTGGCAAGGCAATCACCCTAAATTCTTCACAGCCAAAAAGAACAAACCCCTTCAATCTCAAGCTTGCTGTTGTGGGGAAGCTTGGTGGGCAGTGAGTGCAATCCTCTGGCTTCCCAAAAGGAGCAGCAAGGGCAGGAGGAACTTGAGCCATGGAAACAGAAGCTGTAGGCTTTCCAGCAACTTCCCAAGTCTTTCCCTACAGGCCTCCCCATCTGTCTGAGGTGCAACTCATGTGCACATACCTGAGCTGCAGTGTTTCCCTCTGTGCCATCCCCTCACAGCCATGTGAAAAGTTTCTTCATTCTGGAAAGAATGATGTTTGCATCAGAAAGCTGATGTTTGCATTTCTTCTTCGCAAAATTAATATTCTTGTTGGGTTTGGGCTACTCCAGATGCTTAAAGGAAATCAGGAGGGACATCTACAACCCAAGTATGTAAAAGGAGGATGCTAAAAGCACACCCAGTGGGAGAAAGACATCCTGGGTGCCACTGTGTGCACAGTCAGCTCTTGAGGCCATGCAGGGGCTCTGTTCCCTGGGCAGTGACTGGGGGGTGATTTGTAAAAGTCTGATTAAACAACCCAGCAGCATCACTTTACTTTGGTAACTATTGAAAGATAATTTGGAAATTTTCAACTCAAGTTGGGGTAAATAAGCCAAAGTTTGTCCTCATTTTCAGAAGAATTTGTCAACTGGACACAACAGCTTTTTCTTTATTGCTTTGGTCTTTAATTGGCCAGAATCTTTTTCTGCAGCAGGGTGACTGATTTAAAGGAGGCATTCATATCAAGATACAAAATGAACAGTTGTTCCTTCTCAACTTCCACCCTGTACTGGGAAGTATATATAGTATACATACAGTAATATCTTCAACATATGGCACATGACTGGTGAGCCATAGGAACACTTAGAAAACATAGAGCCATGAGTTATTGTTTTTATTCTTAACTTTCCCTAAAGCTGCTTTAGTGTACAGAACTAGGTTTTGCATTTACTATGCTTGGTTTTAGTGTGCACTGCCTATCATATATACCAAGAAAAATTTATTTCTGGGAACTTCATTTTGTCATGCTGTGATTGAGAAAGATGCTGTGATTGAGAAAGATGCTGCTCAGGTTCATGTTTAATCATTAATTGTTATTTAAAAATTTAAAAGTTCTAATAGACTGGTCACCTCAAACAAGCTGAAGAGCAGTAGTCACATTAAAAATGAAGTAAAACTATTCTATTCCCAAACTGGAACTCCCATGAGGGCCATTAAAAATATTAATTCCAAGTACATTAATTAATATTGAAAAACTTTTGTTTGGTATCCATGGAAATAGGCTTTTAAAATACACATGGAACACCACTAGGGTTTGGCATCTGTTCTTTCAAGCCCACGAATGTCATGCTTTAAGTCATTCTCTTCAAAAAACAAACCAAAAACAAAACAGCAAACTGTGTAAGACACTGCCCAGAGTTTGTATGTGGTTACTCCAGAATTCCTGAGCCCCAAAGCCCAGGGCAAGGTAGGCAGCAGCTTTCTTGGCAGGTATCCTACCTTGGCAGAGGAACCTTGGCAGGATGATCTCCCCAAGACACAGCCTGGAGGTGGGGAGCCCTTCCAGTGCCCACCAGTAATAGACCCCTTATGCCACCCTGAGCACTGGCTCTGAGCTGCTGGCCAGAGAACTGATTTAAGTCCTTTCCCCTGAAAGGAAAATAAAACTGTATGGTTTATTAGTCCCTAGGAGGTGACCTTTCACATTTTTTTTTTTGACCCATTTCCCTGTGGCCTGCCAGGGATTTCTGTTTGAGTTACTGCACATCCTGGCCCTCAATACTTGCCACTCTTTGGCACATTTGCTTCTCTATTCCTGGCTTTGCAAGTGTGTTCCTTCAGCTTTATGAAATTTGTCTTAGAGGTGCATTCAGCCAGTTTCAACTCTCCTTTTAAACATTACCTTTAAGAGGTGATCGGGATATACTGAAAAAGATCAAGCACAGTATCCTGAGAAGCAGGTAAGGAGGAAAACAGTGCTCTAGACTGACAATAAAATCTAATTTTTTTAAAGGATAACAGAAGGAATAAACTATTTGGAAGAGTTGATAATATTTTGTTTTCTTGATGTTGCTCTTAGGCTCCATTTCCCCCAGATCTCAGATAGACTTCTTGCCTTAACCTTAAACAAGATTACTTATTTAACAGGTATTTACACATCTTGGATGGAAGCACTTAATAAGAATGCTGGTAAAAGTGACAAAAATCCAATCATTCACAGCCTTTTGCATCTTAGTTGTTTTTAATTAAATCCTAATTTAGGATGAGACTGCTTGCATTTTTAGGACGAGACTGCTTGTGTCTTTAGGACTCCTAATTTCCCATCAAGAATTTATTTTCATTATAGTTAACCCTTTCAAAAGCTTTCAGTAATTTCAACATGTTCTACAAAAATACTCCTGTTACAAATGCACTGTCTCTTTTCACAGCAGCCCATAAAAGTAAATACTCCTGTTCTTGAAGCAGGCCAAGACCACATGTGCATGAACTGTCTGAAATTCTGCTGTGCTGGTGGGAGGTTAATCTGTGCCTGCTCCATTATCAGCCTGAGACACATCATTTAGGTTAGACACAAGGACTGTTTATGATTCTTGCTTCAGCTATTTGTGCCCATGCTTAAACTCTCTGGGCTGATGTAGTTTAGAACATGCTAGGGAATAGCACGTCCCTCTCCATCTGCTCATTTTGACCACAAAATTAGATCTACTAAAACAGATAGTAGCAATAATAAAATCTAGAAGGAAACGTGTTGGATAAGGCAGAAAAGTTAAACTAGCATTTTTCATTATAGCAAAATTTAATTTTTTCTTCAGGTACAGACACAATAGCATAACCATCCTCTCTTTTACTCAGGAAGCTGCACACCATACTTTAAAAATCTGGCAGACCTGCCCCAAACTTCTTAACAGTGCCCATGACAACTGATTTGGTGAATGCACTGCCATAGCATGGACTGAAAGACAATCATGAGCAGGTAACTGGCTTGCCCTATAGTAAAGTCCCTCCTCGTCACTGTTTTAGCAGGGGACACCAGCAGTACCCATCCATCCACATGGTCCAGGACAGCCCCCATGCCAAAAAGGAACCAGTGTGGGTAGTGGCAAAGTTCTTGCCATCAGAGCTACCAGCACACATGCAGGATTATTTGCTATCAGGAAGTCACCAGGAATCCCCAGATCTGTTTTGTTGCTGCTTTGGCACCCCTGCTCTGCTGCTAGAGTCACTTGCTAGGTTTAGGTGTGATTGTTCTCCTGAATGGGAGCAGAAACTTGGATGCCTCATTTCAAGCTCCTGAAGCAGCCATGGCCTCAGCACTGCCAGGCACTGGGGCTGCCAAGCCTGGCTGCAACCCTCAGCATCATCCCTGCCTGCAGAGTCACAAGTGCTTGGCCTCAGCAATTGCCAGGGGCACACAGACACCCCTAAACATTCTCTCAAAACAGCCACACTGTCATAAAAACCTTGTTAATTGTACCAAATTCTCTTTCTAGGCAATGTGGAGGAAAATCCTGGTGGAAAGAGGGTCAGAGAGGTGTCAAAGCCCACCCCTAAACTTTCTCTCAAAACAGCCATACTACCATAAAAAACTTGTTAATTGTACCAAATTCTCTTTCTAGGCAATGTGGAGAGCAAAATCCTGGTGGGAAGAAGGTGAGAGGTGTCAAAGCCCACCCGGGGGGTAGGAAACAAAGCTCAGTGTCTACCTTCAAGTGTCAAGACCTAAACTGCAGCATCTGATGCCCCCTCCCCAGCCAAGAAGGGGAAAAGGGAAAAAGGCAAGAAGCCCCCACAGATCAAAATGTTAACAGATTGAAATAGCACAGCTAATACAAATTCCAACATAAATACATCAACTTACACTCAACCTGGTCCTCAGGAGCAGCTAAGGGAACCACAGGTCACCAAGGAGGAGCACTAAGAAAGGCACAGACACCCCCTCAGCACAGTCCACAGTGACTGAGGAGGGACACAGAGGGTAGGAGACCCCTGTCACAAGTAGGGGCAGTGGCCCTGGCTGGAGACCCCAATGGCCTCTTCTCCACGGCACCTGTGGGTCTTACTCAGGGAAACCAGGACAGTAAGCAGGAGACTTGTAAAGCCAGACTGTCACTAATAAAAACAGAGAAATAGCATTTCATGATGTGTTTCAAAACAGCAGCCACAGCAGGAACACTCCTTTGATGCTACAAGTGATCAGCCCAAAGAATATACTGAAAATCTATCTGGATCAAAAAGAGTCCTACACAGAGGCTGCAGCTGCCACCAGCTTCTGGGCACTGGGGTACCAGGACAACTCTCTATGCACCAAGGAAGGATCCCTGGGCCACTGCAGGAACCCCTGTGACATCTCCTCTCTCATCTTCAGGCTCAGATATCATCATTTTATACCCTGTGATGGCAGAGTTGGGAAGAGGTCTACCCAGTCCCATTTAATATTTTATTAACAGCTGGGAAGACACTTGCTTGACCTGGAGAATCCAATAGTCTGAGAAATAGGGCTGATGATGCAAATGGGCACTCAAAGCCTCAGCAGCCAATGTGTTCAGTTGAGTAAACCCCGGAGCTCACTGAACTGGACACAGAAAAGCCCTGGAAGAGTTAACACTGGAAAGAGAGTCAGGGACATGCCAGGGAAATGCCCACCACAAAAAGCTGAGCAGAACTGGCATGAGGATTCCTTTGTCAAAATGGAAAGAGACTATGGCTGTTAAATCAGTAAATGTCATTTGGTCTCAAACATATTTCAAAATAACAGGAACATTATTTCCAATACAGGATACAAGACAGGGAGGGAGCTATCTCCTGTTCTTCTGTCCAAAAACTCAGAAACAATTTATCCTTGCTTTCCCCACATTCATTAAATCCCCCTTTCCATGTCACTTCTTCCTCACTCCCACATGTCATTAAACCCAGTTTGTAAACAATACTGTAAGGTTTTTTAGTTTCAAACTCAGTTTTCTATACGCTCTGGTACCCAATCAAAATTCTGTGCACCTTTTGGGCATTGCTGGGGACCCTGCTCATTACTTGTATTTGCTGCTCCTTCAGGAGGACTGCTGCAGGAATGATGGTGTTTCCCATGGTGGTAACTACAAATTGACAAGAACATCCCTGGCTTCTTTTTCCCAGTCACCACAGAGGAGGTGCATCACCAATTCACACAAGAAATCACCACACCTGGATTATAAAACCTCAAATCTATCTCACATTCAGCTGAGAGCTGCTCTATTTTCTTTTCTTTTCTTTTTTTCTTCTCCTTCTCCCCTCCCACCACTGTCCTGGAATGTATATTTCAGGAAAATTTTTTCTTCAGGTTTTGTCACATATTTGCAAAATCTGGATTATTTAACTAATGGGATAAATTCCTTCACGATTACTGATGTGACTGCTAGTACCTGTGTCTCTGATCTACTTCCCATTTCTTTGTTAACATCATGAATAACTGAAATGAGATTTCCAGTGCTTTTGTTTGAATTTTAGAAAACAAAACCTGAAAATTAGAGCAAGAGGGCTGCTTTCTTAGCCAAGCATAACTTACCTTCAGCTCAGCAGAGAGCCCTAATCTCCAAGGTTTCTGGCTGGATGGATTCCTTATCTCTGCAAGTAAGTGGTTATACAGTTTATGGTTATTTTAGTTGCTTCTTGAACTCATTTTTGCACTCCTGAAGCCTTCTTAAGGCTTTACTGCTGCTTACATCTTCCATAGCTTATTCTAAATTCCTTAAGAGAATCACTTTTTTTTTTTTCTCCTTCTACAATCCCCAAGCAGGAACAGATAAAGGAATGGCTACATGATTCTACACAAGTCATGTTCCTAATCAATTTTTCTTATTCCAGGTGGGAAACCTCATACCTTCCCTTCCAAACTCACTATCATTTTACAGGTGACACACAACATTGTTTTTTCTGTCAGATCCTAGATCAACCCTCCATCCAGTCCAGCATACATCATTGCTTGGAGATTTTGCTTGTTTAGATGCAATTTTTTTTCTTTGTTTTCCTTCAGAAACTCCAATTCTTTTAGATTTCTTTTTTTATTTAAACTGTGTTCAAATAGTTAATAATTTCTTTGGCCCCAACTATAAAGCCTAAGAAGCTGTCAAAAAGGCTCCACTTTTATCAGCAAGCTTCATGCAGACTTAATCATTTGTAATCTGAAATATTAAATTTGAATTACAGTGAAAGAATTTAAAACGAAGGCAAAATCCACACACAGTAGCAAAATACAGCAAAAGCACCAGGGCAGGTTATGCAGAGATCATCAGGGACTTAGGACACTTTCCTAATGAGCAGCTCCAGCATTAGGGGAAAGACCACATCCAGCTCTTGATAATCAGCTGCTAAAGTAATGATGGTTTCAATCACCCTGATAAAGTTGATGACAATGATTAAACCAGCTACTTAAGACATCTTCTTGATTAAAGTGATATTTAATCCATAAATCATGACATTCACTCCTGTTAGACTTCATGACCTCTCTTTCATGAAACACCACTGAAAGAATTTCCTTTTAGGAAACAAACCCCTTTCCAGTTCATCCAGTTTTACTCATTCTTACCCTTTATCTCCTAAGTGGGATGAGGTATGTTTTGCCCACCTGAAACAAGGTATTTGATAATCATAGAGCACTCCTTTAACATCCTTAACACTGTCTCTTGCATCCAACAGCAGCTCAACATTTTACATTTCTAATAATACCAGAGAAATTGCAGCCTTTGCCATTGTGCAGTTTGGACTCATCAAACATGCAGTAACTCATCATCTTATTTCCCATCATCAACCTGAAAAAGTAAATAGCTTATGATTTCTAGCATCTGAAAAATCTGTCAAATGCTAATAGTGAACATTTTCTTCCTCCTCTTCTCAAATAAGGATGCAATTCCCCCAGTGTGATTCAAGGGGGGCAAAGGACTGCTACCATATGAGGATATCTTCAGCTATTTGTCTGATAGTGCTCACTGAAGTTCCCTCAGGGAACTGGAACTTCTTTGCAGTATTTTTAAGGCATAAGTGCAAACAGAACATTTCAGCAGAAATGTGCTAAACAGACGAATTCAAGTAACTCTGGGTTTGTAATTACTTCAGGCTATTTTAGCCACAAAAATAGCAAATTATTGAGGAAAGGAACTACTAGCCCAAATTAATAGCCCAGTACAGTAATATAATTAGTGATAGCTTTCCAAGAAAGATTAATCCGTTTAACTCAAAGAGAGGGAAAATTGCATGGTAGATTATTTAGTCCATGTTGGGTCAGTTAAACAGATAAGAATAAAAGGTTCATTTGATCCAAAATCCAAAGTTACATCTCTGTATCTGCCTGGTCTCCGTTTACAGTAGAATTCACCACAAACAAATCTATAAACATTGCTCAATTCAAACTGAGAAAGCTCCCAGAGCAAGACAAACCCTGTGGGGGTTGTACTGAGAACCTGTTAAACCAAATGGTAAAACCCAGACAAACAGAAAGCACCTGACACTGCAGCACCCTGGAAAAGACCCAGATCGTGCAGAGCATAGAGGGAAAGGTGCTATCTCCCATTATCACCTCCATCCATCTCTTCCCACCCACCTCAGTCATGTGCTGTGCACTACATCAGCTTCACACATTCCTTACCAGGGTGGTTGTAAAGAGGACAACTCCATGTCCATAAACTGCCCTAAAACTTCCATGCCAAGTTGCTGCCACAGCATCAGCTCTTAGAACAGCAGTGATCTTAGGAGGCCAATCCCCACACTTGCCCAGGAAGGTCCTGGGAAGCTTCTGACAGCCCCCACACATCTCCAGTACAGCTTTATGGCTACCAGGACAAGCCTCAGGACCTCCAAGATTTCCTGGAGATTTGGTCAAAACCAGAACCAAATTTTAAATTTTTTTTTTAAAAAGTAAGCTCTGAATAACTGTCATATCTGTTATCCCTGGTAGAAATCACAGCCTTGACTAGGACAACTATTTTTGGAAGAATAGCATCAAAGTATCAAGCATGAGACAGAAAAAGAGATTCATGAGATACCATGGGAGAAACCTTGTGAAGGAGAACTGAAGGCTTTATATAAAATACCAAGAAGCAAGCAGAGGACATTCTTCAGCTGGAGGAGCTTGTATTAGCTGTAGAAGACAAGCCATAATCCTACCATGCCAAGTCCACTACAGTGGAGAATTTTCTGAATGAAAAGAAAAATAATGAGAAGAAACTGGTATAAATGAGAGCTGTTGGAGTAGGAAGTAGCCAGGCATATGCAACACTTGCAGTGCTAAATCTGACTGTAGAATCAGTAGTTGTCTGCCATCTCAGGCTACAGGAAATCAGGTTTTTTTAAAAAGTTTTGGTTTCCTTAGGTTAGCCTCTAAAATTAAATCTCTACAACTTTTTCTAGCCTGACTTCAGATGAAAAAGTAGAGATAACCAAACATCTCTCACACGAAACAACTTTCTTTTCTAATAGTGCTGCTTTTTTCCCCCCCATAGCTACTTTGATTCTTTAAAAAGAAACCAGCTTTGCTGGAAAACTTCACCTTTATAACAGCTTAGTCAACCTGCTTCACCCACCATTCTTGGCTTAAGCCATTTTTCAGACTGATGAGTCTGGAGGTACAGCTGTCAGTCAAGAACACTCAGGCACCAAATAGGCTTCACCTACAAATCTCTGGTTTTGTTCTCATGTGATTATGCTAAGTAAACCCTTTCCTTTCTTACCATCACTTTTTCTGCTAGATAACTGCAAAAAAAAAAAAAAAAAAAAAAAAAAAAAAAAAATTTTCAGAGTAGATTCCCCTACCTAGTAGCTCCCCTTTACTGCCCTGGATCTGTCTTGCTGGCTTGGAGCCATCTGAACAAAGAGGTTCAAAGAGAGTTCATTTTCCAAATCCTTAGCAATCAGCTCTCTCAAAATCTGTCCTAAGCTTTGGCGAGCCCTGCCCTTTCCCCAAGCCTTGTCTTCCTCCAGCTCCTCTGCTGTGAGCAGCCAGAGTCTCCCAAAATATCAGCCTCTTTAATGCATCTTTGCCTATGGGTAAGTCCTATTGTACCAGTGCTTGTGAATGACATAATTAAAACAAAAAAACTCTGCTACAAATTCATCAGAAGTAAAATAAGAATCTTATGAGTGGTTGCTCTTTTGCTGCCTGCCAAACAATAATTTTGTATCTCACTGTATTTAAAGTAAGAAAAACAAACTCTTCTGTCCATGGTGAAAAAGCATCCAAAGCCCACGAACATAAATGTAGTATTTAGCATTAAATTAACAATAAACCTTTTTTTCCTCTGAAGTAACACTGCTCATGAAACAGAACAGCTTCACAATTATCTCTGCTGCTTCATCTATGATAAAGGAGACATTTTGCAAGTAATCAGGCACTTCACTGTGATCTGTCTGTGCATATCCTAGCAGAAAAAAAGAGATGCTTACAAGAACATATCCTTATTTTGCATAGTACCAGTGACATTTCTATAAGCATTTTGCTAGGAAGAAACTGCAGTGTTTGCCACTAGCAGTAAATACAACTTCAAATATAGCTGAAGAGGTACTTTCTCAACATTTTCAACAGCTTGATATGAGTCTGTAAAGAGTACAAATTAAGTATTTAAATGGTTTGAGGAAAGTTTTTGTTCTGCAGATGACTTCCTGAGCAAAGTGGCTTGAACTATTAGAATTCAGATTGTCAAAGGGAATTTCCAGAGCTGTGCAATAGATGCTGCAGCCCTGTTTCAGAAAGCAGTCATAATTAATGTGCCTTTAGCATTGGCAAATGGCCTTCCAGAAGCACATGAAATTTTAAGCAAGTATCAAACATGATTCTTAGTAGGAATTTTATGAGCTACTGTCATGACTTTATTTCTTACATTTGGAGCTGCACCCTTGAAAGGAAGCCCAGCTCCTCAGCCCTTATGGGATAGAAAGCACATGGTGCCACGTTGGGGCATGAACCTAAGCTTCAAATTTCTCCATTCTGGAAGGTAGCAGACAAGAAACTTGCACTTTACCCTTGGGTGAAGGGTTAAAACAAAAGAAATACTCACCTACCAAACAGGTACATTTTCAAAACACTAAGCCATAGCTCTAAATGAAGTGAAAGCTTTAAGATAAAGCTGCAAGACTGCTGTATTCTAATACTTTAATGCCTTCTCAGTATAATGAATTCAGTTACTATGCAATAGAATAAAATCAGCTACCACAGAAACCACCCTACACAAACCAAAGAGAAAAGGGAAAAAAGAAAAGAAAAGAAAAAGCACAAACATTTTCTCAGAAATTACATACTTAGCAAATCAACCTCCTGCCAGAGCCATACCTCCAGGACTGCCTCCTCTCAGCAGGATAGGGCCCTCTGCTGCAAGAATGCAACAGGGAGAGACCAGAAAGGGGGGCCACTGGTGGGGATTTAGAAGATGTCATCAGTGATTTCAGCTGTGACTGCAAACCAAGTGAACAGCTTCATCTAAGGCAGGGGTGTAGGGTAGCTGGGAGCCTCACCTGGGGCAGCCCTATACTCCCACCCAAACTTGTCCTGTGCAAAAGAAAAAACCTTAGACCAAGAGGTTTCAGCATCAAACTCATTGGAGCGCTTGTGCCCAGGGGATGAGGTACCTGGAAGAGCAGCCCTGAAAGTAAAACATTTTCCTGCTGTTTTGTAAAGTTGGTGAGCTCAAAAGCATTTGGACTCACCCCACTAAAGTAAGGCAGATTTCAAGCAGAAAACATGCAGAAGCAGACTCCAAGTGACAGACTCAGGCAGTTATTCCAAGCTACATGGAAAGAAAAAAAAAACGTTTTGGCAGAAAGTTTCTTTGGGGTTTGGATGATGAATAAGCTCAGAAAAGAGCAGTTCAGCACAAATGACTGGAGATGTGCATGAGCACACGACCCTGGAAGCAGGGGAAAGGAGAAGGACATCCCTGCAAGGTGCCAGGGGCTGTGTGGAGGGGTGGGCATTGGATCCCTGTGGCTGCTTCATCTCAGTGATGTGCTAGTGCCCCACCTGGGCCATGCAGGTGGGGGCCACAGATTTCACCCAATCCCCACAGATTCTGTCAAATTTGCAAAGAACTTGAGCTTCTCTTTAGTTAGACTCTAGAATGAACAATATTGCTGCCTCTTTTCAGTTGGTCTCCTCTGCAAATGTAATGTTTTGGACACTTCAGACCTCATTCATTCCACCTAAAACCAGGATGGCAGCAAGACTGGAAGGATTGATTTCAGCAGAAAAAGACTTGGGCCTTCCAGGCAGCTGCTGCTGGATATACCCCCCTGAACATTGGTTTTTTTTTTTGTCTCAAACTCCAGCTAACCCCAGCAGATCCTCCAGCAGCCGTGCCAAATGAAGAAAGCTTCTGTCCTTAGACAGATTACTCTTGTCCCTCTTTGTGGCTTTGCTAACAAATGAAACCTCTGCTGTAAGAGACACATCACTGGTGACAGCAGCAGCAAACCATTTTGTTAAGGAAAAAGGACTGAAATCAATAACACACAATAAAAGATCTGTGACATTAAGTAGAGAAATGTGACTGCTCAGCTTCACTTACACATACAGTAAACCAATCTGGGTGTTGGGAGGATAGAAATGAGTCAAAATACAGATTGATTCTCAAGTCAGTTCTTTTTTTTATCCTTTCAAGCCGTGGACAGGAATGTACAGCTCCACACAAAAAAAAAAACCCAGAGGCTAAACATACCAAACTAAAACATTTTCTGGGATGCTGCACGACAGTTTTTCTAAGGTTATTCCCTTTCAACCAGTCTAAAAATGGATTCCATTTGAAGTTAAAGTATTTGTGGTACATACTGCACACTCCTTGAAGCACAATCTTTGTCATAGGCACTATGATTATTTTTCTTCTGTTTTTATTTCAGTTTTTAGCAGTGAAAAAATAAACACAGTTGAAAATAGGCACCTTTTTTCCTCAATCTTCAATCTGTTCAGGCTATATGGTTAAGTGGATATTTTCTTTAGCTATTTAGATGAATAAACATTACACTGAAGCACTTATTTCTGTGTTCTAAAAAACGTGTGTATGTAGCATTACATAAATATGTATATATTACTCATAAGCCCCAAATCCAACTCAAGTGTTTACCAGTGATTTTATTGACAGCAGAATCCATTTCGTTGGTATTTAAGTTGTCTTATTTCAATGTATAGAGCTACTAAAAAGAAGGTGGCACAATACTCACCCTGTGCAGTGAGAATGTCAGACTTCCACTTTAGGTGTTTCATGCCTATCTACAGATCAGTTTTAAGGTGACCACAGTTTTATATGTTATGGAAAAGATCTAGTGGTCAACAAAGGAAAGAATGAAATCAGGTATAATTCCATGATAAAAATTCATATATATAAATGAAGTCTGATTCACTCTACTTGATTAGTGCTCAGCAGAAATAATGGATTTGTGACAATTAGACTTGTTCTGGGGACCATTCATTCCACCTTTAGGTCTGAATATCTTGATGTCCATGTTGACTTAATTGCAAGGACTGAAAAACAAGTTAACCAATAATTAAAGCACATGATTTGCAAAGGTGATTCTTCCCTGGCAATTATTCCAGCTATCCCAGCTCAATATTCACAGTGAACAAACTGTGTTCCCATCACCATTGCTCCGTTCTGAAGTGATTTAATATGGGATTTGCTCCAGGGTGCATTGGCAGCCAGTGGGGGATAAGTGCAGGGCCCTGCCTGGTCTTTTTTTTTTTGCTATTGGAGGAAGAGAGGCCAAGTGCTACCACCTACACCCTGCCCTCAAGGAGAGAGAATTGCCTGTGAACTGCAGTACCTACCTAGAGCATGGGTATTTGCGCTGTGATTTCTCATTATCCTCTGAAGACACCTAGAGACACCTTGGAATTACTGTAATTGCAGAACTTACTAGAGATACTGAAATGTAAAATCATAGCTTTGTTGCCCATCTAGACAGAGAAGCCTTTGTTTAAAGGACTGTCATGAGTAGTTCTGTAGTGAAATGAGGCAACCAGGTGCCACTAATTACCAGGCAGTGAGCATGAGCTTGTGTTAAGCCCACCTGTGCCTGATTAGGGCTGGCCCCAACTGCTCATGAGCAGGATTAGGGGGCCAATAAAAGGGGGCCAATAAAATTACCACTACCTGGTAATTAGTGGCACCTGGTTGCCTCATTTCACTACATAGTTCCTCTCCAGTTCATCCTTTTATCTCAGTCCTGGGCGAGTTTTTCACCTTTAGCTTAAGAGGCTTCTCCTGCTGTGAAAGCTGGTGTTGATTCCTGGCCTGATGAAGGGGCTGAGCTCTCAGGATGCTCCCTCCCAGCCCAGAGTGCTGCAAGGCTGAAGGAAGGACTGGATAGCCCTGCTTGCCAGAAAGCAGTGGGGGGCTTGGTGTGACACCCACACACCTGGCAACAGCCTGTCCCTGTGTCTGTCTGTAACACAGGGGTAAGTCAAGTGAAACTGAGGTTAAGGACAGTGGGAAAGGCTGTCCTGAGTGCTCTGAAAACCTGTAAACCACAACATAAAACAGGCTTGAGTTTAGATATATCACAGCTTGCAAATAGATGCAAATAATCAGACATTTCAACATTAGCAGTCTGTGCAAATACCAGTTGAAGTAGCTGGAAAGGTTTTTGGTAAATGGCCTTTACTCGTGCTCCTGTCCCCTCTGCAGAGGAGGCAGAGCACATCTCTTACCTTAACTTTGTTTAGTGTTTTGGATGGTTTTAGGTACACTGAGTCTTGGAAGAAAGGTTTCTTAGGAAGAAAGACAGACAAGATAAGCATGCACATGGCAAATAAGGCTCAGAATAACCCTCCCCCAAGATGCTTTGGAAAAAACTCTGCCATGGTCTGATGAGATGAAAATGCAGACAGGCTGAATTTGCCTACACTGCCTCTCTGTAAAACATGCAGGGAAGCAACTATAGAAAATGTTATTTAAAATATAATTTTCTTAAATAAAATTAATACGAAAGATCAGCCTGGCAGCTGATGTATGCTTAGATCTGAATGCAGACAATTGCTGCAGAATGAGTATGGAGAGTTGGCTTGTGCATATACACAACTTTGAACAGCTCTGATCTGTAGAGTTGACGGACCTCACGCTACCTTCAGAACTGTGATCACAACCAGTTCCTGTGGCAAAGACAAATCAGTGATGGCAACTTTAAGAAGACTTTAAGCAACCCCACTTCTGCAATAATCGAGGAGGATATACAATGAAGCATAAAAAATCAAGTTGAAATCCTACTGCTTTGATGATGTTCCAAATTTACCCTGAGGGGCAGGGAGATTTCTTCTTGGATCCCTTCAGCTCAGGCAAGGTGAACTAATGATGGGTCAGGTAAAACCATGAGCTGTAACCTCAGGAAGTGTCAATCAGCCCGGTGCCAGCAGTCCTGGCAGAATCAGTCCCACCATGTTTTAATTTGTGTGTTTAATTTTGATTTAATGAGAAGAGCCTTTATAGAAGGCAGTGTGGACACCTTCCTTCTGGTGCCATCCCTGGGGAGGGAGCTGCCTTGGGGCTCAGGGCAGGATGCTCCCTTCTGAAGGGAGCACAGGAGCTGTGGAGGTGGAAACATGGATTTTGTTTCCATCAGTTCAACTGCTGAGCCACCATAAATACCCTCAATACCATCAATCCCTTCACATTAATCCTGCTTTCAATGAAACAGTTACCACTTGTAGACCACCAGTCTGACCTAGAAGTTTTAAGTAGCACATTTTTTTCTGTGTAAAACCTGAAGATGCCGCTGGTGTGCACAGAAATCTCCAGCATTTTATGGGCAACTTGATAGATAACAGAACTAAGCTGAACACAGCTCCCAGACAGTGGTTAGTATGGTTTGGATTGGAAGGGAGACTCACAGGTCATTTAAGTCCAACCCCCCTGCAATCAGCAGGGACACCTATAACTGCATCAGGAGAGAAACACAGATCTTATCCATAGCCAATTATTATGTGATGTAAATCTAAACATTTTGTAATTTAGATTTGTAACATCTAATTTAAATAAAAATAGTTACCATAAGACAAGCATTTCAAGTAAAGATGGCTTCTAATAACATAAAAACTTTATTTTTTTTTTTTTTTTTTTTTAGAAGCTTCTGCATCAAAAACTCAACTACAGAAGAACACAGAATTGGGAAATCACTAACAATAAACAAAATAACTAGTGCTGATGACCACAGTTTAATTAACATGAGAGAAAGAAAGAAATTAAGGCAAGTTTCTCAAATGATGTGACCTGGCACAACTTAAAAGCCATCCCTCCTCACCCATGGAAAAGCTGTGTCATGGCCAGGAGAAGCTCTCACTCTCTTCTCTAGAAGGAGTTCACAATGTACATCTTGCTGGGGTGGTTAGGGTGGTAAGACTTCTGCTAGCTGCTGTTTCCCTCATCAAGAACACTTAAAATCTCAGCTATTTTTAGGACATCCAGGTTCAGCATATGGCTCCAATCTTGGTGTCAACTGGTTGGTTTAAAAAAAAAAAAAAAATCACTGAGTATTCAGAACTCTTTTCTTTTCTTTGGATATTTATTTTTGCTTTCCTGAAAGAGATAAGAAATGACCTAAGGCAATGAGTTTAATTTGAACCAGAAAGTCAAAGTGAATCCTGTACCTCATTTCTGTCCTGTTTCTGCAGAGGTATGGGATGCTGCCCTGGCTCTGTACAGCAGTGAGCTTTATGTTATGAAAGAAAGATAATCTTAAAATATTGCCAAGCAAGGAAAATTCTAATCCTGATTTCCTTAAAAAAAAGTTCTTAGGCATGCTACTGGCATGACTCCTCACTGAGTCTTCTTTCATTTCACTGATGCATCTCAATAAACTTCAGCTACTACTGTTTATTTCACAGAAAGCAATGAACTATCTTCTTATTCTAGATTATTAATTATTCTTTGTATTCCTTTCTATTCTTCTATTCCTATTTTTGTTTTCCAAATATTTACACAATTGGGAGCTGTTGTTCCATACTCCTTCAAAGCAAAATGTACATTAAAACAATAATATTTGCCATCTAACTCAATTTTTTGAACTTTGGCATTTTTTTATATTACATATTTCAACACAATCCATGTTAGAGGTTCTTAACCTTTGAAGACATTTTAGTATTATGAGGGAGAAAGCCACATCTGAAGCTACAACTCAAAGCACTTCAGATGGCTCCTGGTCTTTGGTACTCGAAAAGAAACCAGAGGATTCTGGTCTGAAAACTCACAGTAATTTCCCAGGGCTGCACAGGAGAACCTGAAGAGAGTGGCAGAGCTGGGACTGGGAATGTTGATAGCAGTGGTTCTGAAGGAGCAGCAGGAAAATGCCTTGCAGCACAGGCTGCATAAATCCTTCTTCAAGGGCAAGATTTCCCATTAGATCTACCCAAAACAGACAAATGCAAGTGTACAAACTTTTTAATCTTTTCAGCCTTAAATTTACTCAGTGAACATCCAAATGCTAGGCTGGAAATTATACTCCAGACTCTAAGGGCAAGAGAGAATTGAATGTGAATAAAGATGATGAAGTGTTGCAATTTCAGTGATTTTTTTTAGTAAAACCAGAGTGTGCATAAGGCAGTCCAGAAGTGGGCCTTGCAGTGTAAGAGCAAGGAATAAGGACAAGAGTATAGCAATGTCCAGTTGCTATAGTGATGTGCTACAGACCACAGCCACTGTTAAGTAAAAAAGAAATATAAATTGCATGTATGTCTCCTCCTGATGGTGTTACAAGCCACAGTACAAATACAGGGTTTCCATGCCACTTACACATGATATCCTACACTCCATTTCCAGTCTTCAGTCTTCAATAAACCCCTCTCCATTACAGCTATAAAATATTATGGTTCTTTGTAGCAATAAAAAAAAATTAAAATTACAAGTTATCTTTCTGTCTTTTTATTCTACTATTTTTCTGGGAAACGTTTCAGAAGAAGAGCCTTGTGGGGTATTAGGAAATCACTCCTTGCTTACAGGACTGTTGACCAAAGAGGGACTGCTAAATCATTTCAGGAAACTAAGGGTCAGTGTTGGGTGAGGACTCTGTCTGCGCAGCAGACACTGCAAACTGTGCTCTAGCAATAAAGCATGGAAACATTATTACCTTTGTTCCAAGGGACACCACATTATGAATCTGGGACTTTCTGGCCCTTTCCTCCAATACTACCAACGTGGACATTAATAAATTCAGGTACTTGAACTTTTTTGGCAGTTTTCTTGCAAGAAACAACACATTTCTATGGCCCACTACTCTAATTGCTATGCAATAAATATGAAAAAACCCTATAAACACAAACCAACACACCCCACATATTAATATTTGTCTGCTGCTGTAGATATTTCATTTAAATGTCATGCTTGAACTTTGCTATTTAAAATAAAAAATTCCTGTTTGATAAGATGATTTGGAAGTGCCAAGCCTAAAACCTGAATACTGGGTGTCCCAGTTGTTTTCATGCACATAGACTTCCAAAAAAAAGGGGAGCATAATTATGGTAATAATGGACTACAAAAAGAAAAAAAGTTGGCACTGCCTTATATTTTCAGCAAGATGAAAAACTGTATTATACTATGAACAATTTAAAAATATAATTTAGATAAAATCCTGTTCTCTTGGAGGAAATCTAACAGTCCAGCATCTGGACCACAAAAAGGGGGCATTGATGGCCTTCCAGATAATGTATCAGACCACACACATAATGGGAGCTTTTACCTGTCAGGCTATTGAAATAAAATTTAAAAAATAAATCACAAAAGCTTAAACAAAATCTATACTTAATATTTGTTTTTTCCTAATCTGCTTGAAGATGAGCATTTCAAATTCATGCCGAGATAATAAGTCACTTTATAAGCTCATTGTTTTCCCAAGTGAAAAACAGTTTATAAAGAAAATCCATTTTATTGAAAGGCAATTGATATTAGTGCCATTGTCAAAACAGTTTTTATGCCAGGTCTGCTCCTTCAAGCTTTAATTCTATTTACTTCCACTGGGACTCTCAAAAAGTTTTTTCTTTAGCATTCATTTTCCTAACTTATGAGAGCAAGCAGTGTTCAATTCACACCCAAAACTGGACTAAAGAAAACTAGGAGTGAATTGGGAAGAGGAACTCAGATTTTCTCCTGATTTAAATAAGAAGTTGACATGGATTATCTGATGGAACATTTTGGTTCAGAAAGGTCTGTAGCATATGCCTGGTCATAAGCACATGCCACTGTCTCATTGGTTTTCCAAAACTTAAACCTGAAGCTGTAGGATTTTGATGAATGACAGTGGAATTAGCCACATGCTGGTATGTTAATTACTGTTAGAGCCTGGTCAATGATATTCAGCTCTTGTGACAGACCTGGCAAACCAGTCACTTGGCCAATGAACCTTGCATTCTGTCCTAGGCAGGGTGGTCACATCCTGATGTATGATTATCATGAGCTAAACTAAGGTAGCTCCATCAGTCAGTGCAGAAGTCCCTTCATCACATGGCAGGCTACTAACCTTTGAGACACTACACTGGGCATCAAGTAGAAGAAATCTGGGATGTGATCCCCTATTAATCTAAGTTAATGCATCATCGCTGCATTGACTCCATCAGCTGAGAGTGTGGCTAGCAAAATTCTGAAGAGCTCTTTTTCCAGGGATGTTTTTCTTGATCCTGCAGGAATTAGAATGTTTCAGAGTTGGGTCATGAGTATACTGAAATGCTTTCCATTGGTTAAAACTACAAAATACTCACCCCCATTTTGTATTTCGAATGTTGCAAGTATTCTACTGAGTCATTTTTGGGGCTAATTTGAAGAAATTCTACACAGAAGAATAAAAAAAATCAGAATTTACACACCTCATAATTCTGCACCACAGTATTATGCTGAAGAAACATAGGCTTTTTCTGTTCAGTTTAGAGAAAGTTCAATTTATTGAATTAGCTGTTCTCCCGGTTTACTCGAGTGTAATGCTGTGTGTGTGAGTTTTCACACCAGACTACACTTAAAACTTCATAAGTCAGATATAATTTTTAATTATGTTACAGGTAAAAGACTAAGTCCAGAGCCTCTTGTAGGGGCTCTGTCTGTTTCCAAGGCTGGGAACAGGTGTAATATTAGAAATTAACTGCATTTTGCACCAACTTGCATCCCTTCTGATCCACCGAGTTAAATGGGATCAGAAGTAAAGCAAAATTTGGCTTACCAGTCTGACTCTTTCAGGACAACTCTCTTTCGTGTCCTCTACATAATTAATTGCCAGACCTCAGAGAAAATCTTGTCCCATTCACTGTAAAATAGGAGGGTCCACTGTAAAATGGGGGGAAAATGCATTAGAGAAACACACAAACGACATTAAGGCTACCTAGTTTGATGTTTTCAATCCATTTTCTTTTCCTTTGCAAACACTGACAGTTTCAATAGGATCTGAAGCAATACTCTTAACAAATAATACACTAGTCCTTCATATGGTTAATATTAATGTCTCTCTATTCAAACATGCTGAAAACTGAATAGAACAGTTAACATATAACAGTCACACATCCTTTGCTGAGTACAAGGTCGTATCTCTAACATGAACTGAAGATATATATCCTCACCATTTCAGATCTTCATCTGTCATTCAGTCAAACATTTCATTCTCTTAAGTACATTGCTTTCCCCCTCTCTCTGGGTCTTTCAGGGGTGCTGAGTGAACACATTCTCTCCATAAAGGCATTGCTTATGATAGGGTTCTTTCTTCAGCAGAAATCTTGCTGTGTGTTTTCAGTATCTTACCAAAGGTGAATTTTTCAGAATTTGGTAGGTTTTGGGGAGAAGGAGCCTTAATCTCTGGATTGAAGATTTAATTTCAAAACATTTATTTGGGCAGGATTCTGCATTTTTTATTGCAGAGAGACTATCTCTTGATGAGCTTAATGAGGAACGATTAATTTATTGTGATGGCACTTCACAAATTATTGAGTCAGAGCTTTATATAGTAGCCAGTTTTTACATTACAGTCATGCTCACAGGGTTTAAGGGCAGAGGCAAGCTCACTTTGCTCATGTCCTGAGCTGGCAGGGATGTAAACAGTGTTGACAGAAAAGTCCTATGACTGTAGGGATGTGAGGCTGAGCCCACCTACTACATTTGGTCTTTCAGAAGGTTTATTTGGTGTGGGTTTGAGGCCCTACTCACCACAGTCAGCTCAGCACATCTACAGGGAGCTTCTGCCCAGACACAACATGTGGAAGAAACACTTCAGCCTTGAGACCACTCCCCAGAGTGATCCCACCTTACTGCTACCACAAAAGCTCTGTCTCCTTGAAGAGACTTGTTTTAAAGAAAAATTTCTTTTTTCTAAAGAAAAATTTCTTGCATTAAAGAAAAACTGCAAGAAATTTTTTTCTTGAAAACACACAGCAAAGATTACATCCATAGAAAGTTCTGTAAACAAGACAACTCCATCAGCTTTAGCTTAAAAAAAACAAACAAACAAACCAATACTGCAAAAGAAACCCAGAATAAGACTTGCTGAATGAAGACTGAACAGGAAATGTTTTACTGCCTTAACCAAAAAAAAAAAAAAAAAAAAAAAGACATACACCTTCAGCATTTCTTTTCCAAATTTACTTGACAGAGGATAAAATATTGCTTTATTCTGACTCAACATACAACAGCACTGTGTGATCGATTGTGCTATTTTGGGAAGTCTTGAGACTTGTGAACTGGAAAGTCTGGGGCACGTTAATAAATTTTACAATTAATTTGCTGCAAAGGAATATTAAATACATTCTGTATATATTATAATTTTTTTTTAAATAAATCTTCTGACATTAACCAGGGAAGGCTATTTCGCAATTATTTATGATAGTTAATTTTCATTTTCTCCATCAAGAGGCAGAATTTTAATACTAACAAGAACAGCAACGTGTGTGTCACTGAACCCAACTCAATGCATTATTGGGATTTTGTGTTTAGAATTTACAGGGGGAAGAGGGACTCAAAAGAAAGCAGATGCAAAAAATGCTGATAATGTGACTGGGTTGCAGCAAGCAGGAAATGACATTTCTTCTCTAAGGCCTTGATCCCCTGCAGAGTGATTTGGTGGAAACCATCTGCTCCTCTATAGCCTTGTTAGAATTGGATCTCTGCATGCTTGAGGGGCTGCCCATACTGAACTATCTGCAGGGTTGAAGCCTTATAGTTCACAAGCCTAAGCCATGATTAATTAAAATGACAGAAGAACTGAAAGTGGACACAGATTAGGGCAGTGTGGACACTTATTGGCTGGATTTGATCATACTGGATCTCCCTGACTCTTCTCTGAGCAACTCATAATAACAACAAAAACCAAAAAAAAAAAAAAAAAAGGAAAAAAAAAATACACACACACTCAGAAATGCTCTTTGAGAGCTTACAAATGCCTTAAAAGTGTAACAGTTTAGAAATGTTGAGGGGTTGGTAATGAACAATGAAGTCTAAGTTCCCAGTCAAAAAACCCCAAACCAAAATCCCAAACTAAATCTGCAGTAATACACACTTTTGCACTTTCTCTTCTTTGTCCTCACTACCCACCAAGGCAGCTCTGTTAGGCAAATCTCAGAAGATGGAGCAGCTGTGGGCTCCTGACCACTGCCTCTCTACAGACTTCATCCCTACTCCACATCTGGCCAAACCCAAAGCTCCAAATATTTCCCTTTCTTGGGCTGACTGACACATTAAAGATGGAATGTTAAGCATCTGACACAATTTAGGGATTCATTGTAATTTCCCCAGTAGTTACCAGAACTCAGAAGTAGATGTCTGTGTCCAATTCCATGATATGAACCTGGAATCAAGAGGAGAGGGGACCAGGTCTGTGCCAGAGTGATGGGACTCAGTCCCCAGGGTCTGAATCCCTGGCTAGCAGCTCACTGCAGCACTGTCCTGAAACCAGACAAGATTCTTACAATGCTCTTGGCCTTTACTGAAAGAAAAGATGCACAGCCTAAGCCTCCAGACAACTGAATGGGACCATGGTGAAATGTGCTGTAACTGAAACTGTATGTGGAATCCCACCTAGAAAGCACCTGATGTACGCCTCATCCCTCCTGGAACTTTTCCCTTAAAAAAATATTTTGTTAAAAAACACTATGATATGAGGGCGATCGACTATTTGGTTTCTTCTAAGTAGATGCTCTTAAATTAATGCATATAAATAATTTGTATTTAATCTCCTCCCTTCCTGCTTAGCAAAGCATCAAACTCACAGATCTTGTTTTTCCCCCCACCCCCCGGCAGCCCCCACACAAAGTCACTTGGTCAATACCGAGTCTCTTGGCGTTTCACTTTTTAAGACAAATTGTGCCTCTTGCTCTGCCTTAGTCAGGGGGCTCATGGGCAGGAAAGCTGTGTTCTCACTCACACTGCCCTCCCCTTCCACACCCGACAGGTCGTAGTCTTCCGCCCTCCTCGCGTCCGTCAGGATCCGAATCTGCTCCTGCACAGTTTCTAGCAAGATTTTCACTTCGTGTTGTTCTGCTATAAGACAATTACTGACTGGGGAACTCACGTTGACAAGTTCAGCTGAATAGGAGTTTTTGCACCATTTGATGCCTGTTACTTCAGAAACGTTTTGCATTTGCATGCAGGCTTCGTCCAAGCCCACAGACGGGATGATGGGAACGGAGTTGGCCCTTGAAGATGAATAGCTGACCAAGTCCTTCTGATCCACATTATTAAAATAAGGGGTTGTTGTCTCTCTTGAAGGCAGTTGCATATTTAGAGAAGTGTTCTGAGGAGTTTTTAAACCACCAGATGAATACCTGGAAAAAAAGCAGAAAGAGGGTTTTGTTGTACATTGAACACTCAAGAGGCAACGGGTAATGGGAACAGTGTGAAAGTCAGTGAAAAGATAGATGTCATTTTTCTCTCACACTAGGAGCAAACTGGTAATAGTGTGGCCCTGAGGAAAACAGCAGACTCGGGAGACCTGGTTTGGATTCTTAGATCTGCCATAGGAAAACCACTATTTTTCCCTTGACCACATTTTGCCCACCAGTATATGAGAATAATGACAATTTCTTTTCAAAAGCTTTCAGGAATTATACTATATTACAATTAATTTTGTAAATTTGAAATTCTGTTCCTGCACCCTACACCACTTTTTTCAGCACCAGAACTCTAGATGTCAAATGGGTATTTTAGGAAAACACTTAAAAAAGGTGCAGAAAAAAAAAAAGAGAACCTTAATCAAAATATGGCTGTGTAGTCTTTATTTACATAGAATAGCTGTCTGCAAACAAGAGCAGCACCTAAGTGCAATGTGTCTCTGAAAAACATATCTTTTATCAGTCACACATACTCCTAATGTTGGCCTGATTTCTTTTTTTAAATCTCATCTGGAAATAGAGCTAATACATTGGGCTTGAGTGTTTTGAAAAACATCCTCTGTCCTCCATTAAATCCTATATATCATAGGATCATTTTATTTACTGTGAGTCAACTTTGGTGAATTTTTATCAACATTTTCATTTTGTTTCAAAGCCAAAGTTATTACACTGATCAGAAAGTGTCTTTGCTTACAGGCAATACTTAAAAAAACAGAAATGGAAGGTATACTAAAAATTAAATAAAGGAAACAATGACTGAATAAAAAGATATTTCCTATCAAAAAGAGTAGTTTTAGAAATCTGGTGCTCTCAGAGCTACTGTATCTACTAGTCATGATTGCCAAGGACCATAGACATCACCTCAGTATTGGAACATATTTATAGTCAGATTTGTGATCATATCACTATTTAATAAGGCAAGGTAATGGTAAAGTCTTAATATGTCTTATCCATGGATGAGGAAAGCAACTTTTAGATGTGGTGTGGAAGTAGGTGCTCTGAGGTCTGACTTGAAGGCTGTTTTCCTGAAAGCTGCTTAAGCCTGCTGGACTTCCCTAGCTTTCTGCTCACACGTGCCCCACTGCTTTTGGCATTAGCAGAAAGAGAACTAAAGAAAAGAAGGTGAAAAGCATGAAACAGCCACAGTGCAGGATTAGTGTATAATGCTAATTAACTGCAAACACTTCCTTTGGCCCCGTCCTCCTGGTGAGCTGTCAGACAGGAGGTAGAGGAGGAGACGTCTTTAGGCTCCTTTCCAGCAGAGTGCTGCTGACTTGTAATTAACTTGTCAGCAGTGGCCTGGTGTTTGTGCAACTGCTTGACACATCAACCTCTACAGGAACACACATGCAGCTCTTCACAGCTCCTATATGAAAATCCTGCAGGTAGCCCCAAAGGACCCAAAACCACAGCTGGGAGCTCTGTGATAAGGAGGAGGTGGTGTGACCTTTGCTGCTTCCTGATGGAAAGAGATACTGCTTTGGGAAGCAGGACCCAGGGGAATGACATAACAAGAAGCCTTTTTTGGATACGTGCTGGAGTTTTTTGTACATGCTATACAGGTGCAATGTTTTATGCCTGAGCCAACTTTTGGTTAATTACATTTGGACTATGCTCAGACACACGTGTGGCCACTTAGGGAGGGGGCTGCCTTAGATCAGTTTTCAAGACTCAGTATAAATGAAATCCTGATTAGGGATATTGTTCCTGAAGGGAGGAAAATTAAAAAAAAAAAAAAACCAAAAAACAAAACAGTGCAGACCTTTGGGTTGTGCCCATTCTTGTTTCCTTTGCTTATTACATAATTGTTCAAACGACTATAGCTGGAGAGATCGCATCAGTTGCATTATCCCCTTTTTTGGTAATTCAGGCCCTAAATATATTCTGGGTTGCACCCTGAAAACAAAGGGAGTGAATGTTTTTAATGAATTTCACATGCAATGGATGCATAATATGGATGATATATAAGCAAAAACAAGAAAAGACTGAATTAAAATGGGTCTGGTGAGAAAACAGTAACATTTGCCAATTTTATAATAGAGACTCAGTTATTCTTGGTATTGTGAAAACTAATTGGCTTCAACAATAATGCCTAATGCAATGCCTGGCCTCTTGCCACAGTAGTTTTTGAAATACAGATAAATACACCCATTTTATGCCTGAATTACAAGTTTCTGCCCTGTGCTTCAAGGGCTTCCATAGGAGGGTCCAGGATGAATCATAGCACATACACTGTGTGCAACAGACAGGTAAAAAACTAGTAGGGATATTACATCTGAACTGTCTGAGACACAGCTTTTGGTTAATTACAAACTGATCCATGCTTCTGCTTGTGACACCAGACTGCTGCTGTTTTCAACAGACTGAGACTTAGACCTACAATTGCAGAATCTTAATTACATTTGCCTATAATTAACTTTTCTACAACTGTAGCATCTCCTATGAAAGAGGATAATATTTTATCTGAAAAATTACTTTGAACAAATTCATTCACGTGCATGTATTTCAAAGTGGAGTTCACTCCACCCTCTTCCTTAAACCAAGCAAAAAATGAAACTCATACATAATTATGCAACAATGATTATTTTATACAGTGCTTAAGAATTTAAATTAAAGAATAAAACTGACAGAGGTGTAATAATTTCACTGCCCCCTTAAAACAGATATGAAAAGAAGACAGAAGGGATGGAAACTTAAAGTATTTTTTATTTAACACAGTGCTAATAGCTTTGCTATAAGCCCCTCTGCTGTAGGTGTTCAGTATATAAGCCTGATGACCAAGTCCATGAAGATGAATGGGGATCATTACAGTGGCATTACCAGGCTTTGCTTCAGCCTCATAAGTACAGATACCTAAATATGCACACCCCCTTTTCTACCTGTAGATATGACACATTAGGTCTTATAGACTTAAACATATTTATATCTGGGTATATATGTCCAAAAAAGATATATATAGTAAGAAAGCTATGAAGTAGTTGCCATCACAGAAATGTGGTGGGATGGATGGACTGGAGTGCTGCCATGGGTGGCTACAGGCTCTTCAGAAGGGACAGACAAGATAGGAGAGGTGGAAGGAAGGATCTATATGTTAGAGAGTCTCTTGACTCTGTAGTATTGAGGTCTGGGACAATAATGTTGAGTGCCTGTGGGTCAAAATCAGGGGGAAGGCCAAAAAGGCTGATATCCTGGTGGGAGTCTGTTTTAGACCACCCAACCAGGATGATGAGAGGGATGAATTGTTCTACAAGCAGCTGGCAGATGCCTCCAAATCCCCAACCCTTGCTCTCGTGGGTGACTTTAACCTGCCAGATGTCTGCTGGGAACTCCACAAAGCAGAGAGAAGGCAGTCTAGGAGATTCCTGGAATGTATAGAGGATAATTTCCTGCTCCAGCTGGTAAATGAGCCCACGAGGGATGAGTCCCCACTAGACCGTCTGTTCACATTTGAACTTAATCTTGCCACTTCCACTGAGGATAACAAAAAGTCTTTCTATGGATACATCAACAGCAAAAGAAGGGGCAGGGAAAACCTCCATTCTTTGTTGGACATGGGGGCCAATACAGTTACCAAAGATGAGGAAAAGGCTGAGGTATTTAATACTTTCTTTACCTCAGTTTTCAACAATAAGAGAGGCTGTCCTGAGGACAGCTGCTTCTAGGGCATGTAGAGAGAAATAAGAAGCTGAACAGCCCCTCCTGAGCAGTCAGTGACCTGCTGAGCCACTTGGATACTCACAAGTCTATGGGACCAGATGGGATCCACCCCAGAGTGATGAGGGAGCTGATTCTGTGATATATATATATATATATATATATATATACACACATACATTCACAGGCTCTAAGGCACTAATTCTAATGCTTCATACCATGTAACACTAACTCCTGACACCCTCAAGGACTCAGATTGAGATGTAACTGGCATGGAGATGGTTTGTTTTCTTAAAGCCTCTCATTTCAAGCAGTTTTTTCTACTCCTTCAAGTAGCACACCGATTATATAACTGGTATTAGCTGTATTTTGCTCAAAACTGCAAATATACCGTTGCAAATAATGAGGATGGGTGTTTCTTCAAGGCAGAGGCAGCTTTCTTCTCAGTGTGGGAT
This sequence comes from Calypte anna, assembly GCF_003957555.1. NCBI lineage: Eukaryota > Metazoa > Chordata > Aves > Apodiformes > Trochilidae > Calypte > Calypte anna. Next base: position 6,532,507 of record NC_044252.1, on the reverse strand, counting down.
GGGAAGAGAGGCACTTCTACAGGACTAGATGAAAACTAATCAGCCCTTTTTCTATCATACAGAAACATACAAGATCAGACTAAGCTTCATCCAGAGATGTGATGGATGGACTTCAGAGGACTCTCAGAATTAGGCAGATAAACCCCTTTGATTTGTGTGACCCTATAGAGAAAGATGGAGAAGAAAGGAAGGAGTATAACCTCTTCAGGCAACAAGGGGAATTTCCATTTGGGATGGAAATCTAGTGAGAATACCAACACTATGAAACTAGCACATTACTTGGGTAGCAAAAAGCCATCTAATTTTGGGGAAACCTCTTTCTAAGATGGAATTCCACATAAATACTGAATAATTTTTTTGTTCAGAGATAAGATGCTTACCTATATTTTGGTTGTAGAGATTAATTCATTGCTGCAACACAAAATAACTTGCAAAAAGTTTTCTCATACTCTTAATGGATTTTTCATAAAAAACATCATCAGTAAAGCACTGTAATAAATCAAAGAATTGCTTTTGTTTTCATGCCTAACTTTGACATTCAAAAAATTAATTTCCATGGGTACAGTTAAAGAGTTTTGTTATTGTATTTGTGATCTCCAGAGAGTGCTCTGACTCCCTGTCACATCACATAGAGATGCACTCAGAGAAATGTTCCATCATTAAAGTTTATATTAGGAAAGTAACTCTACAGACATCCTTAGCATTCAAAATATGGATGAAGTGCTTTAGTGGACTGAGGCCAGAAGAAGGGCTCACAGAGTGGTTCAAATATCAACCTTTTGCAGAACTGCAAATGTAAAATACAGGCCAGTATAAAACGATGCTTGTAGCATCATACACTGATTTCCTAGAGAAGAGCAAATACAACAACCCAATGAGACAGCTCTGCTGGATCCCTGCCTTGGTGAGGGAAGGCTGGCAGCCTGCCCCTTTCAGGAAGGGGTATTCAGTGTCACAATTTTCCTAAGGAATTCTGTACACATTATCATAAAATGAACTCTAGGGCATTTACAGCAAGAACTAACAAACAAGCTTTTCCTTGAAGAAGCAAATAGTAATAATGGAGTATGAGATAAATCAGCAGTTTTTACAAGAAGTTACCAGACACCCCAAAAAACCCTTTGCTGCTTTCTTCTTTCCTAGGCAAGCCCTGCTTTTGATCTCTCTTTCCTGATTACTGTGCCCAACTTTGTTAGGGATATTTAGCCACAAAACAGGGAGTGAGCCCAGTTCTACCCTCACAGGGTACCCCAGGCTGGGAAGAGTGTTGAGGGACATGTTCATATGTGCAATGACACACACGTAGGGACCCTTATTCTTGGTCAGCACTTGTGGCTGTGATTTCCCAGGAGGCCAGAGTGAAAAGTGATTATAGCTCTTTTCTCCTGTCTGCAAAATTAAACACGTAGAGGGGCTTCTGATACCAATGAGTTCAGCTGCCTTCTCACAGTGCAGCTCTTCACTTAGCTGCATCTAGCTGTGAATCCTGCAAGTCCAAATGAAACTTGATTTTTTACATTCTGTTCTAGACATTGCTCCTGGTTTTATATCTAATATGTTTGTAGTGATTCTGCAGTCTTTGGAAACCTATAGGGATCTGTAAATATGTAAAATATCTCAGCAATTGCACTAGATTTCAAAGGCAGCTCTAAGTGCTCAGGAGCCCTTCTGAAATTCAGAACTTATGGACAGCTGGAGCTCACATTCAATATTCTAATAAGCTGAATTTAAAAAAGGAAGAATATTGGATTCTTTGTGCAGCTTCAGAGAGAAACCTGTGTGACCTGGGATTCTGTGACACGATAGGTCTTCACTGTACAGCAAAGACACTTCACAATGTACATCCATTTATTAAAAAAAAAGCATAAAACTTGGACATCTGAATTATTTTCTCTTCTTGGCATAGTGCTGATGGAAGAAAAAAAGGCTAAGCAAAAGTTACTACAACTGCCCCACCAGGAAAAGCCTAACTCATAAAGGGTAAGGTTGCCAGTCACTTACAGATTGTTCTGATCACTCCTTCTACAGCCTTTGAAAGGCTGAAAAGGAGCAGCCAGCCAAATAAAAACATATCACCTCCTAAGAGCCAGTGTGCTGAAAACATTCTTCTGCTTTCAGTACGACAAACTCTGGATCCACACTACACTACAACGAAGTTGGAAGGGCTATAACAGCAAAGCATACTAACCATGCACAAACTGGCTCACTTCAGGTCTGTTCTCACTTACCCATGACAAGGTATTGTGTCCTGGTCTGTGATCCTTGACTCTTCCAGCTGCTGATATGCTGGTCCTGTAATTCCATTGAACCTACCCCGAGGTAAGGGAGGAGTCCTCCGAAAGGCATTTCTATGCAGCATCCCACTTTTTTGTCCTGGGCTGCAGCATGAAGAGAGACTTCTAGGAACAACACCAAAAGTACAGTAAAAATTACCACAGCCAAAGCTGCACTTTTACTTCTGCAAAAGAAAGATTCAGGATTAATAAGGCACGGATTACTGTTTTTATAAACTTTGCTCTGGTGGTCTAGGATGTGAGTAGAAATTCTCTGTGGAAATATAGTACTGTAATCCACACTCAGCTCCTGTTTATGCTGTATTTAATATACCATTTCTCTTCGAGGAATGAAAACAACTACCTGGTATATTAAAAGTTTTCCTCTACTTGATGAAAGATGCTGCTTTGTTTCCATGCTGAATATCATAATCCTCCTATAGAGAGTTGACTCCTCAGACAGTATAAATAAACTGCAGAGCTGCAGGATACCTGCAGGTGAGCTCAAAATCAGATCTTTGATTCAGAGCCCAATGTATCACCTATCAGCCCACAGGGTTCTGCTTCCTCATAAAAGAAAATTAACTTGGGAAAAAATGTAAATGAAAGCTGTAAATGAAGCTTATGAAATGCAGCTTGAAGAAATAACCTAGGACACAACTTTTCTCCATGTGGAACAAGATTGCTTTTTTATATTGCTTTATTCTTGCTTTTTTACACATTTTCTTCTTCATACATAGGTAAATACTTCATTGTTTCTTTATGCAGTGTAATACAAACTTGAATATGATAAAAACTAGTAATAGTTTTCTATTTACTTTAGAAAATTGCTTTTTTTAAACAACATTTTTGTACTCTTACAGAAGGAGAATGGATTCTTTGCCTTTTGGGCGGGAATTAAAAAATATCTGAAATCCACAGTTTTGGGATATTGACTGTAAATTCAGATGTTGCTAATGCAACAATATGATGTTTTAATGTAAGCTTTATAGATGCATTTTCAGAATCATTATTATTGGTTTTAGAAATAATTTCAACTTCTGATAAAATTTAGCTATGCAAGAGACTTTTTGATAAGTTTCCTTATCTTTTCCAATTATAATGTGACTTAAAAACAATCTGCATTTTATACCTAGTGGGAGCTTTATTTATACTTATAGCCATATCTACTCCCAGTGCAATTTTTGCTTGGACCAAGTATATTGGACAAATTCTCTTAGACTGTAGAATTCTATTCTGCATTTCATTAAAACAGACCTTTTCTCCCTAAAGCCAAAACATAAGGAAGAAATTCAACAATCTACATCCTAGTGCTCAGGCTAGTAGTGTTCCATCATGATCTCCACTTTGTTCTCTTCCATGCTTCTATTTCCCTGGTGTTTTTAAATTGAAAATATCAATAAGCCATAGCCATAGCACTCCCTCAAGGATTTCCAGTGGTTCCCAAAGTAGATTTTTCCTTAGATATTAAGGAGGCTGTGCAAAAAAACCTTTTTAAAAAAACCTGCAGTACTGGCCTTTTAATTCTGAAGACTGGGTTAAAGTTGTGAATTACAGTTCATATTCTGTAAAACAACACTACCACATCACAAAACAATTGACAATATCTGCTCTGAGATTATTGCAGCAGGGGATCTTAAAAGATGCAGTGAAATGAATAATTTGTGATGAATAATAAATTTCAGAGTTTTTATTGATTGCAGTAAATTCATCAATGTTCTAAAAAAAGTCACCAAACTGATTGACTTCACAGGCTTTAGACTCACTGCAAACATTTGAAACCAATTTGAAATTTTGTTTAATTGTGGCTGCTTTGATGCCCTTTCACATCCTCCTTATAATTAGGTGGCTTTCCACCTAGTAACAGGCACATTCACAGAAAAGCCTCAAAAGCTCTGTATTTATATTATGCAACACATCCAGGTGTACCTGAGCTAACTGGTATAAGAGGCAAACAATGCCCTTTGGATTCCTTCAGGGAATTTCTCCTTTTTTAGCCATCATTACAGTTTCTTCTTCCCTGTACTCCAGCCTAACCAGTTGAAAGAGAGCAGCCCACCTAACTGAGCTGCTCAATCAAACAGAGCAGTAAGGAAAGCTGTAGCAGATACATCTTTAAAATCTATTCATCAATAACTCCAGGCTAACAAAAATCAGAATATGCTTGGAGTGGTTCCCAAGTCATTCATAAAGTAGAGAAAAAAATAGATCTGATTAATTAGTGGTTTGAAAGAAATAGTTCAGTCATCTCGAAAGTTAATTAAGAACTTGGAATCCTTTGATGCAAATTGTTTGGTGTGAAAATTTTCTTTAGGTTGAGAAACTGAGTGAAAACAAAGTCTGTCTCAGCAGGTGGAATATTCTCTTCTCAAGGAACAGACACAACTCTCAAGTGCAGGTAACCATGCTCATGAAGAGATGACTTGTAGTGAATTTACAGTTACTCTGAGAATTTTGCTGTATTACTTTTGAGTTAATCACTAAACAAAACTGTTTATCCATCACATTATGAATATGTTCATAAGTAACTTTGTCAACAGGAACATGAAAAGCATTAACAAGAGAATGACAATTAAAGTATTTAATCTTTAGGTGGGATCCCAATCCTTCCCTTCTTCTTTAATAAGTAAAAAGGCATGACAGAAACAGTGATGTGCATATTATGGCAGGGCATATATCTATTTTACTTATTCTTTTCCCCTTTCTCATGACTGAGACACATGAAAGATGCAAAATTGAGAGAAGAAAAGTTCTGAAGTCAAATGTAAACACTCTTCAAAAACTCTTCACAAATGTGTATTATATTAGCTACTGATCAGGAGCTGCAAACATGGCTGTTGAGAGCCTGGCTTTTGTCCTGGCAAGACAGAAATGGTGAATATGTCACCTCAGTGACTGAGCCCTGCCAGACAGACAGTGTCTTCTGACATTCTTTACGAGCCCCATTTTTAGTCTAAGTTAAGCAATTTACTGCCAACATTTGAATAGATCAACTATTGAGGCTTTCAACCAATTTTCAGTTTTAATAAAACTTATCTGTTATGCCTGAGAACATAAACATCTCTCAATAAATATAATAAATGAAACAATACTGCTGTCTTAATGCCCCTTTGTCAGGTAACAAGAACAAGTGGGTCAGCATGTCTGATTACCAAAAAAGCTGTTTTAAAGGGATCACAACTCAATCTCATAATTTTAAAAAAACCTTCTAATTTACCTCTGTTAGAAATTAAAACAATATGGGTTTCCCACTAACTTGTGTTAGGGTTATAGTAATAAGTTGTTTTACATATGCAAGCAGAGGATGTAAAATTCTCATACTGTAATAAGAATGCACAATATAGGGGAAATATTTTACAAGTAAGATTTACCAACTCCACCAACCCCAAATAACCTTACTGTTAGGCCCAAGATGTATTGGTTTTAGGAACTGGAACCAGACAGCTCCTGATTTTAAGAAATAACCAGCCACCACTTGTGCCTTTTAGAACACCAGCAGAGAAAACAGGTGTGGCTGTGAAACAAAATATTTCCATAGCAAGTAGAAATAAAACAATGTAGTTTAACAACAGCATAAAACAGAGAACCTGCAGACCTGCTGTAATTTTTCCAGGATCACATCAGGTTTGGAATGGGATGAAGATCAAAATGTATCTCAATAAAAAAAAGAAGTTTCCTGATTTGGTCACGTGCAGCCATTTGGCCACACTGAAGAATATTCAGAAATTAAAGAAACTGAGTAAATGATGAAACCATCACGTGATGCATATATTTAAGACAGCCTGTTAAGTGTTAAATGTTCAGATCTGTTGCATGTCTTATAAAGCATGGCCCTTGAATAAATCTTGAGATACATAAACTATAAAGAGAATTCTTTATAAATTAATTGAGGCATTCCACATCTTAGAACAGTTCTCAAGAAATTACTCTTAAGGTATTCTAGTGTTTGACATCTGCAAATAAATTGGGGTATTTTTTTGGTTCATGATTTTGTTATTTTTTTTTCCTGGGAATGAGATTTTGTGTGCAAAGGCATTAAAATGAGCAATCTGGGATTTTGAATTAGCTCACTGTAAATTCAATGTGGCTTATTCTGTAATTTCCCTGTGGAAAAAAAGGAAGTGTAAAGAGTTATTCAACTTTTATTCTAAGTGACAGTCATAAAAAAAGCAGAAGTATTTTCAGTCCTTCATTTATTTTCACATTTTTAAGCTTAAGTAATGTCATGGCACAGCACTTGGCCATTGCAATCATGTTATAAAAGGTAAAGGAATATCACTTTGTTTTTTCTGAACTTCACCTTTTAAATAAATGGAGATAAAACTCCTCTCAGAACTTCTCTGAAAAGTAGTCTAGGCAACGGTCCCATAGTTCATCCATGTTTACTAAAATTAGTATGCATATTCTGAGAGTCACTGTGTAATAAGGGATAAGCCCTGAAAAATGGATCTGACATGACAGTTGGCATTACTTTTTCGTGCTAAAATAAAGGCTTAAGTAAGGTAAAAGTAGATAGGACCCAAATATCCCTTCCTGGCTCATGTGCTGCACTTTGGTAGGTAAAGCAAATAATTTATTCAAAAGAGAAAGAACATGAAAGTCACTGGGGACTGCAATGAAAGTGCACCAAAATTTTTTTTTTAGCACTGTTTTAAACTTTCTTTTTCATAAATAAGTCTTCCCCTCCACGTTGTCTAGCTGAAAAAATTCTGAACTCGTTTTTCTTGGCATGCTCTGGACCAGAAGCTACCACTGCCATTCCACCAACATGATTGCTTATACCACACACAAGTTTGGTTTCTGGCCCTGTAATGAAGCATCTGCAGTGTTTTTCATCCAAAAAGACTATGAGCAGAACTTTAATCCAAATGGCATGCAGCGATGGGTGACTTTTCTCTTTTTATCCTCTTGGAAGCAAGCATCCAAACTTTTTAAAGACTAGTTTTCAAAGGCCACCATGTGTTCATAAATAAGTCATTATTCATTTCAAGTATTAGTTGTTTGAAGAAATAGTGAGAAATGCTGGAAGTTTGCAACTGTGTCTTCCAGCAGCATACGAGTCATTAAATTCCTGAACACCCATAAGGAAAGTCTTGTTTTTAATGGTTTCTCAAACCACAGTTGTTTCATTCACTGGTGTGTGCCTCCAGATTGGATGGTGCCTTTAAACATTTCCTTGAGGACTCTTACAAAACACAGATAAAACCAGTGAACATTGTTATTGCCTTTTTACATCTGCAGCTAAGAAAACACATGGACATCTGCTTAACGAGTTGGCTGAGGTTCTCTTGGAATCTTATCACTCAGCATCTCCCAGTCCCGGCAATCACCCTGCACACCTATCACCAGTATCACCAGTTCCACGACATCCCTCAGCTGCCTGCCAAATTTCCCAGCAGACAGCCATTTGCTTACCTATGTTGCTTGATGGGCTGGGTTCCTCTGTCAGGAGACAAGGCCTCTGGGAAACACTGAGGGCCTGAAAAACTAGACTCCAGAACTTTGTCAAGAATGGGCCCAGGATGCCTATCTGGTTTTGAATACTGTGGCACAGAGAAGGAAATTAATTAATACACAAAAAAGCAAAGAACATCGTTGATGCTATGCAAGCACAATTCATACCAGAGTGGGCAAGAAGTGCTACAAAGCATTTCTACATAAAAATGAGGCACTGCAAGTAATACATTCATTCACTCTTTATGTAGCAGAAAGCACCAGTACTGATTATCCCCATTATATTCTCTGCATCAAAATGCTGGTATCTGCATTAGTAGCAAAATTACTGCCCATAATGATAGGGAACATTGATCTCTTTGAAGAAAAGCCTGGCTTTGTGGCTGTCCAAGGCAAAGACTGAGATCACAAAACACCTCAGAGGACAGGCAGCACCCTTGTAGATCCTTTGGTGATTTCAGTCAAACATTGCTCTTATCAGCCTGTGTCACCATGAAAACCAAACTGAAAGAGCACATGTATCACCAGATAAGTAAGAAAAATATTTGAATCCTATCCATAGAGCCAGAATAACCTTCTGAACTAGTCTGAAACTTCTGACCTGGGTGTATCTGTGCTAGTAAAACATAATTCATACTGTGACAGCTGTAGGCATGGGGCAGTCTCTGGGCATGAAGCAAGAAACAAAGGTCTGGAGAGCAGACAATGGACATGAATAATAACAGCAGACTTTTTTTGTTTGGCTTGGAAGTAGAATCAATGTTGTTAGTGGTCATTGGGCAATAATTCAGAGATAACCCACATTTCCACTCAATTCCATGGCACTTTGCATATGGTTCATGTTGCATTACAATGACCTGCACCAAAACTACTTGGTCTATTTTTCTTTAATACATTTCTTTCTAAGTTGAGTTTGCTTTTTTTTAATACCAGATACCTAGATATCCATGTTATCTTTACAATAAGTGGGTATTGTGAAAGTTATTACATGATTATTATAGAAATAAAATAAAAATCAAAGCAAGGCCAAAAATTAGCATGCCATGATTTGATATCATAAACATTAGTGGAGATGAGATTTCTTTCAAAGTGGAGTTCTTCATAATTATTTTGTTGTCTAACAAAAGACCAATAACCCTTTTGAAATACAGAATTATTTTCTGATTTTGACTTATTCTTATCTACACTTCCCCAGGCTTTAGCAAAATAAAAAAGGAAAGTAATACAAGATTATTGTATTTTAAAGAGGTAACATGCAATTCTAGTCCATCTAGTCAGACTCTTTATGAACTATTTCTACAGATCAAATAACACATCTTCAACTTTTTTCTACAATTCTCTCCTTCCCTCTATTCTGTGAAATACCCACAAAAGCAGGGACAAAAATCATTGTTTATGTGCTGCTGCAGGCAAAGCTATGAGAGTGACAATGTGCAAAATGTTGCTGCATGCATGAAGTAAACAACTGAAGAAGAAACATATTCCACCCATTTCTTTCAGTTACCATGATCTTAGTTGTCACTTGTAAATTGTGTAGCTAAAATATTCAGGTATAAGTAAGATTTTGAAGGTACTCATGTCTGTGAAGGTTTTAAACTTTAATAGTTATCCTGCCAGCTGCAGAAATGAAACTGTCTTTGATTTCTGACCTGAGTAAATCAATCTGAGCTATGTAAAGAGTGGATTGGTATTGCTAGATATTTTTGTTATTTTTTGTGTTTGTTCATAACACTAAATTGAAGGTCCAAACAGCTTGTAAGATTATGAAGTGGATCATGAAGGATAATTAGAGATAAGCTGCATATTTGCTACATCCATGGCTGGGGTGGCTGTGGGCTGGAGCAATGGTATATACACTTTCCCCATTGAAACTGAGGGTAACCAGGAGCTTCAGAAGCTGCTCTGATGCTGATAGCAAAGTCTACTGAAGGTTCAGCAACCAGCAGCACCCAGGCACAGCCTGCATAAGATTTTTTTTTCTCTCTAACCAAACATTTATTTGCACATGGTTGGATTTATTCTCCTTTAGATTGCTGCATCCCTTTTCTGAGATCACATCTGGGGAAAAACATCTCCAGATTTCTGTACAGCACTAGATACTTTACAGCAGTATCAGTTGGTGATGAATGGTATAGAATTATTCCCCATCCATATCCCAGCAGAGCTTATCCCACTGCTTCCACAACCCAGTTCTCATGTGAGCTGAGCCCTCTGGCCATTATGAATTGCTGAATACTCAGCTGTGATGGACAATAAGCTGTGAAACACTTTCAAAGGGCTGTTCCAGTAGGCTGAATACATCACTGAAAGCTTATCTGTATTACTTGGGGTATTTTTATGGTTTTATTGTCTTCATGATTAATTATTTTGTGCTTGTTTGAACAATTACTGAGCAACTCTAATGCATATGGCTAAATAAATAAAAGAATAATGATAGCATTTAAAAATAAACCATTTTGCAAATTCTCAATTTTCATGGTCTCATGGAAAAATGATCTGTTATGTACAACTACTCAAGTCTTTGACAGTAAAATTTCACTCCTGCTGGGTTAATTCTAAGTGACTCTGCAATGGCAGCCTGGGCCAGGAGACAAGAATTCAGCTTCTGTCACTGTCCTGCTGCATAGCTGTGAGCATGTGATTCCCCTGCTCCATGCCTTGTCTTTTTTATTCTAAAATGTAGGATCCATGGATAACAAACGCCACTCAGGTGCTGCAGAACACCTTGACACTGTTGTCCCAGTGTTATGCAAAACAAACCACACATCTCTTCCTCCCCAGCTCTTTTTGGTTCTTAAATGGTTTTCCCAAACTACTAAAAATAAAAAATCCAGAAACAGCCGTGGGTATTGGAAGAGAGGTGATGTGGGGATCCCATCACAAAAGGGATTGAGAAGGCAGAGGGTGCAAAATAAAACTACATTCAGAAAGGGTTCATCAAGGAGGTAAAGAGCCTGTGACTTCTCTGGATGAGCTGACCTTGCACAAAAGTCCACCAGGTGGTCTATTCAACATCCTTATGACTGTTCCCAGATGCTCTATGTGTTTTCCCAATGCTCAGTGGTTTTCCCAAACTACTAAAAATAAAAAAACCAGAAACGCCCATGGGTATTGGAAGAGAGGGGATGTGAGGATCCCATCACAAAAGGGACTGAGAAGGCAGAGGGTGCAAAATTTAAATTACATTCAGAAAGGGTTCATCAAGGAGGTAAAGAGCCTGTGACTTCTCTGGATGAGCTGACCTTGCACAAAAGTCCACCAGGTGGTATATTCAACATCCTTAAGACTGCTCCCAGATGCTCCATATGTTTTGTTGCCAACACTGGTTCTAGACAGTAAATGCAAGTTTGTCTATTCTGGCAGTTTTTCCTAAGTAGTTATGGGATAAGAAAATGGGAAATTTGCTCTTGATCTTAGCTGATCACACAGTAACTCAGGAAAAAACACACCACAAGACTGAAGTGGGTCTGCCACTCAGCTTATGTTAATTGTATTTCTAGCACAGTGATTAAAAAAATTTATTTCCTACTACTGTCAACAAAAGGCCAGAAGACATAAAAAGAGCATTTCCCCCCCTTATTTGTAAGAATATCAGAAACCTGGGGCTAGTGATTGCAAGCTAGTTGAAACAAGTGTAGTGAAAAGTGAAACCACACACTACAGCATAAAAGGCTTATTAACCACCTCAGTGGGAAAGTGATGGGGAATTAATAGCTCTACTTAGTACCACGGGTGAAGGTATTAAAATCCACAAAGATGAAAAGGCCACTTTAAACAACCATGCTAACTCTCAGAAGCACTAAAGGAATGACAAGGTTTCAGCTTTTTTATTGTTTTGCTGCACAGCATATGTGCTAAGTTAGGAAAATTTAAAGGAACCCTGTAATCAAGGTGGAAAAGGGGTCTAGGCATCAGGAGCAGGATTAAGACCAATGAATACTGAATACAAGAAACCAGGAGGACCACACAAACTCCTCTCCTCCCTTGCATGGTGGATAAAGGGGCACAGAGTATTCACCTTTCTAAGGGGCAGCTGAAAATGACAATTTACTTTTGCCTCTGAGAACATCAAATGATTTCCTGCAGTCTTCTGGAACACATTAATTAAATATCTCTTGAAAACAGTATAATCTCTTTGGGAAGGGGTGCATAATACCTAAGTTTTGCATTGGGTGAAATAAATTTCCATCTCCTGCATACTTCAAAGATCCTGCAGTAAAAACTGGCACATCTATCTCCTCCTGACGGAAGAACTGCAGCAAGATTACCCAGTGCTTTAGTATCCAAATCCTAAAAATCCTATCCAGACACTAAAAAATCTAGCAAGAAATTGAGTGTGTTGCCACCAGAATATTTGGGCAAGGTAGTGCTCTTAAAAGAGACTCAGGAGAAATACTAGGAGCTGTGCTCAGTTATTTATGGATCCTGCTTACAGTATACAGATATTTTCCATGTAATTTGTATCCCTAACAATATAATGGAATCAATACTGAGAGAAATAGACTTGGCAGAGGTGAATACAATTACCAGCCATGAGCAGCAGAGGTTCAGAGACAATACAGCTGTCCTGGCAAAATCTAACCTTTTTTTCTCTTTTACTTTACAGCTGAAGAGAGGAAAGATGTGGAGGAGAGTAATACATGAGTGTGGGAAGTAAAAGCATATGGATACTTCAAAATATTGTCAATACAAACAAAAAAACCAAACCAGCTCCCTGACATACAACAAATGCCCAACTCTCCTTGAGTTCTTCCTCAGCCTTGGGAGGTGCTGGGATGTGGCCACTCTTCCTTGGCTGTGTTTCCCTGCTGATCAGAGAGGGCAAAACACACCCAAAAGAGTAACTTCTGAAATGGAATTCTGAACGGCCTACAGTTTGCAGTTGGCTCCTTCTTTTTATTTTTTTTATTTATTTATTTTTATTTGTTTGCTTTTTCTGCATATCCTGTTGTTTAACTTGAATATCCACAGCTGAGAGAGCATTCCTGCCATATGAATGTTTAATGAATATGGGGGAATGTTTAACACTTCAAATCCATGTCTTAAACACTACCTTTGGATTTAAGGATTGCTGCAAGGTAATCCATAGTCTAGGATGCAGCAGGAGTGTGCTTTAAAAGTATGGAGTGTGTTTTAAAATGAAACATTCTGAGCTTTTCACCTTGTATATGGTTCTTATAATATCACTGATGTAAAGAAGCTTTAATTGGTGTAAAGGTGGGATACCATGGGGACTGATGTCTAAAGTCCTTATCTTTTTCTTTTGCAATAAAGAATAGAATAAAATTGCTAGAATAAAATGCAAATTTGTAATTCATTTTAATACTTGGTTCAAATATGAAATGTGTGGGTTTTCTGTTAACAGCAATTTTGATACATTCACATGGCTTTTCCCATTGGAAAATAAAAAAAAATAATTCAAAATCGGCCTTGAAAACAAATAGTGAAAAATAATTATTTTCCTAACGTATAGCAAAGTGTAAAAAGGGAAAAAGGAATGATGAGGAGAAAAAGCATTTCACTGAGATTAGTCAAGCTCTTTACAGTCACAAACAAACCACTGGAAACACTGTCTGCTAGATCCTGGGTCTTGAGAAATAAGCAAAACCTCTTTTAGAGCAACACAGCATTTGGAAAGGTCCATGCATCTTTTACTAAATGTAGCAACCTCTGAATAAAATGTGATGGCTCTTTCAGAATAGACATTATTAGAAGAGTCATCAATAATAAGGAACCTTATGCAGCTGTTACAAGATGTACACTACTGCACTCTGTATAGAAGAAGAAGCAGCAGGGTGAAAAACATGAAGGGATCACCAGGTCTGTTCAAAACAGGCAGGAAAAAAGTATGGGAGAATCTTTTAGGGAAAGAGAGAAATGTGACAGACAAGCAAGACAGTTTTTCCTTTTAGAAAGAGCACTTGGAAAAGAAATGGCTTCCAGAATCCCACCAGCTTGAATGCCAGACTAGAGAACTATTCTCCAAAAAACAACCACCTAAATTTATTGAAGTTTCTGTATTGGCTCCTGGAAATGAATAGAACTAAGATTTCTCCCCAGATCCATGTGGTGGGAATTGCAGATGGGAATGGCAGAGGGATCACCCCCTGAAAGTGAGGGGGGGAAGGCAGCAACAGGAGCCCTCCCCTCCCCACCCCCAGATGTGCTGCTCTCTGATGGGGAGGAACTCAGCCATTCCTACCTCATACCATCATAAAGTCCTTTTCTGCTACCTTGCTGTACCCTTTGCCCCTTTTATTTCCCCTCCAATCTGCCACGTTTTGTAAATATTTAATGAACTGCCTACATGTATTCCTGCACTAAAATCTTGCTAACAACAGAAACTGTTATTACCCTGCCCTGTTCCACTACATCCTGCACAAGGTCATTCTGCTTTTCTTCTTTAGTATCTTCATTCCCAAAGGGAAAATGCATTAATGGCAAGGAGAAAACAGCTGCCTGGAAGCAGCCACAAGAACAAGAAAATGGTGTGTTAATTACCAGCACTGGTAATGCCAGTCTGAAGAGCATTAACAGCTGAAAAGCAAATTTGGATTAAAACAATAAATAAAAATAATGGGTTTCAATCCCTAATGGCTGGAATCTACAGACTGCTACTTTAGCCTTTATGGCTGTTGTTATGGCAAAAGAAAAAGACTTAAATAAAGCTTGTTGATGTGTTTGCCAGCTGCTCAGAAGACATCAAATAGTTCATTGTGATGATGGATTGACAAAACATTGCACTAAATTACAGTGAGAAAAAGAGAAATAACATATTCTTAGTGTGAACCAAGACCTACTTTATACATTAGAACAAAAGGATCACAAAAGCTCTTTTAACAACTTTACCTTGTGTTGCCACCATTGCAACATGACAACACTCCCAACAACTTTTTTTCTGGGGCAAGAAATAATAGATGACAAAATGTATTGAAAGTGAAATCCAGAGCTGCATAAAATCCCCTGGACTGTGATCCTGTCAATTTAGTGGAGCTATTTCTCTCCTGAAGTAGCATATTTTTTGTGAACCTCAAAGCATCTCATGACCACAATGGTGTTCCCATAAAGCAGTATCTTTGGGGAACTCGAGAATTGCTCTGAAAACTCCTCTGTCATGGCATGGAGCCTCTGCTCCCTCTGAATTGATTTAAATTAAATTGTATGTATTAAAATTACTACATTACATTAATTGAATGTAAACCAGGAGTTAAGACATTTGTGGCTGGGTGGGCAAGCTCACTTTTACTGAACTTCCACAGTTTTGATGCAACCTGGTAAATAACTTAATCAGCCCTTTAAGCAAAACTGTAATCCTTTTTTCAAAAAAAGACTTAGTATTTAGAAAGGTTTCAATAAATCTTTTATAATTTCCTATTATATTGATACCAGGATCCTTCTCAGTTGTTTCAAAGACTTTGTTCAAAATCAGAGAGCAATAATGTGCACAACAAGAGGGAAGAGAATATCATGGACTGGAAAATATCTCACACCCAGGGACAAATAAATTGATCATCTTCAACTTTCTTATTTAAAATACATTTTATGCATTTCATGGTTGTGAGATCGTATTAATTTACATATAACTATATACAGAAAATAACTAAATTAATTTCAAATTTAGCTTGAAAAAACATCTCTCTCTGGTATAAAATTATTCCTTTATTCAAGACCCAGGAAAATGACCACCATCTATGCAGTCTGCCCTTGGGGACTGATTTACAAATTTAGTTCTAGATGTTGAATTTCCTCTGACACTGTGACAAACCTCTGGTTTTTTTCATGCAGGTTCCTTAATGATTTGTCAACTTAAAATCACTTAAGATCAAGTGAGCCCCACTTCCCCTATAAACCATACCTATGAGCTGGAAACTGTAACAGGAATTGCCACTGCTGGATGCAGAGTTAGGGGGGCTCAGCAAGTTGCTACATGAACAACAGGTACCACGATCCATTGAAATAACTTCAGGAAAAAAAAAAAACCAACAACCAAAGAAATCTCTGTTTGGTGTTTTCCATTAACAGGCCTGATAGAAAACATTTTATGAAGGAGGTGAGAATTCTTGTTCCCATTGCTCAGATGCTAATGGCAAGATGGCAATGTGCTGCTGTCAGCAGCAGGAACTCAGCCAGGCTATTAAGTGTTGGAGCTGGCAGGAATACTTACATTTTGCAGCTGGACTCGGCTTTGTGCCACACACTCTGATTTTGCCATCATGCTGGAAGCATTTAGGCTGTAGGTTTTCCTATTCTGTGTTTCTTTCAGCTGTTCATGAATTTGCTTTGTTTGTTTCCTGCGGAGAGAAATAAAATTCCTGTAAGAAAGAGGCAGGTTGGTTTTCTGCTACAGCCATGATATTTTTATAGCCATGGTTCCCTTTGTTCAAAACTTCACTTGTATTAGAATAATCAGCTGAGCTAATTCACTGGTGTCTAATATTTCAATGCAGTGGTCATTTTCTAGCAAGGCTTAAGAAAGGAAGGGAAAAGCTCTTCTGTTTAAAATATCTTCTATTCTCTGATGACTATAATAACAGCTATAGTAATTTTAGGGCAGAATTTTGTAAGATCATCTCTTATGTATTTAACAATAGCTTGTGAGTAAGCCTGAATATTAAAAAAGCATTTTGCTTGGATTTGGAACAAAGATTTTGGCAAATAGAGCAGGCATTAGCCCCTGTTGGCAATAAAAAGTGTCAATGAATCAAAGCAGCTATTCTGCTAACAGCTGATTAGATTTGACCTGCATCTTATAAAGTTAGTTTGCTTCTGCTTACAAGCTTAAACTGAAAGAAACCATCAGTACAGTATCTGGGGCTGGGTTTTGACACATTATGTCAGAGCTAGGAATTAATCACTTGCAATATCAAGAGATAACTACACTATAAATTGAGGCTTCTGTTTTTGCCACACTATATTAGCAAACTGAGCTTTAAAGTTCTGTACATGATTAAGGATATGAGGTAGCAAACTTTATTTTACTTTGTTGTGCCACGAGCAGCTTTGGGACAGCAGCTGGTGTGGAGCCAGGTTTCAGAAGTAATTTCAGGCAAGTCAGAGAAATATAGTCTTTCTATATTGAAATCAGAAATTTTAGGAAAAAAGCTTCAGGAAATTTTGAAAAATTTCTGGTGATTTTTGCTGTTGAAAGCCTTGGGATATCATTAAGTTTGATCAAATCTTAACTTGGCTCAGGGCAATGGATTTGACACTGAATGAAGTATAAAAGTCACTTTAACCTCCTTCAGAGCAATCTGTGTCTAGTGTAGGAAAGTCTAAGAAACCAGAGGAAAATTACTTAAATTGTCAAGAGGGAAAACTAAGAAGTTCCTTCAATATGAAAGAAAGCAATGAAAAGCATCAATTCAGATATTCAATTTTAATAATAGCTTTAATATGTTAAAATAAATATGAGCTTTCCTCTGCCTTTGAGTCCTTTAGTTCTGTTTTAGCATTGCTCAATTCAAGTGTTTGTTTAAACTGAACGAGCTGTAGTCACCTGCTTAGAAGAACTATTTGTTATAGCACGGTTCCTGAACATGGTTCATAAACCACAATAAATCTCAGGCTCTACAGGTATCTCTTAGGCTTTTTGATTACATCCTAGTTTGAAACAGCATGGCAAACAAAAAAGAACAAATTTACATTGAAAGCATGTTACAAATATGAGTGGCATGTTTTGAGTATAGCTAGGAGCTCATATTCAGTAAGATTTATGAATCTGGGTGGGTGAGGAAATAATTTTTAAAGCAAAAAACTTGCTACACTTCCAATATTCTTTCTGAGCCAAAAGAAGTCAAATTGGAAAGTTAAGATCAGAATGATCTGAATAGATATAGAGTCTGAAGGAGTATACTGTAAAATTAAAATAATTAGTCAGTTGATCCAGAAACATCTCTTTTAAAACCATTTTTTGGTATCTACTCATTTTTGAAACAAATGAAACGGAGTAATCTAATTTGTAAAAGGTCAAAATGAACTCTTTAGCTTCTCATAAAATTCCAGAGGAAATTCATAAAAGCAGCTCTGGAGTTCCTATGAATATTTTCTGACTAACTAAAGTACAGACACTGAGATAATAAGCATTTATATCCCTATGTCCTCCTGAAAGCCAGCCTCTTGCATTTTAGTTTCCACCATGGCTATGGAACATCCAGTCTTTTTTGGTGACTGAGTGGAGACTTCATAGAAATTCTAAGCACAGACAGTAAAACTTGACCACAGAAACAAATTTTGGGAATCTCTCCTATACATACAATGTTCTCAGAATTTAATGAGAAAAACAGCAAAACAAATTACAAATTTTTGAAACTCTAATTTGGATTAATTTACAAGACCTAGGTTTGGAGCTGTATCTACATCTATGAGCACATGTAAGTAAATTGGAACATTAAGCTTCACTGCTGTAATCTAGCATTAACACTGAGATTCCTGAAGATAATTTACTGAAAGAAATAAACTAATAATTTCTTTCCTTTTATGTTCATGCAACCTAAGATTAATATTAGTTTCATGCATATTTGTTTTGCTGAACTATGGGATGCAGTTATGAAACTAGAAATTATTAATAATTCAAACTTAGCGATTAATGTATTTATTTTATAATGGTTAAAGGGTTGGACTCGATGATCTCTGAGGTCCCTTCCAACCCAGCCAATTCTATGATTCTATGATTCTATGGTTGTTTTCACAAATGGGCCTTATGTGTTCAACTTTAGAGATGTTCATCAATAAAGTGTTGTTACTTCAGCAAGAAATAAAAGTCACAAGTCATTTATAAAAGTCTAAGCCATCAAGAGTAGCCCATTACTGTGCTCTCCTGTCATTACCAACACTTACAGAACTTTCTGGTGTACTCTAAAAGGAACAATTGAAAGGGCACAGTCTTTAATTAAAGTTTGAAACTTTTTCAGATTGAATTTATTTTAAGGAATAACTTTTAACTCAATGGCACATAGAGAATTGCTTCTTTTAGCAGCAGGTATTATACAACTGTCATCTTAGGAAAGAATGGGTCAGTATCTTCATGTAAACTTTTTTATTTAAAAGCTTCACCATTCAGTTTCTGTAGGTGTTAGTAATATTTTAAGTATCTCACACATCAAATTAATCCCAAGGGTTATCCCCAATGCAGGAGAAATGCTTTGAAAACTCCTTAAGAAATATGATCAAGATACATCTGTCTTATGAAAAAGCTCCTGAAAATCTGCTGACTTAAAAGCTCATCTTTTAAAATATGATAAGGGCTGAGGCACCATAAATTTGTTGGGTTTTGTACCTTTAAGACATTGGCCAATGTCACAGTTACAATGCTGTTTTACGTGGCTTCTCTGTAATGCATCCCAGACACTCTTGGATAGTTTGCCAGATCGATCAGTATCTTACCTCTACTGAGCTTCATATATTTGATAAGACCTCTTGACTAAACCAGAGATGCTCATTTTCTCATTCCTCTTCAAGCTTGTCCCATAATCTGGTATAAGATCACTTTTAGTCACCCCAGTAACTCCTAACTATTGCATTTATAATGCAGATAAAACACCAAAACCACCACCCCCCCTCCTGCTGAGGACATCCTGTGACTTCTTCTTCAAAAAGCAGCATTTCTACTCACTATTTTTAGACATAGCTCTCTCCACTATCTCATAAAAGCTACAGTATTTTGAAAGCTGTTCCATCACAGCTCTCCACCACTCCCTACATCAGTGTAAAGGTGCAAACCCAAGAGGGGCAGAGCTGAACACCAGAGGGACATTTTATTCGCTCTGTGCTCAGTTGCTGACTGCCTGTCCTTCCAACTGGCAACCCCATTCTGCCTTTTCTGAATCTCTCTCTCTCCACTAGCAAAAGTGCCAAGCCTTTCTAGGAAGAAAGGAACACCTCATTCTCTCTTTCTTCTGCAGATCCAAAGTGCATTATGACAGAATGCAGGAGCTTTCTGTGCCCACAACTTATACTGCAGCCCAGGAGTTCCCAGAGAACTGTCTGGCCACAGCATCCTCCCAGCTAACACCAAATGTCATGCCCTAGGTCCAAAGAAAATTAAACAAACTCCCTCAAGACATCAGTATAATAGGAGTGCTTAGATGCAATATGAACCAACTAAAATCTTCACTCAAACCATGCCTAAACTACCTCTGAAGTTCAAGGGAAAGAAAAAGAGGGGGGGAGAAAAAGAAAAAAAAAAAAGAAAAAAAAGCCTGGTGACTTTTCCAACTCCTTTTTTTTTTTCCTGATACAATTGTCAATTTCTCTTCTTTTAATAAAAAGTAGTCTGTATCAGAGCTCCTACCCATTAAAATAAACTTGAAATAAAGGGGATTCAGATAAGCATCCGAACTTTTCAGTAGTGCAATCCTCCACATTTTTGATGCATGGACACTATGATTAACCTCATGCAGGTACTATTTATATTGATCTGTGTTCTCTCATTAGCTTCAGGTGGAATAGGAATGAGGGATGACAAACATATAGAACATATATATAGATACAGTGGCAATGACAAGCATGTCATGTGATTGCTGTGAGGTTTTTGCAATCCAAATTACACATAGAGAAATAAATATTATAAAATGATGGGAAGATAAAAAATTAGAGTGGAAAGTATTTCATTTGAATATAGTTTAGTCCAGATGACCACACCTACAATGTGCTTGTGCATTACAAATACTCATTATGCATCTACATCAGCAGTTTACAACTACTAGCTAGAGGTAACAGGGATCTGCAGTGAGCTTGCCTGTTTCTGCATTTCTAAATTCTGTTTGTTCTGAGCATACAGACACAAAAGGGACATTTGGGTATATGAAATGAAATGCAAAATGGAGATGGTAAGTTTATACTTTAATTTTCAGAACTGATTATTGCACTGATGGTAAAAGTCAGAAAATTATTATTGTCAAAAAATGAAAGGACAAAATCTCTTCTTTCCTAATATCAGAAAACAGAAGCCCAAAGACATATTACTCCCGTTGACTATTTCTTTGGACTCGGATAGCGTAGCCATGGGGAACTGCTCTGGCCTGCCCAAAGGCAACAACTTCAAAAAGAAGGAAGAAACTGAAGAACTGCAACGCTGTAAAAAGGACAGAAGCTGAGGAACAAACACACCAGACAAAGGCTCTTACTTTGTTTTGAAGTAGAACGCTGCACAAAGCATGGCCACTACGACTATGCCAAAGACGATACAGGCAATAGACAGCACCTGGCGCTGGTACACTTCTTCACTCTCTGTGAACAGCAAAATTGAGAGTTATGAAAGCAGCAGAAAACAGTATTTGCAAAAAGAAAAAAAGCGGATTTTGGCACATCACAGCTTCACTAATGATGGGCAGATAGAGGAGGGGTTTAGAGGTCTGGGTTGGCCAGTTCCTCAAGAGAACGGGCGCTTCTCTGAACCTCGCGTTTAGATCAGGTTCAGAGAACCAGGGCTTCCTAGGAAAGTTTGAGGAAATGGTTCCAATGCACAATGAAAGATACATACTAATAAAAATGAGAATAGTTTCATATTTTCTCTGCCCTACATGCTACTTTTCACCTTTTATATAACGCTTCTACTGTTGATAGGATAAAGAGCTGTACAACCCTGGAGTCTCTGGCTTAAGGCCAGACCCATCAGAGCTCTCATAAGGTACCACAAGATTCAGAGTTCTTTTTTAGCTATCCAAAATATCTCATGAATGGTGATTACAATGCCTTACTCCCATGCCATTCTTTATATTTGAAGCTTATGTACACCCCACCACAATAAAAAAAACTTCATTTAATTAACTTTGATGGAACCCAATGACTAGTATGCTACAATATCCCAGATAAGACTTTCATGGCAAAATTAATTTAATTAAAATTTAATTTAAAATTTAATTTAAAAATCAAACTAATAAGAATTTTTCTTAACAAATCTCAAAAACTTCCACTTAGCTTTTAAAGAGGAACAGAATGACAGTTTAAAAAAAAAAAGATAAGAAAACATGAGAAAACACTTGCTCATGACCACAGATAGGAGTGAACAACTGTAGTTACCACTTCCTTTAGTGTTAGATTTTATTTTTATCATTTCCATTACTTCTCTAGCCCAAAGCCCCAATGAACTAAAGATTGTTATTTTCTTTAGATCATTTCCTCCAAACAAGCAACATACAAACCAGTATTTTCGTTCATATATTTTAGGTAGCAAACCAACATGTAGGGTTTATCAAAGCAGAGTGCAAGCACTGCACATGAACAAACTTACATTCCCTTTCTCAGCTGGATACCTTCAGAGCTTAACCCCCCATTGGTATGAATACCAGACACATATGTCAAGTAGCTGACAGTAACTCCAAGTTTTAGGTTTACAATACTCAGATTCATAAGACGAAAATATTGTATGACAACAGGAAGGTGAATCTAGGGAAATACTGAGAAAATCTGCACCTAACTGGAACTCCAGTCAAAGTGTTACTCACTTATTTAATTTTGAAACTCTAAATTATTAAAATTAACTTTTAAATTATTGTCTTAAAAATAAAAAAGAAGCAAATACAGAAACATACAATTTTTACATATCTTAAATATAGCAGAAAAGGTTTTCATGGAATAGAAAAAAATTAGTAAAACTGATTCCAGCAGAGCTTCAGGCCCATTTCTAATTGGCATGTATAAAATTTGGATCTAGACAGTAAATCCTCACTGGCAATGAACTTTTGGAGGCTCAATTTCATTTTTGTTTGTTTAATATCATTTTTTTTGTTTTTACTAGCCTAAGACAATTATCTAACAAGAGGATTATCCACCTTCTATTTCTACTGCAGTACACGAAGGACTCAACTTACAGATCTTGAATTCTTATGTTGAAGTGGATCACACTGCAACTAGTTAAAGAATTTTCAGTTCAGCAATTGTTAAACTATTGTGCCTGGACACCAATTTCAGCACCTCACTAAGCATGGGAAACTATCAATTTCACCCAACTATCACATGCATACTTATTAACTGTAACTTCACTCAAACATTGCCTGAAATGAAAAAAATATCAATTTATTAAAAGAAACTGATTTAATTAGTGTGTACAAACAGGCTTAACTTTATCTTTTCTTTTCATTCAAACTAAGTCCTCCTTACTTATTTTTTTTCCCATTTTGTTATTTTTTTGAGAAATGGTGAGTTTAATGCAGCTATATTCTCTTGCCAGTCCTGAATGGCTGTCACTGCCTTGTTAAAGATGCTTAAGAATATGTCTTAGCAAGATATAAGCACTTCTAAGACTAGACAAGGTTATCTTGCTCAAACAACTATGTGAAGATTTAAGTCTTTTGTGTAGTTAGATTAATCCCTGCCACTAGCTTTCATCACATGCTCTTCAATGCTTTCTTTCCTTTCTATTCTGTTCAGTGCACATTAAAAAAACTCCTTATTAATTAACATTACTCCATTTCTCAAACATCTTTGCTGCTTTTTTTTATATCCTTTAAATCTTCATTTATGTATTGGCTCCACCATTTTTTTGTCTCCAACATCTTTCAATCAGTTCAGCATTTTTTCCCATTCTCTAATCTTCCACATTGGCTTTTTTTTTTTTAAGAAAAAGAAACCTGCACATTCTTATTGATAGGAATGCAATCTGTTTCTCTGCAAACTTAGAAGGTCTCTTCCCTGTTGCCTTGATTTAACATCACTATTGCTCTGCAAATAACACAGCCGAGATACTCTCTGGCCAAGGTCTACTGAATAGGGTCTCTACACAATGGAGAAGGCTACAGATGAGTACTGCAAAATACTTAGAGCAGACTACTTCTGCTCTCACAAAATAAAAAGCTGTAGAAATTCAACATATAGAAAAGAGAAGAAGTGAAAATTTCTCCTTAGTTGAAGCTGTGCATCAAAAGAAACTTCCTGAGTTCACTTAAAGTGTGAATGAAGTTTATTCACATTTATTTGTATATTCCTTGTGAAATAAATCACCTTAATCCCAATCTATTGAAATAAATACTCCAGGGAGAGGACTCCCCATTGAATAAGCAGCCAAGAAAATATTTCATCTACAAAGCAAAATATCAACTGCCATGGATATTCCTGGATAACCCAGCAGAGGAATCCAGACTATGGAACATGAATTCCACCAAACATTCCTATTATACAAAATACATATTCTACACTAACAGAAATACAGCCACAAACCACTGTGCTGTAAAGTAACATAGTAAAGTTTTCAGATGCAGATTCTTATATTTAATAAACATTCTGGAAAGAAAAGTTTTCCCTAGACATTAAGACAGGACAAACTCTCATGAGACATAAAGCAGGTTGAAAGGTTGGGTTCCCACAGATGAGCCCCCATTCACTACACGCACTGTTACATGTCTACTCCATTTTTATTTATACTATTGATTCTTTCTTCTTTTCATTCCTACCATAAAATTGCCTCTCCTTCCAACTCTGCCATGTCACCCCACCTTTAGCACTCCTTTGCACGGTTGCTACAATAATGAAGCAAAAAATAACTATTTATGATCCACGAAAGAGAAGTTTCTTTCACAGTAACATTTCATCTCTCCTTTACTAAAAAATAAAAAACCTACATGCCAACCTACATGCCATACTCCAGGTTGCTAGGTTGTTGGTTTTGTGTTTTTTTTAATTTATTCTCTTGCTCTTTAAAATTTACTCTTAAAGGCAGTCATCCATCTGCTTTATGTGTGGGGAAAGACTCACTGAAGCATACTCTTAAGTTACTTCTAAAGAATATGGTAGTTTTGTTGTGTAAATAAGCTGAAACTCGTCTCTTCTTTGAGATTTTATTATAAAAGGAAGGACACTGGTACAAGGTCCTGGAGAAACCATGTTTATAAACATATTACTGAGAGAAAATAGTTAATTAAACCAGATTATGTTAGACTTTCTTAGCATATAAATCCACAATGGCTGGATCCCAGTTCTATTTATTTTCTGAATTCACCAAAATATTTTGGAAAGGTATTTCAAATATGAAGAGCAGCATTGTGCAGGTGGCCTAAGCAAAATGATAAAAAATCCCCCAAAATATGTCACTATCCCCCTTGTGGTGCTTCCTTCAATGGCTCTTGAATAAAATTTCAATATGGTCACAAGCCTCACAGAGAATAATTACTGAATATGCAAATTGAGCCAACAGAGAAGTGATGACATTTACCATGCGAATGCACTATTGAAGCTTCGCTCTATAAAGGAAAAAAGGAAGGAAAGAATAGATGTGCAGATTAATTTTTCTGCTGAAATGTTTACTCTCAGTTCAAAAAGCACCACAACCCCCAACAGCATCCAGCATTCCCTTACCTTCTCCACTCCCCTCCCCTAACTCAACACACTCTATTGCTGCAAGGAACAAGAAGACAGGGAATAAACATGGAAAGGGCAGTATCTTGTCATTGGTATGTATGACAAACATTATCCATGTGTTTTCTCCCATTGATAAATGCCAATGAAAGCAATATGGAAATAACTCTATCACTTATTTTTCAAATTTAGAGGTATCTTCAGTCTTCTTCTCAATCCCTACTATTTGTGAGTTAACTGAGAACACGTGGCCTAATGGATAAAACATAAAAACAGTTTTTTTCAACAAAATACCTTCCAGCACAAAGAGAACTTCCTTTTCATCCCCATGCAAAAACCAAGCCATGCAAGTGCACTGAAGTGAATGCTGTCACCTCAGCTGTAACCTCACTGCCACACACGTCTTTCATTTCCCTTTGTTCCCTCCCTGTGCACTTTCTGACACCCCTCTTAGCATCCCAGATCATATTGGAACATCCTGCAAAGCCAGAACCTTGCTATTGAGGTGAACCTCAACAGCATCATTTGACATTTACACTCTCACTGGTGCCCTGCATCCTTAAAGTCCCACACACAACAGAGGAGGGCTACATGGAAAACCCATATGCAATGTCAAGAATTCCAATAAAATATGGATTTCCAGAACTTAAAAAGCAAGACAGCAGTTAAAGCATATTTCTCAATATGCTCAGGTTTGTGTGACAAGTGCTGAACTATATATGGGATTCTAAATTTAATTCTTGAAGATAGTAAAAAAAGCCTGCGTGTTCTACAAAACCTGTGACTGCTTCAGCCTCAGACTTCCAACCCTCCCAAGATTTTTCTCTGTTCTTTCACTTGCAAAAACCTACCACGCAGATTCACTGCCATATGCTGCAGCTTGTGCTATGGCAGAATGATTTAACAGCTTAAATGCTACAAGCCCCAGTTCAGGGATTTCTTCTTTGACCTTGGGGAAGTCAAGACCCTTGCTCTTTCTGTAATTTCAACGACAATGCTGCTTATCCCATTTCAATGATCTGCATGATATAATTAAATATAAACACATTCACCTTTAAAGAAATGAGGCCTGTGAAATAGAAATGATATAGGCATGAAATAGATAAACCTGCCCAAGATAAATCTGTTTCAAGATCTCACCATATGCATCACTTCACGTATAATACTATGTTTTATTCTAATTCTCAGCTACCTTTGTTTGATTCTGAGTTTTCTTTCTTTTACTTTTGTCATTCTGGGTAGAATTTCCCTTTAAAAGGCCTTCTAAATGCTCAGTTTCACAACTTGGGAGTGGAAGTTTGTATCTGCTATCAGTTACAGAAAGGGCAAAGTCAAGGTTAATTGCAGAGATTCTTGTTTCAGCCTGGAATGGGAGCAAGCTGAGTGCTGCTGGCAAGAGTTCATAAAACATTTCATAGTTCTGATAGTGATTCTCTCTTGGGAAGGTGATGGTGACTGTAACAAAGATTACCAAAATACCTTTTCTCCTACTGGTGGAACAGCCACAGCAGAAGGATCTTAATGAGAGCAAACTGAAATAGATATGCCCCATTAAAAAGTACACTTGATGATATTCAATATTGTTTGACTACTGGTATTTAGCATTAGTGAGACAAATTTCTGTGCACACAGAAGGCAGAAAAAAGAAAGAGATGACTTTTCAACCTTTTTGACTGACCTATTTTGATTATTTGATTCTATGTTATTAATCTTTCATTAGCACTAGTTTTGCAGTGAATATTAAAAATGAAGCAAGTTCAGTATGTTATAGACTATATAGACAAATTGTATATATATTATACATATATTATTATAGACAAATCTATGTGCTCTTGTGCTCTAACCTTGAGCTCTCAAACAGATGGTTTAGGTAGGGGAGTGAAAGGTGAAATCTCAATCAAAAATTAATAGACCAAAATCTCTTGGAAAAGGATTTCCATTAAGCCCATCCTTAGAAAAACTCAAAACCAAACCAAACCAAGAAAACAAAAAACAAAAAATAAAAACAAACAAACAAAAAAACCAAAACAAAAACCCCAAATCAACAAGAAAAACAAACCAATGAAAAAATAAAATGAGTCAAAGAGTGGAGAGATCTGCAAAGAAACAAAGAAAAAAAAAGGCTGAACGTACTATTGTTGTCTACAGTTACAAGAGGAGTGAAGGTGCCAATGTTTTTAGAAAAAACTACTTGTTAGGAAGTGAAAACTTAATAAATTGAAAGCTTGCTACTTACTTTTAAAAGAACAAGATTTTAACTCTGAAGGTAAATGATTTTTAACTTTGGTTTCCTAAGAAACAATCATTTCTTTGCATTCATCTTTTTTTCCTTCATCATCAGCATGAAAAATCTTTCAAAGTGAAACTTCTATTCAGCATTTATTCTTATAAGATGACCTTTTCCTGTGAAGTCCATGCTCAGCTGAGCTTTCCAGACCTCCTGAGGCCATGGTTAAGCCACACTTTGTGCTGGTAAATGGAGGAAGGAGACACAAAGGCATTTAGAGACAAGTTTCCTGCATGAGTTACTTAAGTGTATCATGTTTTTTTAGGATATATAGGCATATATGCAGGGACTAATTGAAAGATCATTAAGTGCAGCAGGTATTCAACTGAATATATAATCATCATACATTAAATTGTTTTATGAGTAACTCCATTAAGAGAGTTTTTGAGTGGTTTATTACATTAAAATATTATGCTTTATAAAGCAACAGCATTCTTTAAATCTGCCTTAGTAACTCCTTAGCTGATGAGGGTTGTTATTCCGAAGATCTTAAGCATGGCTAGTGTCTAGTGTAATAATGTCTTAATTTCCCACCTGATATTTTATTTGATCTCAGAGTTTGGATTGCTCTTTTCAAAAGCCCTGTCACTGGAATTTCTCCCCCAGGTGAGATGTGTGTGTCTGGTACCTCACTCACTTGCTAGTATTGAACACTCCACTCAAATCTCGAGCTAACATCAAAGATACCAAAGTGTATTTGACAGTTCTTGTTGATAGCTGTATTGTCAGAAGCTCATGCTAAGTCAAGCAATATTGTGAGTAAATGTCACCTCTGTTTTGACTGCTGTGGTTTTAACTAGGGTGCTTCTATAGCTTTTTTTTAAATAAAAATATGGTGTGAGTAGTGTCGGGAGAACCATAGAAAACAATCATTAGTAACTTGAAATGCTTTTTGCTTTCCTTCTCTTTACACTGGAAGAGAAATAAGTGTTCTAGCTGGGAAGGCTCTTGGGGATGAGGGCACAGAGGATAAGGACAAGGGCTTAGTCAGCTGCAGAAAGCTGTGACAAGGGATGTGCTGCTACTGAAGAGTGATGGTTTCTGTATCACACCGGGCTACCTATTTATGCATTCCATTCTTTTTGCTCCAAGCCCCAGTGCCTTGACCTGGCTTCTGCTCTCAAGCCAGGGATGGATGCACCAAGGAGAGAGAGTGCCAGAGAGAGTCAAAGAAATGTCCTTCTTCACAGTGTTTTATCAATCCGTGTTCCCCTCGAAACCACTGAAGCTCCCAGATACAGAGAGGGTTAAGGGATTGTACACTTGTGCACCCATTCCTTGTTTGGCTGCTTTTCCCTACCCACTCTATGAGGCAATGGAAATTTGAGACAGAAATCTGGCTTGATGCACACTGTCCCTCACCACGTCACAAAATATCCCTTTCAGTCAGGTCCCCAAGTCCATGTTTTCTCACCATAATGATTACAAAACTCAAGTCTAGGCTGAATAAAAGATCAGAGAGAAAATCAGAATATGTTGGCAGAGAAAAGTAATTATGGCAACTGAAAGCAGATATACTCTGCCTTTATTTCTCCAGAGGCTTTTTGCCAACGTGAGGCAGAATGCATCCACTTGTTCCTACTGAGCAATGGTGGATGCTTAAAGTCTTCTAACGTGAGCAGCAGTGCTAAGACACAAGCCCTCAGCCCACAAAATGTCTCTCAGAGCACCCTCTGTGCTCACCCACGTTGAAGGATCTGCTTAATGGATTTGGCAGTGGTTGCAGGTAGGCAGCAAGCTGGCAAACCCACGTTGCTTGAGTGCCAACTTGTATGTGTATGGAACTGCTGACCATGTGCCTGTGCTTCAGAAGGACTGAAGAAGGGAATTAAAATGAAATCTGACATGGCATAAAATGAAATATTACATGACATCTGTCATACAGCTTGTGTTCCCAGTGAAAAGAAAGTTCTTAAAGTGGTTGAGAATACAGGGCTACTTATTTTTGTCACTTCTCTTCCAAGCCTCCTTCGAAGGCAACATACAGCCCAATCTCTACACAGTAATACATATAAATGGGTTTTAAACACATGTGCAAATTGTAGTTCAAAGAAATGCAAACACATACTTAAAGGTAAGCATGTACACAAGAAAAATTACATTTTTTTACTACTAGATTTTTAAATTTCAAACTTCCTTACATATGTTGATTGTTGTTCAGGAGTGAAGCACAGAATGTGTAAGAAAAAAAATCCATAAACTTGCCACTTCAAAAAAGTGTATTCAAATTCATACAGTGCAATGCAACTTCCTATAAGCTACAGAAGGATAAGAAATTAAACTCAGAAATAGCAGAAAATTTTCAGAATAACAGAGGCAATGAGTTTACACTTAAAAGTAACTAAAAAAGTGAAACAAATAAACATCAAATAATCTCTGATCCAGAGGATGTTATTGAGAATAAGGAGCCAGCAGGGTATGTCAGGAGGAAAAGACAAAGCAGTACTTGCAACAAGAGTGCTTCCAAGTGGATATGAGGAAAAGTTTCTTCCCATGAGGGCAACTGGGTTGTGGCCCAGGCTGCCCAGTGCACATCTATGCTGGGTTTTAGCACCCAGCTGCTTGGGCAGGGAGCTCCTAAGGTTCCCCCAAACCTGAATTATTCTATGACTGCATGAAAGGAAGCAGCTTTACCAAGTCACTGTGTGGTGAGCTGAAGGACACACTACACCCATGTCAAACATTTTCAAGTGAAGCCTGACTGGTAGTACCAGAAATAAACATTTCTACACCGAGTGCCTGGGTGGGTGTTACAAGCCAGAAGCTGTCATACACGATAGTGATCCTGGCAGTATGGGACAGCTTTTGATGAGCTTTGTAACATCTCTGGTCGTGATTTTTACCTAAAAATTGCAAATGGAACTCCTTTGCCAGAAGTAAGCACTATGTCTGGTTCATCATTACATTTTAGCATAACGCTTTGCCAACCAGTCACAGCAAAGTGCTTTCTGACTCACTCTTTACATGACAGCCCTTTATGGATCCCTAGCCTTCATGCCTTTAAAAAATATTTCCATTTCTTTTCTGTTGCAGTCATGATGGGACATCAAGATCCTAAGAACTGCTGAGCCTTCAACAGACATTGCTGAAACATCACACCTCTGAGGATGGCTTAATGAAAAGGATGAGCAGACTTGGAGGCGATGAATAGCAGAACCCAAACAAAGGCAGCTCAATAGCATACAATAACTTGGCCTACTTGGGCCTGCCTGTGACCCAATTTTCTTTTCTGCCTGGGTGAGACATATTTTGAAGTGCTCAGATAGTGCTCAGCAGCTGAGGGTGGGCTGATGGGGAGGCAGGAGGTGACAGCTGCTGCACTGCCATGGTGTGACAGCAAAAGGTGAAAGAACACAACAGACTGCAGAAGAGACAGTGTCGTTTATGATCCCAACACCACAAAGAGGTGTGAGAGTTCATGGAGACACTTTTATGATTGCAACTGAAATTCCACCCAAAAAGGCTTCCTTGCTGGCTAAGCTGCTGCCTGGGGCTCTAAGTTATTGTTCTCTCCCCTATAGTTGAAGTTACTAATGTTTTAAAATTATATAACTTCATATTTTCAAGCAGTTTTAAATAGTTATGAATAACCCAGGAAAAATCCAGCCTGTAACATTAACAAGAAGGCAGCTAGGTAAAGTCTGCATAACTTCACTGTCCTTCAATTCCTCCTTTGATACTAAAGCCAAGGAAAATGAAGTGACTTCTCCATGTTGCTCTTCATACATCCTCTTTCACAACATCTGTTTTGCTTCTCTGAGCAGAACTAAGAGAGAAGACTCCTTCAGAATACCCTTCTTTACTCATAATCTTAACAGAATACATCTTACACCTACTCTAAGAAACAATCAGGATACAAATTATTCACCAAGTTGCCAAGGTATTTGCCATCATCAGTTCCAGTTTTCACATACTGTCAGTGAATGCAGAGGTGATGTGCAAAAATGGTAGTTATGCACTCAGAGCAATCAATTCAATAAATTGCCATTAAAAGTTAAGGAGTTCCTCAGCTGCTAACAATAAAGACATCAATTCTCAGTTTAGATGACTCTTCCACTAACAAAGTTTTGTTCATTTATTCTATATATATAATAAAAATGTAAATGTATATATGTACACTGAATTAACAGCTAAGAACTAGATTCAAGAAGCTACAAGACTGCCATTCATCCACACCCAATTCTTCTCACTTGCAGCTTTTATCAACTCTTTCTGGTTATACCCACCTTGTTTACAGTAATTTTTGAGTTGTAAACATGGAATTACTATTTTGGATGGATTTATCCAGGAAACCCACCTGCTTGGGCTCCTGCACAGTTAAATGGAGAATAACTAGGAATAGTGAGGCTGATTCTTCTCTATTTTGTAACATGAAGAAAATGTCACTGAAAAATTTAAGTCATACTGGTGTCAATCCAGCCAGTGCATGACCTGCCATTACTTTACGTTGGCTGGAACAAGATCTGTCATTCAGATGGGAGCTTTCCACTTAAAAATAGTTCTTAATGATCCAAAAATCCAATCTCAGGTATTCTTAACTGTCACATGGAACATGAAACATTCCAACAACAAAGAATCAGACCTAAGAAGATACAGATGAAATAAGCAACTACCATCTATGTGTCCCAATTAAGCAAATCCTTCATTGATCATGTCTCCATTAGGTAATGTCAGGTTTCAGCCCATTAAGAATTTCACAGAACTAACTGCAATAATTGAAGAAAGCAGATATTTTCCAAGTCAGTGAAATGCTTATGAATCCTCTGACAAGGCTTTTTTTTTTGCTTCTTTCTTTTTCTTTCTTTTTTTTTTTTTTTTTAATTACACTTCTAGGTCCTGAAAACAAAAATTTTCAAAGAAACTATTAGGAGACTTCTGTAAGCTTTTGTCTAATTTCAGAAATTAGATTGGGTGGGGATAAAATTACTAAACACAAGTATGAAGGGGTTGAAGAAAACAAGAAAACTTGATTTTTCAGAGCTTCTGCCACACATGTGGGTCACCTCTTACCATGCTGAAATGCACGGGATTTTTGCATGTTTGCAGATTCAGTATTGTGTTGCTATCACTTCAGAGAGGCTGGATTACAAGCACATGACATATTATCAGACATATATTAGTTTGTCTTCAAGAAAGGCTGGAGCTACAGCACATTGAGCTAAACATCAGGGATTTGCCAGTAGGCATTATTAGGTTTTTATATATATATGTGTACATATATACAGACAGATATAGAGGCTTTTCTGCCTCTGTCTTTCTCAAGTGTTCTTGTTCCTTTGCACTAAGCCTCCTCTGACACTACCACTTCATAACTAATAA
Organism: Calypte anna; assembly: GCF_003957555.1. Taxonomy (NCBI): domain Eukaryota; kingdom Metazoa; phylum Chordata; class Aves; order Apodiformes; family Trochilidae; genus Calypte; species Calypte anna. The sequence goes on along the minus strand of NC_044252.1, from coordinate 6,499,885 downwards.
TCTGACCAAGTTTATCTGACTGAAGCAAGTACCCAGGATGAAAGCTCGTCCCTAATATGATCAAAACAAAAAGTAGTACATTTCCTGAGAAAAGTCCACAGTCCAAAAAGACATCTATTTTTTTTCCAAGGGAACAAAGTATTACACTCCAAGTCTTCTTCTGCATGTTCAGTGAACTCATGCTTCCTTTCAGAGGTCATTTTTCATTGTCTTAGCTGAGTGAAGACAGACTGAAGAACTATTATAATTTAAAATTCATATTGTGAGTTCAAGTGTGGGTTGGCTTTTCTTTCCTGCTCTTCACAACATGAAAATTCTGTGCTTCTGTGAAACAAATCACACAGATAAATCACATATATTTCTGTTAAACAAAGAAAATATATCATGTTTCCATGGCCAACAAAGTCCCCTAGAGACACCTAGCAGAGCGTTTCACATCCTTGTGGCATATTACTTAATACCTTAAACTTTGTAGAATATATCAATAGACTGCCTAACAAGTTGTCATTTGATGAACCAAAATGAAGCAAAAGGTATTTCTTGTAGCCTCATGCTAAATTTGACACCATTACATCACCTATAGGATGGGGAACTCAAATAGCAGTGAGACTGAGTTTACGTGACATTTCTTCACAGTATTCTAAAACCAAATCTGCCTAAAGAAAAATAAAAAAACAAAACAAAAAACAAAAAAAATAAAGAAGAAAAGTCCTTTAAGTCCTTTTTCTAAACTGCATATCATAGACTTTCAGTAACTTTTATTTACTAAATATTTTTATTCACTATCAAAACTTGGGCCCTATAGCCACCAGTTTGCATTATGATTCCTGTGAAAAACTTGAGTAGCAGAAGAACAACAGTTTCTGCTCCTCCCTAATAGGCACAAACTACCCTCTTCATACCATAAAACCAGATTATACAGACATCCAGCAAAGCAACCAAGTGGAATTAGTTTGTAAACCAGCATGACATATGTAATGTAAACATTACATATTTAAATATATTCAGATTTGAAACGAGGCAAAATCCTTCCTATGTTAATCAAATAGTCTAATGTTCAGCAGCCCACAGAAGCTGAGATGATGAAAAAGGAAAAAATACCCCTGAATAAATCCAATCCTAATAAATTTTACCTCATCAGCCAAACTGTACCTGTTAAACTAAACTAAACCTGTTAAACTAAACGGTTAAACTTTCTCTACTGAAGCATATCAAGTCTATGGGAAACCCTAAATAGCATCAACATATATTTTAATATATGTATATATATAGTTTAACCACTTTTCACTGGACCACTGAATAGTCTTACATGTTCCAATAAAAATACCTCTTCAGAGAAAAAAACACAGCACTGAATGAAACATTTCAGAAATTTATGGCTATGTTAAGTAAGAAATGTTATACAAGAATTTTATTTCTTAGCTTAAAATTTTACCAAGTCCTATCCAGGTAATAAAACTCTGAGTTATTTAAGTGAATTGCCACAAGAGGAGAACTTTAGAAAAATGCTCCACTTGGGATTCTTGTTGCTATTCCTGTGAAGTTTACACATTGATTAAGGCTTTTTTTTTTTTTTTTTTTTTTTTTCCAATAATGAACAGTAATTACAACTAATGAGCAAGTGAATCTATTTGGGAGATGAAGATAATCAATTTACTTGGGTTATCATTTAATGCATGGCAAACTATTGGGATTGTATTGACTAACTTTTCTTTCTGTTAATTAAAAAGAAAAAACAGTCCCTAGGATCAACCTATTTACTAACTGAACAGAAAGAGTGAAAATTGAACTAATATATTTTACTGAAAATTGCACTTTACATACATTTAGAAATACTTGATATCTCATGTCCTAATTATTTTTACTGCACTCCATTCTGGTACGATCTGTGTCTTCTTTCTGTTATTCTTTTTTATTTTTTTGTGGTGTTTTTTCATCTTAATTTAAAGTGCTCTTTCAAAATTGGATATTAATTTGTGTGACCTTTTCAATATTTTTTGAAGAGCATATTAATATCCCTAAATATTTGAGTAAAGACAGAAGTGAATTAGCTTCAGTTTTACTAATCCCATCTTGTTTTCCCCGTGAGCATCTCCTGCACAATTTCCTAGAACTGCAAGTGTTTGAGATACATTTTAATTTGCTTCCCCTCAAGTTCCTGTGGCACACTATATCCAAAAAACAAAGCAAAGAGGTCCTGCAGGTTTCCTTCTAGGAAGCTGAGAAGCAAAACTGAGTGAACCACACAAACCCAGTTCTTTGAAGAGGAATCCATATTCCCAGCCATAGGGTTTTTAGGACACTAAAAAGCAGCAGTGCCTGTAGAATGCATCCTGATAGATGCCTGCTCCTCTCCCACCTAAAAATAAGTCTACCTTAAGGTCTCCTCCTGTGCTAGGTGTCCATGTATGCCAAGTGCAAGACTTGGTTTATTCCCCGAGCAAGTCAATATTTGGATGGCACATGAGGAATTCCATCTTAGAGCTTCCCAGGGACTGATCCCACTCCCTCCCTTTGGCCTCAGGGCACACGTCCCACCAGTGATCCTCATCATGGTGCTGCTCATCTGTCTGGATACAGTTAGGAGGAACTCAGTGAGTAGAGAAATTTCAGTTTATATTCATATTTTGCAGCTAAGTAGCACTTAAGTTGAGTTAGCACATCATTCTGGAAGCATGATGAGTGCCATCCAATCAGCCCAGATCAGATATTTTAAACACAAATGGCTGAATTTTTTCTAAGAGTGTGTTAGTATAATAAGTGAGGATTTGAGGTTAAAAATAGATAACACACACAAAAAGGTAATTAGGGTCTATGAAATGTTTGCTCAACTGCTGTTAATTTTAGGAACAATTTCAATATAGTCAGTAAACACCAATCAAAACCAGGATTAACTCTTCAACTAAATGACAAACCTCTGATATGGGGAAATGACTCAGGCTGAAGAATAAGTGAAAAACAATCAGGCTAAAGAATAAGTGAAAAACAATCACTCTTTGATTTATGATACTTTTCAGTACTCCTGGGCCAGTAGGGTCTAAGTTAATTCTCACAGTAATGTATATAATAAAGACAATGACAATATCTGAAGCTCTGTGGCATCACACCTCTCATCCTCATAAAATCTGGGATCTCAAAACTCAGCTGAGGCTTTAGAATTAGTACTTTAATTATCTAAACCCAAAACAAATAAACCCAAAGTGGTGAAAGTATTTAGCTCAAGTAGAAGGAGCCTAATGAATCCTTCAGCTGCCTTTTGGTTTAAATTAAGTGGCTAATTTTTATTGTGCTTTGCTGACTGCTGCTGATGGGCAGGCACAGCAGTGTGGATGCAGAATAGCAGCAACAGATTTTACATGATGTGATTATTCACCAGTAAATGAGTCTGGGGAGAGACAAACACTGCGTTCACTTAAAGCTGTATTAAAATCCCTGGCACAGGCATTTTTAGTATGCCTGAGATGGTAGCTCTCAGAGTGAACACTGGAAGTGTATGGAAATGAATGGCCAGACTCAAACCAAAGGAGATTATTCAGCAGCAGAAACTCCAAATTCTTCCAGTGGGGTTTTTTTTATAGTTACATTGCAATTTCCTTGCAAATACTTAAATCCTCCCAGACACTCCTGTGGTTCTTCCTTTCCAAAGTAAATTATTCTCCTTACTGTTTACAAGAACAATCAAAAGTAGCCTGACTGTGTATCAAAGCCACCAAGTATTTTTGCAGACACATTGTTCCCAGTTATGGCTCAGGCTCCTCCACACTGAAGAATAAATGACAGAAAATAAAACATCATGGTGAATTGCAGGTATTGTCCTGGTTCCTGGTTGATCAGATGGACAGACCTCAATGTAAAAACCTGAATAAAAAAACTGAATAAAAAATATTGCACTTCTTCTATTACCATTATTATTAGTCCTTATCTCTTATTTTAGGTTGAGAAAAATATACACCTGTATATTTGCAGTGTTAAGACCCCATTGTTTGAATAGCACCTAATAAAATATGTACAATAAACTCTGGGGCACTGAACAGAACTGCATTGTGCTTAGTGTCCTGGACTCTCACTCTGGCTCCTACACACTACATGAAACAAATAAACTGTTATAAAGTTCAAAAACATTTGAGGCAAAGCAGCAATAAATAAGTCTCTTCACTTCCAACTCAGTGGGTATGTGCTGCCATGTATTTTGTATAGAGAGGGCTTCAAGTTCAGAGAAAGCTGGCTAGAAAATAAAAGGTCCTGATAACCTTTCAAAGCTCCACTCTACCACTGGGAAATGAAAGTTCCCCACATAGGTCTCCAATGGATTAGCAGCTTCATTGTGTGCAAGCCCTCCCCATGGCTTTTCATTATATTTCATAGTAACTTAAGCCTTTCCCTAATAAAAAGACAATGCCATGGGTGAGATTATGAAATACTCCAAAGTTAAATTGATAACGGTTTAATTAAATTTTGCTCACTAACAACATTTCTGGCATGACTCAGACAATAAAAGGGAAAAATGAATGCTGTAATTGCTTCTTTTGCTGCCTTTTCACAATCTTTGGAGATGCTTTTCCCATGACATTGCCTTCAGAGTATGCTGCAAGATCTGGTTACATGACATGGTTGCTCAATCCAATTTCACAGTGAGCACGAATGATTCCTTTTCACTCTGGGTTTCCTAGGGAGAAGGCTCTGCATGATCAGATTTTCTCTGATGCTTTTTAATTAAGAGAGGCAGGTCCTTAAAGGAAGCAAGTAAGCATGACTCTGATGAAGCAAGTGTTTACCAAGCCTTTTCCCAATGTCAACAGCAAGATCTTCCTGTTAAATTCAAGCTGTACATTCTGTGGTGAAGCACATCTCTGCACAGAGAAGGTTCATGGCATTTCTTATAAGCAAGATTCATTCACTTAGTAAAGAGATAATAAATGCATACTTCTGTACTTGTTTCTTTAGGTGTCTTTACTTTCCTTCCATGCTGCAAGTACTACCTACTTTGTGCTCCATGTGCAGTGCAGAATACTTTCACCATCCAAGTCACCTGAGATGGATAAGCAGAGGGATGGTTTCCCTAGCATCTCTTTTATTATAACTTCTACAGTATGTTTCTTATATACTATAGACTTTCCATATGGAAACCAACTCTGATTCAATGTCAGCTTGGAAGTTTTCCTCTGGTAAGTAGTTTGGGGTCAGGGCCTGATCATCTGCTGTTATTAAAAGTCACCATCCTGATGGTATTTGAAAGCTGTGTAGATGTGGTGCTGAGGTTTAGTGATGGACTTGGCACCATGCAAGGTTAATGGTTGGACTTGATGATCTTAAAGGTTTTTTCCAACCAAAATAATTCTATGTTCCAAAATATGCAGAACATCAACTATTTTCTGTGGAAGACATGAAGAGAAGTGATTAACTTTACACTTCCCCTTAAAACTGGACTGCTCTTAGGGCTCTAAACTATGTAACACAAAAATCTTGTATGTTAAAAACCTGTTTAGTCTCCTCTCAGATGTTCAGCATAATCATCCATTAAAAAAGCCCAATAAAGGATGAGATGATGATATACTTAGTGTTAAAACTCTAGTACAAGGGGCTATGAGTTGTACCTGAGCAATCTTGAAATCTAAACAAAACAATGAATTATGTTGGGGAAATAAATAAAGGAAAAATATGCATTTGTTTGCAATAACAGAAATTACCATAAAAACATGCACAAGTAAGAAATATATAAATAAGTGTATAGAGTATATAAAAATATATAAATACAATATACTATAGACAAACGTAGTATGAATATAAAAATTCTATCACATGCTGAAGGCTTGACTTTATGATCTTAGAGGTTTTCTCCAACCTTAATGATTCTATGATTAAATGACCTGGAAATCAAAATTAATTGCATAATATGAAACTTATTCATACACTACACTAGGTAGTGTACAGAGCCATGAACTGCTCTGAATCAGACACTCCTATCTCACCTACAGAGTACTCAGAAAAAACTTTCCTTGTGTATGCAAAAGCAGAACCTTTCACAAGTGGTTCAGCATCTAATAGGTCACCATTCATACCAGAAAAACCTTCATTTATCTCCTGATCACTCAAATAAAGACTTATTGATGTCTTAGTGATGTTTTAGCCCAGCTGGACACTGATTTCCTGATTCACAGGGAGACTGGCTGTAACACTGAATTTTTTCACTGATTTTTCTCCTCGTCAAAACTCTTGACTTCACTTCTGCCATGAGAGCCTTCATTCCCAGACTCTGTTTTTAGGGGTAACAACAGTAAATCAACACTTTTCTTCTAGAACCACAGAATCACAATGTTTCACAGGATCACTGCTACCTTTCTCAGCCGAGTAAGCTGCCTCCTAACTAACACTGAAGTGGTTTCTCCTTGATTTCTTCAAGAGGCACTGGACTTTTCCCCTCTCTTTTTAAACTTACCTTTCCTGCCTACATCAGCTTCTGCTGGAATTGATTTGGCATACAAACACGGGTCAACAGGAGGGATTACAGCATTTTCTGACCCTGATCCACCGTGCTCTGTGCTGAGCAAATAACCCTGGGAAGTAATCCAGCAGACAAGGATGTTTTTCAGACAGTACTTGTCTCCTCCGGTAAAAGCAGTAATTTAGCAGTAGGTGCAGAAAGGCAGAGCAGCAAAAGGAAGGGCAGCAGACATATCATATGCAGTATTTTAGGCCACTGTATTCATAACAAATCCTCTTGAAAACACCAAGCCCAACACTAACAGTGTAAACTAAATGGACTTTGCTATTTTATAAAGGTACACTTGTGGTTTTGGACACCCCCCTGGTTGTTTCTTTATCCCTAACTAAGACAAACTATGCAGATAACAGGGAATATATGGTCCCAAAGGAGCAGCTGATGCATATTCCCTATCAGGCAGCCATAGAGCTGTGCAATTATGAGCCAAAAAGTATCAGCAGTTTCACAAAAAAAGGCTGGCAGCTCCACCTGTCTGTGCTTAACCTACCCCAACCATTAAAGTCAGACATGCACCTCCCCTCCCAGGTACATGTGAACATACCCTCCCACGGGTGGCAAGTGGGTGAGCAGCTCAGCTTCTCAACACAGCACTTGTGCCTCTTGAAGAAGCTGGAGGAACACAACCACAGCTTCCAAAGTGGCTCTTATGCCACAGACTGCTTGCAGCAAGAGGCTGCAGTTGACAGCAGGAAGCCGGAAAGCTGCTGAGCATCTATCTGTGCACTTTGCCTCAGGGAAGGACAGGGAGCATAAAAAGGCACCCCAAAAAGCAGATGGGTACTGGGATTAAATAACTGCAACTCTTCTCCAAAGCCCTTAAAAAGTCAGCAGGCATCCCTATATCACTATGTTGTCTTCACACCGTGTGTAAAGAAGGAAGAAAATTTTAAGTGATGGTTCTCACACCATGGGCAAACCTCACAGGCAGCTGGAGGATCTGATGTCCTCTAGTAATGGACACCGTCTGATTGGTACCTCTTGAGATCTGAGGTCTTCTAAACCAATAATATTAAAATAATGAACTACCTAAACTCTTACCTGATTTTTTAGATTTTTAGAGTAATAACATCTTACTAATCAAGAATACTTAAATTTAGAACTATGAGTAAGAAACTATTTTTCTTTGCAGTACTCCCTTCTGGCAAAAGATGTAAGATTGTTCCCTTCTGCTCTCTCTTCAGAGAACAAAAACAAGAAGCAGAGCAGCCACAACATGATCACCCATATGAACAGTATTCTTCAGGAAAGGAAAACGTACTTTTGAAAACTTCTATAATTGTGTCTGGACAAAATGGGATGCATCACTAGATGATGCACAACTAGATAAGCAGGTTAGATTAGAATGTCAGTAGAGGTATTTTTCTTTGTGTTTGTGTATAACACAAAGGAAAACCATGTGACTTAAATTAAATGTGTATGTAGATGCTTTATCAAAAATAGAAACCAGAATACGAAAATAGAAAGGATTCTACAAAATTGAAGAGGAACCTATACATTAGGACAACTGGGTTATATATTTCCACAGACAAAAATATTAATAAGTTCAGTAACTTTCCCTTAACAAATTTATTTCATTTTACCTAGGTCTTATTTTGTTCCTAAAGTGACTGATGTTATATCTGACTGCTCTGAGATTTCCTGTCAGGAATTAAACTTTGTTTCATCTGATACAGTAATATATTTATATATCTAGTCACTTAACAAATTTTATAAGATACAGGTGGACTTGCAGGTTCTGTCTCTCAATCCTCTACCAGCAAAAAAGGAAACTCTTGACAGGTGAAGTGAAAAAAGAGGTGAATGCCCAGTTACCTAAACAAACCATAATTATATTGTTGGATATTATTCTTATTAGAAGTGTAAATTATAGTCAATTGTGGTGCCTGGAATAGAAAAATATGGGTTTGATTTTTTTTCATCACATATATTAATTTCAGAGACACTTTGTTCACTTGTAAATCAGAGCATGTGTCTGCAATGACTTTTGATCACAAACTGTCCAAACCAGTTGCAAATCCTTTTGCAAAGCATGCATTTTATCACACTGCACAAGATAACTTTACACATTTATATCCAGGAACACAGCAGAACCAAATTCTTCAAGAAGAGATTGATCTCTTCCTGTTTAAGAAAGTAAAACTTCACCCAAAATTTTTAGCTACCAGCACAAAAGGAAACTCTCTTGACAGGTGAAGTGAAAAAAGAGGTGAATGCCCAGTTACCTAAACAAACCATAATTATATTGTTGGATATTACTCTTATTAGAAGTGTATATTATAGTCAATTGTGGTGCCTGGAAGAGAAAAAAACATGGGTTTGATTTTTTTCATCACATATATTAATTTCAGAGAAAATTTGTTCACTTGTAAATCAGAGCATGTGTTATTTGCAATGACTTTTGATCACAAACTGTCCAAACCAGTTGCAAATCCTTTTGCAAAGCATACATTTTCTCACACTGCACAAGATAACTTTACACATTTATATCCAGGAACACAGCAGAACCAAATTCTTCAAGAAGAGATTGATCTCTTCCTGTTTAAGAAAGTAAAACTTTAGCCAAAATTGTTTAGCTGTTTCTTGTTATCAGTCTTTCAAGGAATTCCTACCTGCCTGAAATTCTGTTTCTCTTCTTTGTCACCCTGCTTACCTTTTCATTAAACCTGATGGAATCCCTGGCTGCCAGCTGGCAGTCTGCAGAGGAGGACTCTGGCCTTTGGCATCACTCTGTGCTCTTCCTATCTAAATGGGAGAGGTCAGGTATGACTGAAGATGGCAGAGGTTCTTCACAGGTTTTTGTACCAGGATTATCTTTAATAAACTGCAGGACAAACTGGTTTTTATAACGAAAAGAAAAAAAAAAACCTAGACAACCAACCAAAGATCCAACCCCCCCCCATTGTACTATTGAAGTCATTAAAAGAATAAAAGGTTACTTCTGGTTGGAAAGCCCAAAATGGAAAGGATAAATGCTTTAATTTTTTTGGGTGGCTAACTTAAAAATGTAACTCAGTTGCAGTCACACTACCTGAATAAAAGGTCAGCATGATCACTTGCTGGAGAAAATTAAAAAAACAAACAAACAATAACAGCAATGAAAAATACTATTTCGTTTTGTATTCAAGTTATATGGCAAGGAAAAGAAATCAACACATAACACAGAAAGGGACAAAACAAAGAGAAAAACATGCTATTTTTTGCCTTTTGTCTGCCTGTCAGGGCTAAGGGGAAAATGCATTTTTCTGAACTTCCAAAATATTTCATAGCTTTCTGACAAATTTAAATTTCCAATCTGCAAAACTCTTTCCCTTTAAGCACATGGAAAAAATTCGATGAGGTTTTTTCCTCCATTTACAAGAAAAAAAAAAGTTTTCTTTAGACCACATCTGCTTCCATAGCTCACTCTTACTACAATAATCTCAAAATAATAATCAGTTTGATACTGGTATAAGCTGGAAGTGCTCAGGACTATCTGTGCCACTAAACCTATGTAGCAAATCCTCTGCATAGTGTTAAGAAAGATGCTCAACAAACTCAGCTGCCCCAGCTGATAAACCTGCAGATGCTACTTGGAAAGAGCCAGGACATAACAATGTTAGAAAGTCTGTGGTAGAGAAAAAAGGAATCCAGATGACTACATGACAATTCAATACATCCTTTAACCTTGAAGACACAAAAATCACACAACTCTAAAATGTTTTACCAAACTTCAGGAAAAAGGAGCAAAACCAATGACCAGCATCATGACAGGATTAGTATGTAATTATATTTGCATTTTCAGAGGATAGCATGAGGAGCACAAAGATCTCTGATTAAAGAAGAGGCTTTAGATGAAGGTGCTGTGCTTACAGAAGGAATTCAGTTACATTTTGGATGGACTTATCACAAAGTATCTTGCAATGACAAGAAAACCCCAAACAAACAAATAAACAAACAAAAAAATTGGTCACTAGTGACATTTGGTCACTCATTGACTGGACACTGTTCCATGCTGCATTATGAAACGACCATTTATAAATAAAACCCACTATTTCAGTTTGATTTAGACACTCATTCTGGAGGTCATTTTTTCTTCCACAGACACATCTTTGAGTAAGCACACTATTAATTAAAAAGCTAATTCAATCAGGTCAGTGTTGAGTACTACTCTACTTTATCTGCAAAAGTTAATACATTATTAAGAGATACTAGGCACATTATGAACCTGTGTTTACACTAATTAATCCTCAGTGCTAAGACTGTGGATTTAATGCTGCTGAGCATTATATGTATAAAAACCAAACCGACTGATCCACTAAACCGTAAAATGAACTAAAAGAAGATTATCAATCACATGTGTAAAACAGTATCAATTCTTTATATACCAGTTTTAAATTACTGTGCCCCAAAGTATAAAGATTACTGGGTTGGAACTCTTATTTTGGAAAACTTCCTGAAAGTTGCAATAAATACCCTCTCAGTTCATTAGGGAATGCTGAGCTACTCGCCTCCTGTGCTACAAAAGCCAAAGGCTACACCACCTTCTTGCAGGTAAACCTGACATTAAATGGAAAGGATGGGGAAGTGTAATGTGAAGGCATTTCTGGGGTTCTTCAGTAATACCAATGCAGCATGACAGAATGATTCCTGATAAGATGATCTTAGGGTATTTTAGAAGTAAAGATTTACATCTGCCATATCCCAGGACATTTCACTTCCCATCATTAGTAGAAAATATATAATTCCAGAATATTTCTCCAAAAAAAAAAATAGATTAAAATGAGACATTTTAACTAGAGTTAAAGAAAGTAATTTACCATTAGGACAGTCAAGCACTGGAACAGGTTATTCAGAGCAGACATGCAGTCCCTAGTTTTTAAAGACTAAGCTGGAGAAAGTTTTGAGCATCCTGGTGGCATCTGAGGTAACCTTGCCTTGAGCATCAGATTGGACTAGAGACCTTCAGGTTCCACCCTGAATTATTCAGAGGTTCTGTGACTTCCATTCTACAAATAATTTTTAAGTAAACAGGAAAACTCACAGGCATACCAAGTAATGCTCTAGAGGACAGAAGTTTCAGACAAGTGAGGGGAATGGAAATGAAAAAGTGCTTGAGGAAGCAAAACAGGTGGCACAAAGCAGAAGGAAACTGTAAAGCTAAAAAGACACGAAGTATTAAGTACTATTCTCAGACAAAAGATTAAGATTTGAAAAAAAATTTTGTATGCTAGTAAATAATATACAGTGGTTAGTAAATGATACAGTATAGGTCAGGAATGACTTCAAACTCAGGGAGTCCAGGGCATAAAACCAGAGATAGCAAAGAGGTAAAAGATAGTAAATCATTTTAACAAGGATGTGCTGCTCCTTGTGCTGCAATGCTCCTCAAGATTCTTAAAAGACATTTGGGGCCCTGGAGATAAACATGAGACTGGCAAAAAGAACTCTTCAAAAAGAGAGGGCCAGCATTTATAACTGAATTACAAAAGAGGCTTTAAGCTGTGGCATAGGATAAATAAGTTCTGAACAAGAGATGCATTTGTGGACTTATGAATAATTCAGAAAAAATTAACATTACAGTCATATGGTAAGAAAATAAAGAGATAATACCACCAGCAAAAGTAATAGTGGAACCAATATAATCTGGGAATAAGAGATGGCTGGAAACAGAGGTGTG